>NW_016803664.1:2692122-2773482 GCF_001698545.2 Rhinopithecus bieti
CATGATTTTTTTTTTTTTTTTTTTTTTTTTTTTTTGCTAAAATAGAGTAAGAGTGCCTATCTCACAGGGTTGTTAAATTAAATGAGCTTAGGTATATAAAACAAACAGAATATTGAATAGCATATAAAAATCACAAAATAAATGTTAGCTATTAGTATTATTATTCCATGGAATACAGTGCAATTGTCAAAACTGTGTTGAAAAATACATCTTTTTGAGAAAATATCTTTTTACACCTGAAAAAATTCACAATAATTTTAAAAATAGGTTATGTAATAGCGTAAACAATAAGATTACACATTTTGTGAAATAAATATCCATGTAGAGAAAAAAGTGTACACAAATATACATAAAAATATTTCTAGTAGTTATTTCTAAATAGTGAAACCAAGGGGGCATTTATTATTAATTGCTTATCTGTTTTTCAACAGTGAGTATAAATTGAGTAAGTATAAAAATTAATTAAAAATCCAATTGAATCAAAAAAGCATTCATATTATTTGACACAATAATTCCAATCTGAGGATACTATTCTTTTTTTAAAAGTTCCAAATACCAAAAAAATATTGCCTATAAGAAGCAGGTAAAGTGTGATTTTTCTATAAATTATAGAATAATATATAATGAGTTTAAAAGATTGATGTTCAAAACAGGCATTAAAAAGCATTAGAGCAATGCTTGAAAATATTAGAAAATGCTATCTATATTAAGTTAACTAGGATAGAAATGACTAGTATCTGATCTCAAGCATACAACAAAAGCAATCATTGGCAGAAAGAATAGTTGACTCTCTGCCCTTTGTTGAAGTTAACTATATTTGTCACCTTTTGACCATAACAAGGTGGATTCTTTCTCAACAGTTTACAAATTAACCAGAAACCCCTAAACTTAATAGAACTTCAATTCTTCCAGGTGGAGGGGTGTCCTATGACATAAAACTAAAATCATTAAATCTATCCAGTCTAGGAAGAGAAAAGCCCTAGAGGAAATACGCTGTCCATGTATGAAATCATAAACGTTTACATAAATACAGCCCTGTTCATTTATCAAAATGTGAGACAAACAAAAGTTATTTTAATTCTATCAGTATTTGTCAGGCACCTGCTACAAACAAAGATGAATAATAAGACAGACTTTGTCCCGGAGAAGTTCACCACCTAATGACGTAGGAAAAAATAACTATAATCAGCTAACCACAGTCCGGAAGCACTGCAAGAGAACAAAAGACCACAGGAGCCCAGGGAAGGGAGCAGTTTGGATTTGAAGCATCACCTAGGAGGTCACCTTTATGCTAAACCTTTACACTAAAGCATGAACATGGTTTCGGTAACCGGCAGACTGAATGGTCAAATTCCAAGCAGGGATGCCGTCCTTCACTGAACCACTGATGGGCAGGGGGGTAGCTGATCACTCTTAGGGCGTGTCCCTGTGCACTTTCACAACGTGTCAGCAGCGCAAGTGGACAACTTCTTGAGAAGTTGCGGGAATGAGGTGGAAGAAGGAAAAGACCTCAACAGCCCAAATCCAAGAAGCAGATCTTTAAGGGTGATGCAGTGTTTTAAAGCCTGCTATAGAAGTACACGAGAGGGGGACCACGCTTAAGCACAGCCCATTTAAAATGTTTTAATTGCCCATCTGTGCAATAAGGCTGAAGCAAATGAATATTGACAAACCCGCTAACATAATCTAGTCTTGCCTTGCATTTATAATGGCTAGGACCCAGAATTATAATGTTCTGCTTAATTCGAAATGCCTGCTGTCTGACAGGGACTATGCTGAGTGCAGGGGATCCCGAGGGAGAAAGTCATGGTTGTTTCCCTCAGAGGGCTCCCACCCTGGTGTGAGAGACACACACATCATAATCTCAAAGCCTCGAGGGAGGCACGGGCCTGCCTGGGGGCAGCCAGAAGGTCCTGCTCCCACCAGCACCATTTACTATCAGAGCAAGGCAGGAAGTTACCAGGATGGACTAGACAGAGGGGGAGGGGTCAGAAGTTAACTCACAACCAATGTTAAAAATGGACTTAAAGAAGAAAAGGATGTTAGCCTGGAGAAGAAAGAATGTAGAAGGGGCCTAAGAGCCTTTTTGACTATAGAGCCACAATGAGGAAAGTGGGGAGACTGGGTCAGTGCCACACATCCCCAGCAGCAGGCAGAGCAGAGATGATCACGTCTAATATCACAATCAATTCTGAAATTCTACAAAAATCTACAAAAGAGAGTACAGGAAGAAACCATAAACAAGGCCAAGAAGGATGGGATGAATTCAGGAAGATAGGAGAGCGGGGGCTGAACTTCCACTGCTGGGTAATAAGGGAAACAGAGACGTGAGGACAGACTTTCATACCTTCCCACAGAAGGCCTTGGAGCTGCTGACAAGGCATCTCCCAGATGACGGAGCAGGCGTGGCAGGATGCCATCTCGCTCAGGGTAGCACCCGGTTAATGTCAGCACTGGGTCTGGTCAGGGCTGGTCTCTGCTGAGACACAGCGGGAAGTGTGCTGTGAGATCTGGGTAGAGGATGTCAAGAGGACCCCCTTGCCACAGCCTAACCAGTGTGTTCTGGACCCCACGTTTCCCTTTCCAAACTCTAATCCATCCTATCATTGCTCGGGGCTTTTTGACTCGGCTCCTTCTTCCCCTCCCCAAACACATAGAACCTTTTATTCCAAAATCTAGCAGTACATAGTTGGTTAGTAGAAAACTCTCAGAGCCGGGCGCGGTGGCTCATGCCTGTAATCATTACCAGCACTTCGGGAGGCCAAGGCGGGCAGGTCACTTGAGGTCGGGAGTTTGAGACCAGCCTGACCAACATGGAGAAACCCCATCTCTACTAAAAAATATAAAATTAGGCGGGCATGGTGGCGCATGCCTCTAATCCAGCTATTGGAGAGGCCGAGACAGGAGAATCACTTGAACCTGGGAAATGGAGGTTGCGGTGAGCCGAGATCGTGCCATTGCACTTCAGTCTGGGCAACAAGAGTGAAACTCCGTCTCAAAAAAAGAAAAAAGAAGAAAAGAGAAAAGAAAATAACTCTCAGAACTTAAAAACAAAAATCAACAAACAAATCCTCCCCTCAAAAAAAATTTTTTTTAATCCTGTAATATAACCTTCCCAACTACCTAAAAACCCAAACTCAAAACGTGTTTCTTCTGTCCTTCCTTCTGGAAGGAAGTAGGTCTGCATGGGCCTCCCCATCTCCTAGAGCTTGTACACAGCTGCGAACCTGCTCTCAACAATGACTGGACACTTCCTCTTGGTTCATGGAAAAACTTGGTCGTAATTTTCCAGTTTGACTCAAGCTATCAGCTGGCGATATAGTTTCTTGCCAGCTTTACAGTCATGACATTACTCACACAGAAACCCTTTTGTAGGTAACCTTGAAAGTTATTAAAAACTATTCTCTTTTTAAAAGAGGGACTTGTTGGGGGGCCTCATAGAGGGTGTCTCGACTGGGTCTGGGGTGAGGACATCCTGGAAAAGGAATAAGATCCAAGTCATCAATCATCCTCTTATACAATGCATCCTGGAATTTTGAAGAGTTTGATATTGTGGATGGTTTGTATTGTCATTGGCAGCAAAAATGACCTACAGTGAACACACAGAAATAGCCCTCCACAGCCTCTGCCTGGGCTTTCGAGGTCTGACCTCTGGGCAGTGCCTGTGGTGCTCTCTGCTGCCACCCAGTGGATATACTGAGAAAGGTCAGGTAGGATGTTTAAACCCAGAGGTTCTCAGTGTGGTCCCCAGACCAGCAGCATCAGCATTAAATTCTTGGCAGTCCTAGAAACTCTGGGAGTGGGCCCAGCAGTCTGTTTTCACAAACCCTCAAGGTTATTCTGATGCACACTCAAGTTTGAGAAGCACTGGTGTGGACTAGGTAGTAATTTGCACCCAGGGATGTGTGAAATGGATCATGAGAGATTTCTCCATTGGGAGAAGCTGATTGTCCTTATTGATGATCAAGGATCACACCTTTTATAGTAACTAAAATTCACTGGCTATTTTTAAAAATTACTCATCTTCTCAGAAATGACAAGAAGGCATAAAACCCAACTTCTCTACTTTTTATCCGGAATCTCCTGCTTATAAGCAGCTACTGCTTCCCTGTTACTAAGAGTGGTATTCAAGGTTCTCCAAAAATATGGAACGAAACGTGTTTTTCAGTCTCACTTCCAATAATTCTCCACTTCATTAATTCAAGATTTTAATGCAACTGACTGATCCTCTGAGCCCAGCTTTCATCCCCGTGTTCCCTGTGTTTTTTCCACCAAAGATGCACCTTTCTAGGAGTTTAAAATTTCATAATAAACAGTTCTAAAATATTGCACCCATTTTAAAGCCCTTTCGAATGCCATTTCCTCTATGAATCCTGCCCTGATTGCTCCAGCTAATGACACTCCTTCCCATCATGAACCTCCGCCATACTTCATCTGTACCTCTTTTCTAGTGCTTGAAATTGCATCCCTTGTTTTTTCTGTTCTCAGTGGACATTTCTGATCCCGTTGGGTGCAGAACTGAGCCTTACTCATCTCATCATAAGCCAGTGCAAACTAGGTGTACAGTGACTGCCCTTTGAAAGGTATGCATGAATAACATAGGTCTCTCACAAAATAGCAGCTCACAATAAATGTTGGAATTCAGTTTGTTGCAATGCAAATATTGCAACAGTTCACATAAGGGTAACATAGGCGCACCAGATTACCTGGGCAACACCAGGAACGTAAAGCTTCGTTTGTCCAAAGTCCTCTTTGGGACTTCACCACTGATGAGTGGGGCCCTGGATCACAGGAGCCACTAATCTTTTCCTGTGCCACATTTGGGCCAGAAGCGGCCAACAGCTCCCCCTGCTGTCCACCTCAGCTATTACATCAGGACTGTGAAGCCTTCCGTCACCCATCAGTCTCCTCCTTAAAGAGCACACCTGAGAACCAAGAAAACTGCACTTCCGCAGTCCCTGGTTCAAAATGCTGTCCCCCACAGAGCCTGAGCCTTTGGTCCAAATCTCCTGTTGCCATCTCAGGAAGATGAGATCTACCTGGCAATATCTCCCTCCCAGGCCACTTCCTCCACTGGCTCCCATCCTCACTACCTCCCCCAGTAAGTGTTCATATGTTTAGAGATCTGACCACTGTGGACCTGTTAGGGAAGAGAGATGCACCAGGCCTGACACTGCAGCTGGGGGTAGGGTGCCCTAGAAAGAGAAGCTGAAAGGCAGTGGGAAGCCAGAGGGCAAGGGATCCAGGAGTCCCCAAGAAAAAGGTACAAGAAGCAGAAGAAACAAAATAAACTAGAAACAGTGATTGCCTCTGCGTAGAGCCTGGAGAAATGAGGGCCAAGAATGGAAAACTCACTCTTCATTGTTTTACCCTCCTGTACTATCTGCATTTCTTTTATGTGCTACTCAAAAACCACACTAGACAATAGATAAAAAATTAAAAGGACCCACAAAAGGACAATTTATAAAAGAAACTTCACTAACAATATAAAAAAAATTGCCCTGATGAAAGAAAGATTAATCTATTACTCAGGGAGAGAGGTTAATAATCAAAGTTGAGGCCGGGCGCGGTGGCTCAAGCCTGTAATCCCAGCACTTTGGGAGGCCGAGACGGGCGGATCACGAGGTCAGGAGTTCGAGACCATCCTGGCTAACACGGTGAAACCCTGTCTCTACTAAAAAATACAAAAAAAGCTAGCCGGCCGAGGTGGCTGGCGCCTGTAGTCCCAGCTACTTGGGAGGCTGAGGCAGGAGAATGGCGTAAACCCGGGAGGCGGAGCTTGCAGTGAGCTGAGATCCGGCCACTGCACTCCAGCCCGGGCGACAGAGCGAGACTCCGTCTCAAAAAAAAAAAAAAAATCAAAGTTGATGGGAGAGAGAAAGGGAGAAACTGACACATATGTAATTACTTGGATCTATACAAACTAGTAAACCCTTCTGACAATTTGGGAACTGTATTAGTCCGTTCACACACTGCTATAAAGAACTACCTGAGACTGTGTAATTTATGAAGGAGGTTTAATCGACTCACAGTTCTGCAGGCTGTACAGGAAGCATGACTGGGAAGCCTCAGAAAACTTACAATCATGGTGGAAGGCAAAGGTGAAGGAAGCACGTATTCACATGGCAACAGGAGAGAGAAAGAGCGTGAGGGGAGAAGTGCCACGCACTTTTAACCCATCAGATCTCGTGAGAATGAACTATCACGAGAACCGCTTGAAGGGAATCTGCCCTCATAATCCAGTCGCCTCCCACCAGGTGCCTCCCCCAACACTTTGAATTAAAATGCAACATAAAATTTGGATCACATAGCCAAACCATATTAGGAACTCTTATAGAGACTTAAAGATTTTTTCTTTCCTCTTCTCTTTCTGGTCATCTAGCCAAAGCAAATTATTTGAAAGATGAAAAAGCTACAGATATAACAGTATTTGATGCAGGAAGGCAGAATTCCAAATCCTAAACATCTGTTAATATAGGAATGGTATTATAACTAACTGATGACAGGATTCACTCAATGGGATGTGATTTTTAAGTGCATTTTTAAAAAGCAGTTTTAAAAAATGATCAAGATTATCTAATATTTATAATGTTAAGTGACAACAAAAACATATACAAATCATATAAACACTGTAGTTGGACCTATGCCTTAAAAACGGTGTAGAAAAAAAAACTGGAAAGAAATGAGCCAAAATGCAAATAATGGTTCCATCAGTCTGGTGGGGTTATTTTCCAATTTTTGGTAATACAGTTACCTTATTCTATATAGAAAAATAAATATGTAAAGGAAGTAATTAATCTTTTCAGTCTCCCCACCTGCCAAGCAGGAGCACACGGAAGGCCTCTTGGCAAATTGAGGTGTTACTTCATTTCAGGACCGTGCATCTAGGAAATGCATACCTAAGAACACACACCACCATGCACGCCTCTAGTTCTGAAGTGCTGGAAGAGCTACTCCCAGGATGTAAGGATTCCAGGTACTGTGTTGAACTTAAAAGTTTGCTAAGTGTAGTACACACTCCAGTCATAAAGGGTCCAAATGGAATATAGCAAAATGAACAAGGCAACTAGCCCCCAGCTAGCCCAGGGAGGTATGAGCACCCCTCTCACCCATCCAACCATCCAAGGAGGATTGCGAGCACCATACCCATAGCGACAGCAGCCAGGGAAGAACAATGGTCAATTCCACACCAGAGGTGGGCGTTTCAAGGGATGAATAAGTGTATTAATCAAGGATCCTCAGAGAATAGAACCAATGGGTGTGTGGGTGTGTGTGTTTGTGTGTGGAGAGAGAGAGAGACAGAGAGAGAGAGAGTGAGAAAGAGAGAGAGAGATTTATTATAGGAATTGGCTCGTGCAGTTAGAGGCGGAGAAGTCTCATGATTTTCCATCTGCAAGCTGTAATTCAGCGCAAGCCCAAAGGCCTGAAAATGGGGGTTTCGGGGGGACGAGTAGCAGTGATTGTGTAAGTCCCATTCAGAGTTTGAAGGCTGGAGAGCAGGGAGCGCTGATGTCTGAGAGTGGGAGAAGATGGATGTCTCAGCTTAAGTAGAGAATGAATTCTCTATTCCCCCACTGTTTTGTTCAGTTAGGGCCCTCAGCAGATTGGATGGAGCCTGCTCACCGTGGGGAGGGTCATCTGCTTTCCTCAGTCTGCCAATTCAGAGACTAATCTCTTCTGGAAACACCCTCACAGACACACCCAGGGTTCATGCTTTACCAGCTATCTTGGCATCCCTTAGCCCAGTCAAGTTGACACCTAAAATTCACCGTCACACAGAAGATGCCACCACTGTTCCACAGGGGAGAGAGCTGGTGAGACCTCGGTCTGTGTGAGCCTGAAACTAGACATGTGGCCACCCAAGGAAAGCTGAAAATGCCACCCCAAAACAGGCTGAGAATTCAGTGTTCTTTCCAATCAATATTCTTTAGTATTTCTTCTCCATACTGGAAGGACAAGGAGAAACAGTGCTCTAGGGTGAAAATGGAGAAAGAAGTTCTCTGGAGCAGTTTTTGGTGTTCCTCTTTTGCTGTTTAGGCCTGGGCAGCTCTGGTCCCAAACTTGGACATCCCAGCTCAGCCAAATCTCACCCTGACACTACCTGCCTGGGTCCACTCTCCTTACAGTGCACTTTAGTCACTGTGCCATTGGTCAAGTCAGCCCGTGGGGTCTTACTGCTCCCCGGTGCGGCTCTTAAGGTACTGACTTCCTTTAGACTATTTTTTTAAACAATCCACCCCTAATTACACTTGTGATATTTTAGAATCTTGGTAGAATTTGAGCACCCTACAATATAGCTCCCAGCCTGGCCTGCCCTGGCTCTGCTCCACAGTGTCCCCCTGCCAGCCTTCCCAGTGCCTGAAGATCCCGCTGTCTGGATTCCACTACAGTTTCAAACTGAAGGAGGTGATCTTTTGTCTTAAAAAAAACTGCAGGGCATTTGTGTGAGCACCTCTCTCACCCATCCGACCATCCAAGGAGGGTTGCGAGCACCATGACCCGTAGCAACAGCAGCCGGGGAAGAACAATAGTCAATTCCACGTCAGAATGTCTTGGTTGTTCTCCCAGGTCTTCAAACAGCTGTTTTTAAGAAACTTTTATCCACCTTTTCTAGTTGTTCTCAGCGGAAGAGTTCAGTTTGATACCAGCTACCATGGCATGCCTGAAGCAGAATTCAACTCCTTTTGAAGCAGATGGCATATAAAGCAATCAGTATTTTAAAAACTCAACACTCAACACTTAATTTACCCAAAAAATTACCATAAAAAAATAAAAACAAGCTTTCACTGCCTGACTGCTACCATCAGGGGTCGCATGCATGCCCCCAGGAAGGGCCTGTCCCCGTTGGCTTTGCCCTATCACCACAGCGTCCCTACTTGGCTGAAGCTGACATCTGACGATGTGAAGGAGTAGATTTACAAACTGGCCAAGAAGAGCCTGACTCCTTCACAAATCGATGTGATCCTGAAAGATTCCCACGGTGCTGCACAAGTACGTTTTGTGACAGACAATAACATCTTAAGAATTCTTAAGTCTAAGGGACTTGCTCCTGATCTCCCTGAAGATCTCTACCATTTAATTAAGAAAGCAGTCGCTGTTCAAAAGCATCTTGAGAGGAGCAGAAAGGATAAGGCTGCTAAATTCCCTCTGATTCTGAGAGAGCTAGATTCACTGTCCGGCTCAATACTATAAAACCAAGCGAATCCTCCCTCCCAGTTGGAAATATGAATCATCTACAGTCTCTGCCCTGCTTGTATAAATTTGTCTAGGTACTCAAGCAATAAAGTGATTAAAAAGGAAAACAAATGCCTAAATAATCTACATCAACATAGCCCTCAAAAAAACATAATTTTGAATGTAAAAGTCACAGAGTATTATGCACAAGATGCTAAGATGTATATGACATTTTAAAATACACAAAACATACTACATGGTGTTCATGGATGCATACATGTAAAAGTATTTAAAATTGAATAGAATACCCAGCAGATTTGAGAATAGTGGTTGCCTTTGGCAGGGAGTGAGGGACAAAAAGAGAACTTCAATGATATCTGTAATGTGTATTTAAAAATGTAAAGCAGACAGATATGAACAGCTGTTAACCACTGTTAATTCTTGGTGGTGGAAACATGAAGAAACCAAATCCCTCCACTGGAAACGCCTAGAGATCAGATGTCATGCCTTGTATCTTCGCCTGCTTCTTCCTTCCTCTCATTTGCTCCTCCCTAAATGTCCATGTTGCTGCTGTTGGTAGCAGAGTCACCGTGACTAAGTCCACAGGTGGCTTAACATCTGCCCAGCAGGCTCTGGACACAGGCTGGCACTTCTTAGAAAGCACACACTCCACATGATGACCAGCGCGGGGGCGGAGGGAGCACTTTGCTTCCAGCCTGCACCCCTTTGGCTCTCACGGGAAATAACCAACCCTGGTTATCTTGGGTGCAGCTAACCTTTCCACAGGGCCTGGGAAGGCTACACAACTTTAGTAAGCCCCAAAGCATCTTGCACCTTGATTTTAGAATCCAGCAGCCATGAAAACACAGACAAAAGAAAAAATTCTGCCATGAAGGGGAGGAGGTAGTGGAGTGAGTTATTCATTCTGTTTCAGAAAATGCACTTGGTTTAGAAAACCATCTATGTGTAAGTCAGGAACAAGCACTGCTCAGGAAGGCCAGAGCTTGGGATTCTACCCAGGCTGGAGGAGGCGGCAGGTTGAAAGGAGGCCAGTTCTGTTTTCTGTTCTTCGTTACCTAAATGCCAGAAGCAGCTTCCCCAGGAAGAACAGACAGGGCCATGGGGGAGCCAGAGCCCCAGAGGGAGCTTGGGCACCCGTTTTACAAATCCCTCGCCTCGCTCTGCAGGGAGTCCTATGCCTGTCTCCAAAGAGCCTCAGTATTCATGCCCGACGATAGGCAGGGACAGACGAAAGGCGAGGCAGCCCCAGCCACAGAGAGAAGCGAGCAAACCAAGGAGCTGGACTGGCAGGCTTCCCGGCCCTTTCAAAGGCAGCAGGGCCTTTAACTGGAGGCGGCTGCCTTATCTTAATCTCCAAACCCTTTCCTGGCCATCCTGGAAGGGCCAGAGGCCCAGAGGTAGCTGGAGTCAGTGAGTCAGGCTGGCAGCACGCAGCAGGTGGCAGGGGGTTTTGCAGAAAGGAGAGGCAGGCCATCTGCCTTTCCTTAGAGCAGGCCTCAGGCTGCAAGCACAGACTTGCAATCCGGCGGCCCAGCCTTTGTGTCCAGTGTCCTCAGTTAGGGAAGCCAGCAGTGACTATTTCACAGGGGCAGCAGGGTGAGAATGGCTACGGTAAGGTACAAGCCACTGTGGGTGGTTAGAGTGGCAGACCTGGGACTTAGCCACTCTAGCTACTAGTTGGGTGACCCTGGGCAAGTTACTGATCTTTATACACATTTCCTAACTCGCCAAACCGGGTAACGCCACCTACCTCACAGGGTGCAGATTAAATCAGATAAAGTGCAAAAGATTCTTGGCCCGTAAGATTTGCCCAATTATGGCTTCTGCCCTGTTAAGGGATCTTAGGCTTTAGTAAAGAACCATTCCCACTGCCCCAATATACTACTACTATACTATACTACTATAGTATACTATAGTATACTACTATACTATAAAACCAAGTGAATCCTCCCTCCCAGTTGAGTCTGTTCCCATAGTAAAGTTGTACAGTCCCTGGGTGGGGTCCAGAAGAGATGCCCTGGATCTCTACATGTGGCAGGGGCACTACCCACCACCTGCACACACAACCCTTCCCACCTCCAGCCCACCACACACTGCGTCAAAAGGCTGGGTCCTACTTCCAAAGTTGTAGCCCTGCAACTCACGGGAAAGGCAGGGGGCTGAGGCATCCCCCTCCTTCCAGATGAGCTCTGCACATGCCAGTAAGTCTCAAAGCTTGCTGTGACCCACAAGGTTTCTCCCCATCTGGACACAGGTCAGCCTCCTGCCCACTCACGGGAAGGCAGAGCCCATTCCCACTGGGACCACTCCCCTGGCTTGGCAGAGACTATGCTGCCACCTCCAGGAAGGCAGCTCACTGCTGCTGAGCCCGGGCCTCCAGCCTCCAGCCCAACACCCAGTACTCGGGTGAGAGGTCTGATTAGCAAAGCACAAGGAAAGACAGACACATTTGGCATCACATAAATATACGAAGGACTTAATATTGACAGGTCATTTCCATTTAGTTTAATAACAATTTTGTAGCCCCACTGTAAGCACGTAAGGTCCTAGACCTTGTTCACCACCGGTGCCTGGTCCACGCTGGCAGGTGCTAATTGTGGGCTGTCTACTCACTCCATGTGCGGCTGATGGCAAACTGCCCAGCTTCCCCGAGACTCAGCTTCCTTACCTGCCAAAAAACCAGTTTCCGCCTTTCTTCAAAAATTGTTTAATTGCATTTACCCAGCAAACCTCTGGAATCACACTTCCCACCCCCTAGGAGCTGTTGACAACTGTGGTGAGACCAAGTGAGATCCCACGCAGTGGAAACCTTGCAACCTTCCCCCCACACCACATTCAACTTACTGCTGAATGTCTCTGTGACCTGCACTTCTCTAGCTTTCATAACCCGGGGGGGGCACACACTCCAGCCTTTCTTTGTTGATGGAGACAGGCTGGGTCTCAGTCATGCCCGTGAAAGTCAGTGACAATCTTTAGCCCTATGTATTCGGCAGGTCTGACGGCAGGACCAAGGCATGTGGATCCCCTCTGCAAAGCCTAGAATGTCTGAATTTGGGGCTGTCACGCCCCTGAGAGGAACCTGCAGTCAAGTCATTTCTCCCCAATCATTTGAAGATTTACAACAGAAACATTTCTGGCTAACGACAGTCTTCCAACAAAGACAGGCTGCCCGTAACTACCCACAAGCTCAGAGGAGGAATGCTGAGAATGTGAAGGAAATGAACTGCCGGCCTGGGGGAACGTTTTTCCTTTGGCTCTGGGCCTTCTGAGTCACATTCTTCCCGGGGACCTGAGGGAAAGGTATCCACTCAGAATCTCATTCCCACCAAGAGGACATCGGTAGAAGGGCCAAATACAGAGGCCTAAATACAAAAGCAAATAATGCTAAAAAGGGTGACTGTTACTACAAATTAGAAAATTATGTACCTCAATATACCAATATACCTGACTTTTTACAAAAAAAAAAAAAAAGGAAACAATCTATACAAAGGCTTTGCACTTACTAAAATTAGAAAATCTCATTTACATTAGGTTACCCCTTCCAATTAGAATGAAGAGAATCAGTGCTGCCAGAGAGCTGGAGGGATAGGTCGTCTACATTGACCTAGAGGCAGAGGCGGTTGTGTACAGAGCTCTGGACAGGACACAGCAGTGAGCTGCGGTGGCTCAATGAAGGGCTGCTCTGGTGAGTGGGCAGTGTGGCAGGAACGTACCAGGGCAGGGACCGAGAGGAACAGCAAGAGAAAGCCAGACCACCCCTCCCCCCCACTTAGAACTAGAGGCTGAAGAAGTTCACCCAAGTCCCAGGGGAGCCCACCTGAAAATGCCACACGGAGCAGGGAGTGATGGAGACATACCCAGAATTCCACCTGCTCCCACTGGCTGAACCCAACCAGAGGGGCCATCAGGGAATCCAGGGCCTATACGGGTCACCCTCCGGGGGACAGGGCAAAGAATAGACAGATCTGATGACAATGATCATCGTCGGTCCCCTTCCATGGGGAAGCTGCTTTGCTTTCTGTAAAATAGAGACTGTGGTGCCTGCTATGGGCCTGGTGTGAGATCAAGAGAGATTATGTGCCAACTATGATTGCAGAAGACCTTCAATTTAGAAAAAGGGGTACACAGGGGGCTCCTGTTTATTCTGTAATTAACATTGAACATGTTCCCTCTCTTGCCATTTTCTGGAACAGGCAGTTTGGATTTCTCAGAACATCACAAGAATCCAGGACCATTAATTCCCTCCGCATTCACCACTGACCGGTCCCCACCCTTCTGTTTCAGAAACCGGTCCAGGACTGGAAGGCCTCCAAGTTCCACCTCCCTCAGTAGCTCCCAGCCACTCACCTTGGCAGTTTCTTAGAGGACACAGAGCCAAGCTCTGGAGAAAACAAATAAGTCACAATCACAGGAGAGTCAAAATTCCCATTGGGTGACAGTGTTTATTGAAAGGAAATCTCGCTTTATCCAGGAATTCACTTACATGGAGGTAGCTGCAAGGAGAATGTCTCTTTCCCATGACAACCCAAAGCAACCCAAACCATACCCCAAAGCAGAAACCCAACGGAATAAGCCACCTGGCATTGTAGAACACCACTCCAAAGCAGGAAAAACCACAAAAGATACAGGATGATTGTCTCTTCAGTATTGCATTTGGCCATGTATGTGTTTTTACATAAAATATATGTTTTCTTTTTAAGCTAGCTAAAGAAAATACTCTTGATCGGGGTTAGTTCTTGAAGCAAAACAAACAAACAAACAAACAAAAAAAAACAGAAAAAAAAGTACGTACATATAATAAAATTAAAGAACGATAGCATGTTATACCTGGAAAGGACCGTGGGCCCTAATGTTCGCTTTGTTCCAGGCAATCCATGGCTCTGAGAGTGAGCACACTGTCAAGGTCCCTGGGATGAGATGAGCTGGGACTTGAAAACCCGTGTCTTAACTTCCAGTCTCTTAACTCTTCCCACTCCACTACACCGCATGCGTTGCCAGCTCCCTCAGAGTGTAGGATAGCACAATTGTCAAAATGCATAACGGCCTATTTTTAGGGTAATGATGCAAGTGTTTTGAAAAGTGACCTCTGTTCTCTTCGCACGGGCCGCTTTGCTTCTTGTAGCCAGCCCCATGGCTACTGGAAAGAACTGACCAGAATGAGGGGCAGCCACTTTCTCACAAACCGAAACAGACACACGCTCCCAAAGTTCTTGGGCGTGCTGACCTTCCCCAGCTCCGTCTCTAGGCATGAGTGGGATGAGGCTTCTCTAGGCAGGCTTATTCGCAGATGTCTAACGATGGCGGAAGCAGCAGGGAAATTATGAACATATCAAGGGTCAAAGTGGGCTCTAGGGAACCAGGCTTGTCGCGTCCTCAGGAGGACAGAGAGACAGAGGGCTTGAGTACAGAGGTGCTCGACCTCCATGTCGATTTGCTTGATTGTCATCTACCACCCGCTTTCCCGACACTGAGCTCCAGGAGGGAGGGAATTTGTACCTGTTTAATTCACTGCTGTATTCTCTGTGCCAAGGACTGTGCCTGACATATCATCAATGCCCAATAAATATTTGCTAAATGAATGAATGACTAAAGGGAGGAATTGTCCACACCCCACACAAGCAAGCAGAGATGAGAATCACCCCCCGCTGTGGTGAGGATGATGGTGACCCTGTAGACGTGGAAGGGGCTTGGTTCTCTGGCTCCAGACTCCCACTCTTAAACTGGGCTGACTACTCTGAATCCTGTCGGGGGGGCTCTGACCTGGCGCAGGTGAGACCCCACGGCAACTGTCATGGAGTTCTCTGGCCCACAGGCCTCCCACCTATTGGGATGGTTGCGGACACTGCTGAAGCAGCTGAACACTACCACCTCTGTCCCATATATGTCACCAACTCACAGGGTCCTCTCCCTGGCCACATCCTGTCCCATACTCTGACCTGTAGAAGTCCAGCTGTGATTGGGCCAGGCCTGTGCATATGCCCAGAAAGTGTCACACTGTGAAGTGACACAGGAAGGCCAGGAGGGAGTCCCCAGATATCTAGCATCCTCCCGATGCCATGCTCCCTGAAATTCCTCTCCAGCCATGTGGCCTTGCCCGCACACCTCAACAACTCCCTGCTAGCCTGCTGCTGGCAATGTCTCTTTCTCCCAGGAAACTGGAAGGAGTTCTCCAGTTTGCACAGACACACCTCTGCCTGACTTCTGTTTCTTTCCTCCCTTCCTCGACATAAACCTGAGATCCTGCTCAATCCACCTCTTGCCCACACATCCCCCAGCTTTCAAGAACTTCTCTGTCTTCCTTCTCACACTAGGCCCCACACACACACCTGCCTATCTCCTCTCTCCTCTCCCTTCCCCCATGACCTTACCGGACACCTCCCACCTCATTCTCATACCTAAGTCTATGAACCTTTCCCCCATACCCTCCTATTCCCCTGATCCCAAAAGCTCGCTGTGGGAGGAACGGGGAAAGGACCAGTAAGACATGACCACATGGCCCCATCCTTCCAAAAATGGCCTCATTTGTTTAAAGCCTTACCTACAAGTCTCCCTATCCAACCTGTGTAAAAGAAATTACCATCAGTGACTGGGAACAGGTCTCAGAACGGTTCAGAAATTATAACAGAATTCTAGATAAAATAAGCAAACAAGGCCGTAGCTGCAGTCACAGACACAAGCAACCTTCTGGCTTTCCCCTGTGCCAGTGACTTGTTTACCCAGACCATGTGAACTGCTATTCTCAGTCTTAGCTATCCGTGACCACTACAATTCTTTTTTTACAACCTTGGTTTCCAAAGTGGTCTTTATTTGACTTTCTCTCTCTCTCTCTCACCTCTGCTCCTCAATACATAAAATCTAATAGCTTCATATTTTAAAAAAGAATACTCAATGGCTGGGCATGGTGGCTCATGCCTGTAATCCCAGCACTTTGGGAGACTGAGGCAGGTGGATCACCTGAGGTCAGCAGTTTGAGACCAGCCTGACCAACAGGGTGAAACCCCGTCTCTACTAAATACAAAAAATTAGCCAGGAGTGGTGACGGGCACCTGTAATCCCAGCTACTTGGGAGGCTGAGGCAGGAAAATCACTTGAACCAGGGAGGAAGAGGTTGCAGTGAGCCGAGGTTGCACCATTGCACTCCAGCCTGGGCAGCAAGAGTGAAACTCCATCTCAAAAAAAAAAAAAAATACTCAATATAGGTGTGTGAACTTTACAAACCAGCCACCCTACCAAGCCTCCATCACATTCCAAATGCAACAGCAGCAGTCCGTGAGAAGGTCTGCTTTAAAATATGTACAGGCTATACATCGTTTCCTCCCTGCACGGTGCTATTAAATAAGTCCTAGCCTTCTGGACCCTTTGTCTTGGCAGGGGGAGTTAGGACGGGGGCAGGGACAGCAATGCAAATAGTGACTGTGGAACAGGGGCCTCAGCCTACCAAAGTGTATCTCTCACAACACCCGAGGGGGTGGTGGCTCCTGTTCCTCAGGCATCCCAACATTTTAAACTGCAAAAGCTTCCTGTCAAAGACCCACTGAGAGACCCTGGCGAGGAACGTAACACTGAGGAGCTGGCACGCTGTGCAAAGAGGCGGCGATGGTCTCGGTGGCAGACGGATGCTCCCCTCCCTGCCTCCTGCTTTGGGTGGCTGCAGCTCCTGCAGGGATGACAGGCACTTCCATAGCACTCAGATCTGGCTGGCGGTGGTGCTGTCCTTGGAGAAGGTGTAGCTCAGGGGCGCCTCGTAGAGGCTTCCCCCGTCCGTGCTGAGGTCATCGTCGTCATCCATGTCATCCAGCACTTTATTTGGCAGCTTCTTCAGTCTGCTGAAACAACAAGGGGCATGTTTCCTGGCCCTGGGCCGGGGCCCGTCACTAATTTGAAGATAAAGGAAGGATTTTGGGTTGCTGTCCCTGCATCCCACTGAGTGGCACAGAAAAGAAACACATGAACTGAACAGGTGATGTTCCCTTCAGCCACAGGGAATCCACTGCCCCTATTTCAGTATGGAAAGCCCATCTTGATGGGGTGGGCCAGGCTGGGACAGGATCAGTATTGTTGATTTCCCCAGGCTGTCATTATTGATCTTGTCTCAATTTAAAATTTTGGTATCCTGTTCACCATGGATTGCATGCATTATCTTTTAAATATTGCATTAAAATGTTATCTATCTTAATTATTGAGATTTTTGGTGCCCTCTTAAATGCTGCACCTTAATGTCAACCTTGGGGCCAGTGACCTGATAGGCCCTGTTTTACAGGATTTGCAATGGGCTGGAGCCTTCTGTCCATTGATGAGAACTACCTGGGCAGCCAGCACAGAGCCCCATGTCACAGTCAGCCTCCAAGAAAAGCTCAGCTCTATGGATTAGCAAGAACCTAATCTCATGAATCTTACCTCATAGCCTGGGGAGAGACCCTGGAGCAGAAAAAGCAACCCACACAGTCCCCAACCCTCCGCTCCACGCCCCCATCCTCAGGACCACAGCAGACAAGCTTCAGAGAGCTGCTCTCTCCTGGAAACCAGGCTTAGGGAATCCTAGTCCTCATGAGGACACAAATCAGAACTTTACCTTATTTCTCCCTAAGTCATACAAAAGCCCGGGCTGACCCAGGAACTGCCCCTCCATGATGGTGTGAGCTAGTCTTACTTGCCTTAAGCCTCTGTTTCCCCTTCTGATCAACAGGGATGGTATCTGCCCAGCTGGCATCGGGGCATTGGTATAAGAATGACATGCATGAGACCCTACTGCCCGTGTAGGGTGATTGAAGTGGACAGAACCACCTCCACTTCTAGGATAAGATAACCCCAAAAGCAACAATGAGGAGCTGGCTTGAGACAACAGGAGAGAGAATGCTCTGAAGGCAGAGCCTGCTTCAACTGTGGGGAGATTATCGGGCCCTTTTTGGCCTCCACACCTGCCCACCTTAAGTCCTTCTTCATGGAGTTGAGTTGCCCCTGCAGATGCTCATTCATGTCCATCTGCTCCTCCAGCTCCCTCTGCAGCTTCTTTTTAGAACTTTCCAGTCTGTCGATTTCCTCCTCAGCCTCCTCCACCTGCCGCTTCATGGCTTTCAAACGCAAGCTCAGCTGCACCGGGACAGAGCGTGGGTTGAGCGCTGGCTGAAGGCCCAGCTCCAGCACTCAGCTCACCCCAGGTCCAGCCACCATCTCCCCAGGCAACCAGGACATGGGCAATGGGGCAGCCAGTCTCTTGGGAAACATGGAGAGCAGGCGGTAAGACAAGGTGACTCTTTCAAAGCCAAACTCAGGGTGTGGAATTTGCTGGTATCTCCTAATTACGTAGGCGAGAAGCCCCCATTCTATGATGTGACTAGGTGCGTGGAAAGGGAGGAATCAGCCCACTCACACTCCACTGCTGCTTGGGGAGGCCTCCCTTGCTCCCCCAGCCTGAGACGTGCAATCTCATCTACGAGCGAATGCACACAGAGGCTCCCTACCTGGTCCTTCTGATCGGTCAGTGACAGGTGCTCATCGTCCACCTGCATCACCAGCTCCTTCACTTTCCGCTCCAGCCGCCGGTTGCTGAGCTGAAGGTTGGCCCGATCCCTGGAAGGGAGGAAGCAGAACCAAGAACCCTTTCACTCCCATCCCTGCAGGGAGCCCAGCCCGGCTGTGGAGAAGGGGAAACTCCAAACAGGGGTACCTGGTCAGCTCAAGGCTTAGGGTCAGGGAAACACAACTGCACAGGAGAAGAAGCTGCTTGTGAGAGGGGTGAGGAAACGGGGTTCGGAGAAGGGGAGTGACTAGCCCAAGGCTGCAGAGTCAGCGAGGGGCTGAGCCGGGGCTAGGCCTGCCTGGAGTTCCTGAGCTTTACTTTGTAAGGCAAGAAGTCACAAACTGCAGATGTCTTGGGTCTACTCCAGGCTGTTCTGGCCTGACTCCCTAAAAGTCCAGCTAACACAATAGATAATGTAAAACGTCAAATGCCGGCACACCACGCTCCTTTTAGGAAGGTGAGGGGCCGGGAGTGAGAACTACAGCTGGAAGGCTGCTCAAGTTCAACCCGGTGCTGGCCCTCGGGCTGCCATTCAAGAGTTAGCTGCAGAGAATGGAGTTGTTGGAAAGGAATGTGCTCACTTGATCCCATGTCCCTCCCACCCACTGGGGACGGACCTGCCCCATCTCTGACTGGAGGCTAGTCAGCCTCTGCTTAAATACACCTGGCCTCCAGGGCAGAGTCAGCCTTATGGCTTGTAATGTGGCTCAAACTCGGTCGTTTCTGAGGCAGTCTATACTACGGGAAAAGGGACAGCAAGTACAGTGGCACCGCCATGGACTGAGAAGTGGGGGTCCTAAGCTTTTACCCAGCTACACCAGTATCCAGCCAGGCTACCTTACTGAGTCACTTATTTTGATGGGTCTCTGTTTTCTCATCTATAAAAGTAAGGTGGTAGTTGCTCTGCCTTCCTTACAGGCTACAAGGATCGGGAGAGATCCCAAATGTGAGAGCACACTGCGATGGAACGGTCACTGCCCACTGGGGCCTCTGCACTGCAGTGGGCCCGGCTCACCTCTCCTCACTCTCCAGGCGGTCCTCCAGCTCTGCAATCCTGGCCTCCATCTGCACGACCAGTCCCTCTTTGCTGGACCTGTAGGAACCTTCCAGGTGGATAATCCGGCTCTTTAAGTCCTTGTTCTGGAAGAACATAGGGAGACCGTGAGGGGCTATGTGTCTGCCACGCTCTATGCAGAGCAGCGAAGAACACGGGGCAGAACCTGGTGTTTGGTCGCTGCCTGTGATGAGGCTGCTTTCTGCACCAGGGCCTGTGGCCTGGAGACCTGGGGAACCCAGAGTTGCTTCCAAGGAAAACCCTTGAACTCAGCTGCAGGTCAGAAGAAGAGGTTCTATCACACTCCCTCATAAGCCTGAATGAAATTTTTGCCATGTCCTAAGACTCCCGGATGTCAAACAGGCTTTGCCTTGCCCTAGAAACCTACAGGGGGACAGGAGAAATAGGCTCCTTTGCCAGTCATGTGCAGTGAAGAACATGAACAGAAATCATGTAAAAGAAATAATGACCCGATGAAGCTTTCTTAGCCACTCATGTGTTTGATGACATGGATTCTTTTTCATTCTCTTTATATTAGAATTTAGGATCTAAAAAATAATACATGCAATTCCTCCTCCCCCAGCTGCCGAACTTCCATGCAGATTTCCTATGACCGGGAGAAACAACTCTGGAAAAGGACTGTTACCCTCCAGAGGTCTTGGATGGTCTTTGGGATGCCAGTAACAGGAGGGACCTCCAAGGGCTTCTCAGTTCAACCAGTGCGCCAGTGGGGGGGGGGGGGGGGCGGGTGGTAAGCCGATGGAGGGGGAGGCAGCTCCCAGGCCAGCTGCCCTCACCTGCCTCTCCAGGGAAATCTTGTCACACTCCAAGTCTTGCCTCGCAGCTCTCTCCTGAAGTAGCTCATTCCTCACCTGCTCCATCTACAGCAGACAGAACAAAAGCCCGGAGGTCAGAAGGACTGTGCCTGGATCTTTTGTACTGAAACGGTGGCAAGGAACTGAATGTCAACCCCCACTTTGTGAAGGGGGCTGCCCTACCCAGCCCCTCGTGCCATCGGCTCTGGGGCACAGGATCTGTTTCTTAGTTCTTTCTTGGTTTCTCGATGATTGCAATACTGGTGATACAAATAACGGTAAGAGTCAAAGCTAGCCCTGCTGCTAGGGGTTGAGCTGTGTCCCCTCAAAAAGATATGTTGATGCCCTAATATCCAGTACCTCTGACGTGACCTTATTTGGAGATGGGGACTTCAGAGAGGTAATCAAGTTAAAAATTAGGTTATGAAGGTGGGCCCGAATCGAGTATGGCTGATGTCCTTTAAAAGGGGGAAATTTGGATGCAGAGACAAACATGTACAGAGGGAAGACAGACACAGGGAGGGCGCTCTGGGGAGATGGAGGATTGGGGTGATGGGTCTACAAGCCAAGGATTGCCCAAAGATTGCCAGAAACCACCAGGAGCTAGGAGGAGGCAAGGAAGCATTTTCCTACTGGTCTCAGAGGCAGCATGGCCCTGGTAACACTCTGATTTCAGATTTCTGGCCTCCAGGACCATGAGACAATATATTTCTGTTGTTTAAGGCACCCAGGTTGTGTTACTTTGTTACAGCAGCCCTAGAAAACTGGCACACCTGCTTAGACTCCACAGGTAGGATGCTATGACACCCCATGAATAACCCTCAGAAGGAGGTAACAGTATCTCTGCTGAGGGTACTAAAGCCTCCAAAAGTCAATCAACTTACAGGGTGACCCACTGTCTAAATTTGCCTGGACTGAGGATGTTCTCAGGCTGTTTCTATGCTAAACGGAGACAGTCCCAGGTGAACCAGGATGAGACAGTCACTCAACTTCCCCAAGAGGTACATAACCAGGAATGGGGGAGCTAGCATTCAACTGCACTCCTGACTGCTGCATTATAAGCTCAAATTTCAGAAAGGCCTTCCCAGAACCGTGAGCATATCTCAGACACTGCTAGATTTCTCCTTTTTTATGCCAGAAACAAAAGTCAGTAAGAACGCTGGGCAACTTCAGGTGACCTGAGAAAGGCTGAACACTCCTGAGGCTGTCCTCTATGCTCAGGAAAGGAAACTCGCTGCATAGCACCAGAGAAGAAATCCCATCACCTGACCATCAACATCTCTTTTCCTGATTCCCAGTGGTTTGTGCAGGAGTAAAATGAATTATCAGAGGCGGAGGCTCCACACCCTGTTGCCAGAACTGTCCAGCAGAGGGCAGCCTGAAGAAGCCAGAAGAATCAAGCTAAGACAGTAAAATAAAACCACGTTTTCCTTCTTAAGGATGAAAAACGAATTCCAGGGTCCAACACGGCTAAGAGGAGCACACACAGCTCCCGGACACCAGGGCCTGGAGAGCGTTTGACACAGGCTTACTTGGCCTGGCCTCAAGTTGAATTTCACCACCTGTACATGCACCCCAGTGAGTAAAAGATAAGCTCGCCCCTTCCTTACTGTCCCCCAAGGAGAGCAAGAACTGGGATCCCAGGAATGGCCAGAGGAGACACCCCACATTGGGCCAGGCTTGCATTTGCTCCCTGGCTCCCTTTGTCCTGACCTAGGTGTGTCACACAGCATGATGTCACTGGCCCAGAGTGGGCGACAGGGAACGGGGCGAAATGATGCTGGTGGGACAGGCAGGGTTGGGACACAAAGGCCTCCAACACCACAGGGGGAAGCTGGGCCTCTGCCCCTAGGTGAGAGGGTACCAGGTGGTCCAAAGAAAATGCTCACATTTTAAAATCCCTAGCTGGCAGGCATCTAATTCATGGAGGTTCAGAATGTTCAGCAGAGGAAATTGAGGCCTACGGCGGCAGTTAGGCAAGTAACCTGAGGATCAGGGCTAGAGCCAGGCCGAGGCCCTGCACTGCCTGTTACTTCATAGCTCTGCCTCTGGACCAACTAAGTGGAAAGGTTTCCAATAGACGTAGAGTTCAAAGCAGCTGTAGCAGAAACATCCAGGCACAGAAGGGCAGTCTAGCCTCCTTAGGGTATCTTGCATGGAGAAAGGAAAAATGCCAGCAATGGCCAGGACCAGCAGGCAGGGCACGTCCACCCAACCTGGGCCCGCTCCCGCTCTGCTGGGCCCCAGGGCACTCACGAATCACACACTGCACAGAGGGCACCAGAACAACTGCTATCACTGTGACCCCAGCACCAAGTGCAAGGGGAATGAATGCGGGCTCACGGCCCTGCTTCCAAGGTGGTTTCTGAACCAGCCACCAACACCTCACATGTGGAGGTCATCAGAACAGTTGGGCCACGGGACTGAGGACGGACGTGCCTCCCAGCGGCAGCCGTTCTGTTCATGTGCCCAGGGCAGTGCCCGACACTTCACTGAGGACGTGATTAAATTTCCACTGTAATGGGAAACGATGACAAACAGCAGTGGCCCAGCTTGTTCTGCTAGCTCTGCCAGTCCCTCACCTGTGACCTTGTTGATCTAACTTCTGGGATACAGACTCCTCAGCAAGGAACTAGATTGAATGAGACAGCCTGTAAGGGTCCCCAAGCTGGCCAATGATACCATAAAAGTACAACCTGGTGCCTCCTCTACCCTTCGGGGTAGAGGAACTCTCCAAGGCAGATGTTATCACCCTGAGTTTCCAGGTGGGAGGTCCAGAAACAGCCACTGAGTCAGAGTTAGGTGGAAGCAGCTTTGGGAGTCCAACCTAGGCTTTCTCATAAAAACTCATACACTCTTTTTTCCCCTCCCCATTGTGTCTTCGCAAACCTGTAGGACCTAGGACTCTCAATAAGGAAAAAGACCCACAAGGAGGAGAGTTCAGGCAGGGGCTTTGGAGCCCAGAAAGAGAACGTGCCTATGCTGGAGTGACGCAGAGTGCAGAGAGTGTGTGGAGGGATTCCAGGATGGCCAAGTAGTCACGCAGCCCTGGGCCCAGCCTGGGGGTTCAAGACAAATCTTGCCACGTAAAGCAGCAGCCACTGACCACAGTCTTGCACCCCCAGTGCCAGTGTCTGAAAAATCTGGATCCCACCAGGAAACAGACTTCCCTGTGCAGAGCAGCACTTAGCATGGCGGCATCCCGGAGGGTCCCCACAGGTTCAAGACCTCCCTGGAGGACCCCTGGAGAGACTGAGGATAATGGTGACTCTCAAAAAAAAAAAAAAAAAAAAAGGAATTATTTATCCCCCACCACGGCCCCTTAAAAGATGGCTATTAAAATGGAAATGTAAAATAAATCAGAGTGAAGAACAGGAAGGAATAAATGTGTAGCCATAAAACTTAACAGTTACTGTGACCTGAGCAGGCAGTCCCTTTTCTCGAGTCTTTGCAAACCTGGGCTTTTGGCAAACATGATAGGCTTCCTTCAGTTCTTCAAAGGACTGCCTGACATGAAATTCTAAAGTAAATCCACCATGTGGAGCCTTATACAAGGAATACTACGTGGTGTTATGGACAATGCCCCAAGAAGGATGGGTTTCACCACAAACCCAGAAGTATCCTGTGTGTCCCTGCTGTTAGCTGTCCTCAATGCAGTGATCCCAGGACTAGGCCCCTTGACTTGGGAATATTGTAAACCAAATTGTTACCCTGAGTCCTCACTGGCACCTGCCCTGGGGTGGTGGGGAGAGGCTGGGGGAACTATGGCTTGGCTGAGCCAGCCTCCTAGACCAGAGAAGAGTAAACTCGAGGCTGGGAAAGTATTTCTTTATATAAGCTTGGTGCTTTATATGCTGTTTACCCTTCAATTACATTAAATAGCATGAACAAAAACTTTCCAGTCGAATTTAAAACAGAATAGGAGCTGAAGGCAAAAGTGGATCGCAGCTGGATTGAAAGAATGCTAAGTATCCTGAGTGTTTTGATCAGAAATCACAGTATCAGATTCCAGTGGGTTTTATGTCAGAGACACCCATGACCTGAGCCAGCTCTCAGGATTCTAAGTAGCTGCCTTTCAGGTTAATGGAAAGCCAGAGCTATTTGTGATGGCCAATAACAATACTGAACCCCATCACCTGTGTTTATCATTGGGCTGTAAAGAAGTTGGTAAGCCCACACTCCTGGCTGGCGTAAAAAATAATCAAAAAGGCCGGGCACGGTGGCTCACGCCTGTAATCCCAACACTTTGGGAAGCCAAGGCGGGTGGATCACGAGGTCAGGAGATCAAGACCATCCTGGCTAACACGGTGAAATCCCGTCTCTACGAAAAATATAAAAAATTATTCAGGTGTGGTATCGGGTGCCTGTAGTCCCAGCTACTCCGGAGGCTAAGGCAGGAGAATGGCGTGAACCCGGGAGGCGGAGCTTACAGTGAGTCGAGATCACACCAGTGCACTCCAGCCTGGGCGACAGAGCGAGACTCCGTCTCAAAAAAAAAATTAAAAAAAAAAAAAGAAAAGGAAAATTATTATTAATCAACTGTACACACTGGGTTTTTCAGCAGCTGATACAATAAGAGGCAGTTCTGAGATTAGGAGCAATTTAAAAAAAAAAAAAAGAAGAAAACCACCCTCTGATCTTTCACTCACAACTGCAAAGAAGACAGTCCCATTTAGCACGCGTGGAATCCCTGATGCTGACTGAGGAGCAGGTGTGAGCCAGTAAGGAGCAGTTCCAGAAAGTGACTGTAGGAGCCCACAACTCTATCACTGGGATTTAATCCTGCAGTTGCCAAAACAACAAGGCAGCCTTGCTCAGTCCCTGGAGAGACCATGAAGCCACCCAAAGCCCGAGTCGGTATTTTTCCTGCCTGCCAGCTGCCTGGGCTTGATGAATCATCTTTCCACTGGGCTGGGTCATCATGGTCTCCATGGCCAAGAGAACGCCTTCCCATGTAGGCCCAGCTCTGCTGTGAAGTGTTTGCAGCAGTACTCATCGAGCCAGCACCATAGCCTATTGGCCTTTAATTTAAAACACATGAAGCCAGACCTCTCTTTGGCTATTTGAATCCTGCACTCATAAAGAATCAGGAGAGGATCAGCTGAACTTAAATCCTCACCCATTTTAAGAAACATGACTTTTAACTTGGGAATGGAGACCCAAATGCATTTGAAGGAGTAGTCTTTAAGACCGTGACATAGTCTCATGCAGGGATGATGGGAACACGCTGGAGGCTTTGGAGTCAAACTGTGACTCCTCCTACAAACTGTGTGACCCTATATAGTCACTTCACCTTGTAAAACCTGAAAACAACAAGGAAATGAGGCACCCAGCACAGTGCCTAGCACTTAGGGAATCATTGGTAAGGATGGCAATTGTCATAATTGGAAACATGGTTTTTGGAGGATGGAAAGGAAAAAGGATTACGCTGGATTTAAACAGACCAAACACCAGTGACTTGAACTTCTTTCAACTTATAAGCCAATCAGAAACCTTTCTGTATATGGTGGGACTATACTCGGGTGAGGAAACAGATACTCGATACTTCTATTTCATAAAGAAGGTATCATTTTATCAACTCCAAATCCATCCCTTCTCCTTCATAGCAGTCAGACCTGAAAACAAAGTCCAAACATTCAAGAGGTTTGAAAAACTTTTCTCTCTCAATTAGGATTTCCTGAATCCATCACTCTGAATAAGACTGTCCTGAGCATGTAAAGGAAGCCCTTAGAAAGGCTGTGATATGGTTTGGCTGTGTCCTCACCCAAATCTCATCTTGAATTATAGCTCCTATTATCCCCATGTGTTGTGGGAGGGACCCAGTGGGAGGTAACTGAATTATGGGGGTGGGTTTTTTCCCCGTGCTGTTCTTGTAACAGTGAATAAGTCTCATGAGATCAAATGGTTTTATAAAGGGCAGTTCCCCTGCACATACTGTCTTGCTTGCCACCAGGTAAGAGGTGCCTTTGCTCCTCCTTTGCCTTCTGCCGTGATTGTGAGGCCTCCCCAGTCATTCTGAACTGAGTCCCTTAAACCTCTTTCCTCTATAAATTGCCCAGTCTCAGGTATGTCCTTATAGCAGTGTGAGAACGAACTAATACAGGCCAGGAACTTATAAATAACATAGCCAGCTTTTAGTGAGTGCCAAATGTATGCATAAGAAAGAAAGAAAGCTGGGCGCGGTGGCTCAAGCCTGTAATCCCAGCACTTTGGGAGGCCGAGACGGGTGGATCACGAGATCAGGAGATCGAGACCATCCTGGCTAACACGGTGAAACCCTGTCTCTACTAAAAAAAATACAAAAAACTAGCCGGGCGAGGTGGCGGGCGCCTGTAGTCCCAGCTACTCGGGAGGCTGAGGCAGGAGAATGGTGTAAACCCAGGAGGCGGAGCTTGCAGTGAGCTGAGATCCGGCCTCTGCACTCCAGCCTGGGCGACAGAGCGAGACTCCGTCTCAAAAAAAAAAAAAAAAAAAAAAAAAAAAAAGAAAGAAAGAGAAAGAAAGAACAGAGGCATAGAAAGGATCAAATACACCATCTCATGCATTCCTGTCCTCTGCCCTGGTAACAGCACAGTTGAGGCCTCCTCTCCGTCACCCCTTCTCCAGTCCTCACCCCCACCCCTGGCATGAGTCTTCTAGAACACAGTGTATGCTTCACTCTTCTGCTCAACAGCCTTCGATGGCTGCCCACTGCCTTCACGATAGAGCCATTCAAAACCTTCAGTCTGCATCTTCAAACTTATCTCCTTTCATTTCCTATGGAAACTAGAAATCTGATTGAGTCACACTCATCCATTCACTGCTCCTCAAAATGCTATATAGATTCCTCCCAGTCTTTGTTCACACCATTCCTTCTATCTAGAATCCCATTCCCAATCCCCTTGGTTTATTCAAATCTTAGCCTTTCTTTAGAGCTGACCCCAGGTCCCCACCCTCTTTCTAGTAATTCTTCCACACTCACTCTTGCTACTATGGTCTTTCCTTCATTAGTTGCTTGAATCTTTTACTTAGCATTTAGTATCCACCGTTTTTTATTGTTAGTTACCAATTTTTTAGGTCTGACCCATCTCCTCAAACAAACTGTAGCAACTCAAGGTCAGGGACCATTTCTGGTCCTCTTGGAGCTTTACCGCAATGCCATGCACACAGTAGGCATTCATCATATTTTGCAAGCATGGGTAGATAGAGCACTGCCTTGGAAATTGAAACCTAAGCCCAGTTCTGCAGTCAATTGCCAGCATGACTGTGGCCAAACCACCAGGTGACTCTGGGCCTCAAATCCCGCATCCATTACAGAGAAGTGGGGAGAGTTGGACTCTGAGGTCCTTGCCAGATCTAACAGTCTATGAGAGGGGTTGGCCATTCACTAATATTGCTGGAAAATCTTTTTTCTGGCTTATTCACTTAAGTCCCATCACTAAGGCTGGTGGGAGATGTTTGGGGGAAGCAAAGATTCAGCAAAGGAGCCTGTGAGAATTCATAGTTTAAGGAGAGCTGTTAGGTTTGAACGTTTTAATTTAAAGAGAACAAGATCGCCAAACTAAAATGTCCCATGCCTTCTCTTTTCAGTGCCTAGTACCAATTTGCTAGGAAGGCAGGGCTGATGCTATTACTTGGGTTCAAGATAACATGCAACCTTTCCTGTTTTTTAGGAGCTGTCCTTGTTAAGATGTCATAAGGTCAGCATTTGATGGGGGAGAGGAAAAAGGGTCTTAAGTTTTAAAGTTTCCCTTTTCTTGCTTTGATTCCAGCAGGACAGCACAGGCACATGGCCCTAGAAGTTAATCTAGGTGGACCAGAAGAGCTCAGAATCAGGGCCCATCTGTCTATACCCAAGGCCTTCATTTCAAGAGGCAGGAAATAAGCCTTACCTCAACCCCAACTTTGAATGAGAATGAGATGCTTTCCAGGGAGACTGGTATTTGGCCCACCCATTTCTCTGCCCTCCCTCACAAGTCAGGAGGCAGCAAAGGCCAGAAGAGAAGCTCTCAGAACACAATCAGGAGACACCACTTTATCTCAGCGTTTCTGTTTCATTGGCTTACCAATTCCTACATCCATGTGAATGTGATCCTCAATTTCTCCACTTAAACACCAGGCTTTACCCTCCCTATCTCAGATGATGCAGTGAAAAGAAAGAAAACAGAAGAGGGAAAGAGAGCTGATAGGGAAAGAGGCTGTAGACATTTGCAGAACTCATCTTTTTAGGCATATAACTCAGATACAGGGAGAGAATGGGGAAAGTAAAGGGTGAGTCAGACACTTCTGGATGTATAAAACCTTCTTGCAGTATTGCAGTGTCAGAATTCAGAAAAGCCTTCAGAGATCACCTGGATCAATCACTTCCTTTTGATAGATTTTAAAGACTGAGCTCAGAGAGGCTGGGACTCTCCCAGAGGTAAATGAGGCTAGGGCAGGAGCCAGGACTGGGACTCCCAGCCCACTGCTTTCCCCAGCAGACCAAGTGAGTTCCCTTAACTTCCTCCCGGGACTTAGTTCAAATTCTTGGTTCCCTTAACTTCCCCTCTAACCTGACATCAAGTTCTTGGCTTAGTGGAAATATTTTTAGCCTTGACCACATCATGGACAGCAGTTCTACTGCCCATGATCCATGTGCTCAGCTGAAAGGAAAAAGAAACGTCCAGAGCAATTCTGGGACCAGATCTCTGCATGACCAGTTCTCTCAGTGTTAGGCGGTCAGCTGAGCTAAGGGAGGCAGATATGTTCTGGTTCAGTGTCTGTGTTTTGTTTCTGATGTAAACATGGAACTGAAGGTCTGTTTTCACTGCCTTGTTACTGATAGGATGACACACTTTCCCACTATTCTTCTTAGCATAAGCCACAAGAAGCGCTGGCAAAACAAATCCATGGTCACATCCTTTGTCATTGTGAATGTCTAGCGGATTCTGACATGTGGAGGGGGAACGTGGCTACTTAGCCAGGCTGGCAGGGGCTCATCACAAAACAGCTTTTATTCCAGTGAGAGAACTTAGAAAACAGTCTTCAGTAACAACCCCGGAGGGCGGTAGGGGAGATATCAAGGTTGAGCTCTCCACCTGGGCTTTTGGTTTTCAGGAAGGTCCCTCTCTAAACCTGAGCAGCTCTGGCCTGATGGACTTTCACAGCTCCAGAGGAATCACAGCCTGGGAACACGCAGACAGAATCCAGACTCCATGAGGAGGGTGGAGGGAATCAACCTGGGGCTGCAATTTCCTTCACTCTCAGGAGAAAAGCAGCACGAGTATCCCACTTGTTTGCAAAGAAATCTGTCAACAGGGACCTCACAGAATATGGAAAAGCAGCCAGTGATTCATATTCTACTTTGAGCAGGGCTGCCTGCTCAGAAGGTGCTATCCCCAAGCTCTGCAACTTCCAATTCTTGGTCACCCTGAACTGAGGAAAGGGAAATAAATCCATATGAATAAGCAGAAGAGACCAGAGGAAAGTGCCCTTTGGAACAGGGAAGATTGGAAAGAGAGGATAAAAACATAAAGCAGAAAGTGGAAGTTTCCCAAGTGGTTATGAATAACAATCTATTGGCCATAGTAGGAAAAGTGCTCTTTAGAGCTGAGGCTCTAAGGGTCATTCGTTCGACAAGCAAGTGTGTGGAATTTGGTAGCCAGCACCATGTTAGGTGCAACAGAAAGTAGGCTCTATGATGCAGCCTTTTCCTTGACAGGTTCATTAGCAGAACACATACCTATGAAGCATTCACAATCAATAACAGTACTTTCCAAGTGAATGCTTTTTGCAGTTTTGGAAGGAGTTTCACTTACATTTAATCCTTATGACAACACTGTGAGGCAATCGGGGAGAGTTATTCTCATGTTACAGATGATGGAACTCATTTCTCAAGCGACATGCAGATAATACATGCAGTATTACCCAAAGGCTTTTGACCTGTGTTTCCATTTTTTAATTAAGTGAAGGTTCAGAGGGGCTTTGAGATAGACTGGGAGTGGCAGATGAGATCTGGGGAGAGCAGTGAGATCACAAGGAAACAGCAGTACTGTTAACTAGTTTCTGTGTCGCCAGTGCATGCTCAAACCACTTGACAGATAAAATGTGGAAACACTTTGGGAAAAGGATTCAGAACACTCAGTGGCAGTTTCAAAGATAATTAATATGTATTCACTAGTCTCAGCCCTTCATTTACAAGATACCTGTGGATACATGTAGCAACTTCTAATGACAGAATGTGCTTTTAATGACAGCTTACCCAGTTGTATGCCTAGAGCCTTGAAATGGTGCTGGACGAACTGTATATCAACATTGAGAAAGCCTTTCACTTTTTCTTGACTAGCACTGGCACTTTCTTAATTTAAAAGATGAAAACAAAACTTAAAACCTTGAAATGATGCTAGGTATAGATTAGGAAATTAACTGACCAAGGATTAAAATTTAAAATCTAAAATACAAGTAATCTGGTCAAAGTCTCTCCTAGAAGCTTATTATGGTGATGACTATTCAATCTTCCATCAATTTCTAGACGGCATGAATTTTTCTCTCCTGGCCTTAACTGAATCCTCAGGTTTAACCCCTCATGTTCCATTTTCACAGGGGACAATCCACACATCATTCACCTACAGAACAGTACCTGTTCCCGGCTCCTACTGATCCTCTCAGATAGCAAATCCGAGTTGTTTCTCTCTTCTTCCAGTTCCATTTCCAGTTGAGACACCTTGTCCTAAGAAAGAAATCACAAACACAGTCGACTTAACTTGCAATGACCGGGATTAAGAGCAAAGACTGCCCCATAGAGAAAGAACCCTAAGGGCAAATGAGAACTGACTAGCATTAGGGTTTGGAAAAACAATGTATCTATTTCTTGCATTGCCCAAGGCAGATATTTCTTAAACTACGCGTTTCATGACTTGTAATGTAAAATGTAACTGTGTATGTAGAAAACACATAAAAGAAGAAAAAACATTATCCCAAACCCTAATACAAACACTAAGGACATTTGAGCATGTTTCTGTCAAGTCTTTGTTTCTCCCTGTCAATCAATAACTTTAAACAGATCTACCCAAGCCAGTGTCTGTTAAAAGACAATGTGGGGAAAACACTTCATGCTCAGGACAATCTTCTGTCTGCATCCTGCTCAGGGTTTCCAAGAGCCTTGCAGGAGTAAATCTATAGCAGACGTCTAAGAAACAGCATGCATTTGCACTGTGCACTCCCAAACCTGCATTGGATTAACCAAAAGACAGTGCTAACCAATTCTGTTAAACTCATCATCACTTAAGAATAATAATTTGTGGCTTTTTTGTTGGCTCCTAATCTAACCTAATTGAGTGTTAAGAGAAAAACATTTCAAAGCAGCTTTGTATATGAAGAAAAGAGGCTTCTAACACTAACCACCCCACTTAGAACTGGGGGTTGTTGGTCTTGAGCATGTGTTTCTCCTGTCACCAGTCAATCTGTCATAAGTCTAAGTAAACTTAGAGCCACAGATGCTAAAAAGCAATTCGCATTCCAAGTTTTAAATGTGAACCTGCAGCATTTGTATATAAATATTGTCTCTGAAATTGCCAAAGTGGATTGATAAGCAATGGACACCTCTATCCTTAAATATTATTCTATTTATCACAATAAAACACCCAGGATTCATGTGAATAACTAACTGCCTGTGAATGGCCCCCAGGTAGTGATCAAAACCTATGGGGAAGCCAGAAAGCCCTCTCCCAGGAGCCAAGCATCTCAAAGGCCAACTTGGATCCAAGCTGGGCCATGCACCGAAGCCTCCTGTTTATTCAGTGGTTCCTGATGCCTCCAAGACCAGTCTCACTATAGTCAGACGGACATCACTCAGGATCCACAAGAGTTGCATTTACATCCAACAGCCACCTGAGTTTACAGAAAATGCCCATCGTTGGGAGAGCTCTTGAGTCTTGAAAATTAATTTAAGTGCTAGTGAAGGAGCAGGCAAGACGTAGTCACAGCAAGATGGTCCTGCTAGCCACCTCTTAGGGGACAAAACACTCCTCAAGTGCATCTCATGGTAGCAGGGTCTTGAGAGCCATTCATTTTGCAATTAATGGGAAAATAGCTAAATATTGCAAAGGGGCAAATGAAGCTTAGCTATGCCACTCCTTCTAGACCTAAGTCAGCCGAAGGAAATGTTCTCTTTAGTCAGGATATACTATGGATTTTAGCACCTCTTTGTAGGACTCTCTTCTTGCCTAAAATCCATACTGCACAGAACCCAGCAGGAGTGTTAGGGGTCCAGGCCAGCGCCATTACTCCAAAGGTTCTTCCTCCACTGCCTGAAGAGGCTTTAGCTTGTTTTGAGCCAGGTTGTTTAGGCTCTAGAATAATCAGTTTCTAGTTAAGTGGGTTGACCTTAGCTTGACTTAAAATTACCACCCCTAAAGAGATCAGAACCAGGACATTAGCAAAATGTACAGCAGTCCTACAAAAGAGCAATAAAACTGTAATCAGGTTATTCCAGTCTCTAAAAGAGGCCTATCTAATAAAATATTCAATGACTGAAACAACACTCCCTAGATATAAACAGCTACTAAGTCCCCTGGAGGTTTTAAAAGTTATTTCTGTTTATTTGCAAAGTTGAATCAGGAATTCCATTGATTTTGAATGTAAGCCATCTCTTCATGGCCTTGAGCACTGTCTTTTATCAAAACCTTGACAATTTTAACTTCTCTGAAAAGTCTGAGGCTATTTTTGAGTTTCTCTCTCAATTTCCACTTTTTCAGTGTCTCTCCCTCTCTCTAAATTCTACTGGGGCTTGTGTGTGTATGTGTGTGTTTCTGGGAGTTAGTTTTGTTCCTAAGAATTATTCTTTTTTAAAAGTTTAGATGGAGTGATTCTAAGGTTCTTCTTGTCAACCTCAGTGAACTGTCCATATTTAGATTCTGTTACTTCATTTACATTTTTCTAATATGTTGTGTTTTCAGCTTGTGACTAGATCACCCCCATGTGGTGACTGCATTCAGCACTTTCTGATATGCTGTCTTGGACTATGTACATACTATGTATACCACAGTAAATTGAGTCACAGTGTGCTGCGGGCTCTGGCAAAGCCAAATAACCCATAAGGGAAAATGGGCCAGAAACAGGAAGCAAGAATGGAATATGTGGTGTGGCAAATGAAGGATGACGATTCCTAGGAGGCTGCTCTCTGGACATGCAGCAGTCTGGTTCCTTCTAGTTAGCTGAAAGCACTGCTCCAAAGAACAAACAGAAAAGGAAGGAACTATCAGTGCCCTTAGGCAAAATCACCTAATGTCCCTGAGAATCTGCTCCATTTCCTCTCAAGACAATGAGAATGTTAGACCAAACTATGTCCATTATTCCTTCTAACTCTAATGTCCTGAGTCTATAAATGACTGGCCCCTTCCTTCAATCAAGAAATGACCTCACTACACCCGGCTGTGGGAGAGAATAAAAACCCCAGACTTCCCAAAGGCTGAGCTGAGAGCAAAGACGCTGCTTCTCTCGTGGCAAAGACTCACTCTCCGCAGGTCCCCCCGGCTCACACTCTGCGGCCCACAGACCTCCATCTGCTTGACCAGTCTGCTGCGGTCATCTTTGAGGTGACTCTTGGCTTCCAGCTCATACTCCAGGTCCTTCAGCGTCTGCTCCAGAAGCTGCCTTTTTGTGAGCGCTTCATCCTGAGCTCTCTGGTAGTCCCGTAACTCTTCCTCCATCAGACGCATCTAGGAGGACAGACAGCTGGAATGGTTTCCTGGGGTGCATCAAGAGCAGAGAGACCTCCACAGATAGTGCACAGGCTGACTCCACCAAAAGGAAGATCAGCTGGACCCCCCCATAATAGGGGAGATCAGAAGACCCTGAACAAGTCCTACCTCCCTCTGGGCCTCAGTTTCCTTTTTGTAAAAAGAAGGGGTTTTCCAGCTACAGGCAGCAACCTATTAGGTTACAAATTCCATTTGGTAGATGTTGACCAGTATTTTTTAATTAAATAGAAGAGAAAAAATAGCAGAGTATTAGCAAATACTGATTTGCAAATCTTTTGTACTAGACATTCATATATTTGTGCAGATGCATGTATTCCTAGGTTGCAAGACATAGGTTTTGTTTTTGTTTTTGTTTTGTGAGACAGAGTCTTGCTTTGTTGCACAGGCTAGAGTGCAGTGGTACAATCTTGGCTAACTGTAGCCTCCATCTCCTGGGTTCAAACAATTCTCCTGCCTCAGCCTCCCAAGTAGGTGGGATTACAGGTGCCTACCACCACACTGAGCTAATGTTTGTATTTTTAGTAGAGATGGAGTTTCACCATGGTGACCTGGCTGGTCTCGAACTCCTGACCTCAGGTGATGCCCACCACGGTCTCCCAAAGTACTGGGATTGCAGGCATGAGCCACCATGCCTGGCTGAACGCAAAATGCAGGTTTTACTAGGTCGTGTTAAAAATTCTCGAGAGCCCCTTAACTAAATACATGTTTCCCAGGGGGTAATTTATTGTCCACCGGTATCACTGTCACCTCAAAAGAGGTTTCAAGTCAGTAAAAAAGAACACACAACTGAATTAATGACCGCAAAGCAACCTACTGGCACAAAACCTAACAATATACATGGGAACATTAGGGAAAGCCACTGCTTTGTAGAAGAAAATGATTAGCTCTTAATTTACAATGTTGACTTTTTTCCATCCACAAGGTGGCACTCAACTAATAGCTTTGAATAAAGTGCAACAGACAAAACAGCTTGATTCACAAGGGCCAGTCTGTGTCTTGAACTCTGGAAGCTCCCTGGGGAGACCAGGCAGGTCAGCACACAGTAGGTCTTCCTTAAACATCTGTGTGGGCTGATATGGTGAAGCCCTAGGCTGTCTGCTTTGTTCTAAGTGTCCTACCTTCTTGGACTTGGTACCAGTATTGAGTAGAGTTACAGTCTCAAGAATAGAATACACCAGGGGGTCTGTTTCCTTCAGAGTATATGAAAGCAAATGGCACTACAGAACTCCACTACAGAATGCCACCCTTCTGCGGTATCTGTCACAGGAGAGTTGGAAAGCTGCAGTAGTTGAGGACAGCTTCGGAAAACCCATGAGAAAACTTGAGGAAATGTGTTCTTCTCTGGGAGGCTGACAGCAGCACCGGGCATTTCTGAGAACAGCCTAGCCTTGAAGATGACATCTCCAGATGAAGACCCGCATCTAGTTTTGGTGGTTACCATGACAGAAAGTAAATGAAAGCACAGAATGAAAATCACCCCATGGATAAAGAGTGATGGGACATTCTCTGGACACAGAGGGTGTGCTATATTCCAGAGCATTTAAAAAAACAAAACCAAAACAAACAAACAAAAAAAATGCTCTATGACTCAGTTTCCTTGTTCGCAAAACTGGGATAATTATAAAACCAGCCTTCTAAAGCTATTATGAGAATCAAATGAGATGATACCAAAAAAGAACATGGGTATGAGGGTCAGAAAAAATGACAGGCAAATGTGCAGCCTGCGTTTCCTTCCTGTCCCCCTTCCCAATGCCCGGCGTGCCCTCCTCCACTGCTCAGCACAGCTCCACCTTCCACACCCAGCAGGTCCCTCCTAACAGCTGGTAAGGGCCCCGTCATACTCAGAGTCCTTGACAAGAGCCGGCAGAAGAGAATAACTAGCATGGTGTCTGTGAACAATGTATCCTGAATCATAAGTAAGCAAACAACTTTTGAACTTTCTAGTGCTACCTTTAGGTAGTTGGAATCACCCTTTGCTAAAAAGGATTTTGAAAATAAACTGAACAATGGTAATCACTAAGTCTCAATTCTCTAAAGATCAAGCTTATCAAAAGGTAGAATGGGTGAAAAAATGTCTATTTCTCTCAAAGCAAAGGCAGCAACTATTACAGCACTTAGAATGGACCCCTGTCGCTTTTGGGTTATTGTTTTTGTTTGAAACCAAGATCTTCAACTCAGCTCAATCAAAACACAAGAAGAGGGGCAGCGAACAGAGGTGAGCTTGAGATTTTTAAGGATCCAGAGTGACCTTGGCTCGTCAATTCACTTTTGTTTTCAACAACTCCATCACTCTAGCATCTTAGTCAAGGGTGGTATCTCACTGTAGACTCCCTGCAGAATGATGAGGTGTCCACGTCTGTTGCTCGCATGGAATCTGTCTCACAGGGCTGCATCAGTGAGAAAAATCCAGGAAGGGCCATCTTTATTTTCCTTGCAAGGAATCCTTCTTTTTTGGAATGACTGCTCTTTTATAAACAACACTGGTCTCCATCTGGCCTTAACTATTCTCTCTGGACCTCAGTTTCCTTATCTAACTAGAGGATCACTACATTTCCTTCCAACCCAAGGATTCTATCATAAAAATCATTATATAAAATGCAATGGGAAGTACTTTTCAGGGGTCATTGTGACACTGTGATCTTTTGAAGTCAAATCAGACCAGGTGCTTGTTAGTGTTCTGGCAGATATCTGAATCCTTCTGCCTCCGTGCTGTAGTAATGAACGTGATTTTTTTTTTTTTTTAAATGCTAAAGAGAACTGTGATGTCAGTGGGCTAATTTCAGTTCTTACTTGGAGTCCTGTATCATATAACCCTGAGCCAAAAGGGATCTGTTATCAAGGTCCTTTCAAGAGTGTTCTAGAAGTCTGCAATAAATATCTATTGTTCTTTTACACAGTTTTAGCACTGACTCATGGGTGACGTTTCTTTGATCATCAAAGAAATTAAAGTTTGTTTTTAAAGAAAAAAAAAAGGTTTTCCTGTGGAATCTTGGTGCTCTTGGCACTGTTCACGAAAAACAATAAGCCTTGAAATTAAAGAAAAGGAAATTAATATTTACGAAGTGCCTGAGATGTACAGACTCGCTGCTACACAGTCTCACATATTATCTCATTTAATTATTAAGTCACTAAAATGTGGTATATTTTTAAAGAGGTCGAAACATATGCTCAGAAAGCTGGGATAAGTTGCTCAAGGTGACCCAGCTGGCAAGAGATATAGCTAGAAATCAGCATAGGCTGTGATTACATTTTGAAGCCTCCAGCTTTCCATTAAAACAATCAAAAACATCCCCTTTCTTTTTCTCAGTTCTTGAGAGGCCAAGCCTGAAGGGAGCTAACATTTGGGTTTCTTTGCTCGATTCTTCTTAAATATAAAACCAATGTTTTAATCATTTCAGTACTCATAAATTCCTGAGGATTTCTTTTATTCACCATTATTGTTGTGAAACTCTTGTCTGCCACCCTCAACCCAATAAAAGTCTGTATTTTCATAAATGAATGGTCAAAAAAACAGTCAGTTACTGTAATCCCTATTCTAGGATTAAATTAAAACATGAAAGCATATAAATAAATCATCTGGACACAGCTGGGCACATCACGGCCGTTCCATAAATGGCAGCTAAACATTTTAGGCAAAAAATTGTAGATTCATCAAGAAAATGGTCAGGTTAGAGCTGTGTCCATTTAGCCTCACAGTCCATCAGTGGGTCCTTTGTGCTCCAGAATGCCATTTGCCCACAGAACCATCCAGAAGGTGAAGAATGAAGAGTCAAGCATAAAAGCTGTCTCACGAATCTACCCCCAGGTCCCTCACAGAAGAGTTTCAGGGCAAAGGATACTTTGGTAAGTGATAAAGGAAGAACTTATCTGGCCAGACATTACCTCATCCTGCATTTTCATGGCTGTCAGTCGGGACTTTTCTGCCTCCAGGGTTTTCTCCTTCAACTGTCTTTGCATTTCTGCGAGCTCCCTGCGATTTTTCTCCTTGTACTCATCCAGCTGGTTCTGGAGCTCCAGGGTCGATGTACGGGAGGCCTCAACAATGTCTGCCATCTGGAAGGAGTGACACGGGAGTGAGCCCACCCTGGGATGCTCTATCTGAGACCAGGGTCTGGGTCCCATTTCAACACACAGCACATCTCCTCTTTTCCCTTTCTTCTACGGCCCCTTCAAAGACAGCCCAGTGCCTGATCCTGAGCCAGCCAGGTGTGGGCACCTGTAACTTGGAAGCAGCATGGAGGAGTGAGCAGGTACGTCCTTTGGAGCCAGGCACACAGCCTCAGGGTCCTATGCCTGCTGTGCCACTTACCAGTACGTGACCAGGGCACGTCGTTAACCTCTCTGGGCCCTGGCCGTGTCCGCACTGGAAACACTGAAATCATATCTACCTTACAGGGTTGTTGTCAGAATTAGTATCCACAGATACAGATAAAACTTTATCAGCAGATATAGGTAAAATTCTAGTTAGAAACAAAATAGTAAAGTGTCTGGTATATAGTACACGTCAGAAAACAGCAGACACTCGTGTCAGCTCCCAGAATACAGAAAGCCTGCCAGCTTTGTGCCTTTCCCCTTCTGGGCATGGTAGGGCAGAGAGGAGGAGAAAGAGCAGCAGCTACCGAGCTTTGAAGCTGCTTTCACACTCCTGGACAAGTAATAGAGATGCAAATGCAGAGAATCTGCACAGAGACATCGATTCTGATCCAGTTAACATTGGTTCCATATGCACTGACACACAGGCTACTTCTACTGACCGTTAAGAGGTGATTCTGGTGCCCAGAATCCAGAGAGTACTGGCATTCATGTTTTCTAGACCAGTTTCTCTGTATCTCTTCAACAAATCCAAAGAGCTGCCTCTGGCGATCTGCAAATCCCTGATGCTTTTGGGCCTAGACCTACTGCAGGTTTCCCAGGCTTTCACCAGACCCTCAGAGGGGACTGGGTCCAACAAAGGCATCTGGCCCTACATCCTCTTTCCTCCTCCAGCCCCTCACCTCCTTCTGCAGTTTCTCAATGGTCTTGCCCAGGTGCCACCGCTCATTCTCCATCTCATTCTTCAACCTTCTTAGCTGCTCCTTCTGCTCACTCTCCTCTTTGAGCTTCTCAGACAACTGCTTCTGCTCCTGGGTGGTCCGACTCAGATTTCTCTGCAAATGGCAGGGAAAGGACAGTGCTGTCACCTACCAACCAGGTAGCCACAGGAACGGGTATCACAGGGAACTTCACAGTCACACTGCAAAGCAATCAGATCTGTTAAATCCGTGATGAGGAAGATCAAAATAAAGCCATCACAGAGATAGAAGGACATTGTTGGTTCTGCAATTCAGGGACCAAAAAGGAAAGCTGACTTACCCAAAAACATCCACAGGAATGAAGGGGCAGACAAACAATGTGCTACAGAAATACATGGCCAAGGCTGCTGGTGGTGGGCATTCAGGATAGTGTCTGAAAACCTGAATGTTCATGCTTGAAAATCGAGGTCAAGTTGTATATTACAACAACCTAAACCTAATTGGCAATTTATGTCCTGTGACACGCAGCATCACACCTAATATTCCACTATTTACTGTGCTGTGCAGATGGTTCTTACAGTTAGAATAACTAAAAATGAATCACAAAGAGAACACTACCCCACAGAACAAAGGTCCACTTGGGTAAAGGCAGTTGTCATCAACAGAATCCACGAATTGGACTCAGACACAGGCAAAAAGGAATTTGGAAATGCACAGGTTGATGAACTTGATGAATAGAAGGTGTTAAATGGAAGAGACACTAGTCGGATAAAATACTAGTCAGGTAGGTGGTTATTTATTGAATCAGCACCAAATACTAGTGCCTACCATAAAATACAACCATCTTGAGTGCAATAGTCCCCTTAGTTCCCCTGAGGCTCTCATCTCACAAAGTCACACAGACTTATGTTCTTTACGTAAACAACATGCAATTCCAAAATAAAATCCTAAAATATTATAGGAAAGTAATGGTGGTTTCTTTAAATGGCTAAGCATTAGGGCCATAGGTATCAGGATAAGAAGAAGAGGCACAGCTCAAAACAGAGCAACCTGACTCAAACACAGACTGGATCATCTCAAAGACGTTGTCAGGCACTGAGGGCTGACTGTGGGCCACTACAGGAACAGCTCAGGGCCTACCCGGTCTTGTGTCCCTGCAGTGACTGCACAAGAACAATGGTTTATATTTGTACAGTGCTTAACAGTTTACAAGCTGCTGCCACAGGCAGTAACTCAGGATCTTGAAAACATTCCAAATCACTTCGGACTCTCCTGGTTTGCAGAGCATAGGAACAGATCTGCTCTGCCAACCACGTGACATGGGGCTAAAACACTACCCGTGGCGGCCTTCCGGTCCCTGGTCTCTGCTGGCCTGGCTGTACTTTGAGAAGCAGCCAAGAGAACCAAGATTAACAAAAGCTGTTAGGGAAAACATGGTGGCAAAAAGAAAGGTAATCAGAAGTTCAGTGTTGGGGGAATTAGCAGGAGTGGGCTCCAGCACAGCTGCCACTGGGCACCCAGCAGAAGCACAGTCAAACCTGGGGTTTCTGTTGATCGATGATTTAGCAGTGTTGGGGTAAAGGGTGAGGAGGAGTTACAGAACCAGTGAAGTATGGTATTGGACAAAACCCTCAAAACACGTGTCCCAAAAAATGTCAATTCATGAAAACAACAAATACAGAGGGCCCCCAATGGCTTCCTATAGAAACTTCAGGATCCAACTCATCCCCCTCCCCTTAGGAATCCCCCAGCCTCGCTTTCTCCTCCTTTTAGACCCCAATCCCAAGGGCTCCAGGCAGCAGACAAGCCAACCCAGCTCTACTCAGCCTCCATGTGGTTCATGCATGCATTTCTGCTCCACTCTTGGCTCAGGCAGGGCTGCCTGGCTCCTTCTCCTGAACCACGAGAGACACCACAGACTCACCACTCTGGGCCTAGGGCCTGCCAACACCCCCACCCCAACACACACACATTGCCTAAAAGAACAGATTTGCTACATTATTTTTAAATTATTTCTTGTAGGCTTGCCTCTTGCAAGGTAGTAAACTCTGTAAAGGCAAGGGAGAGATTTTCTGTCTATCTGGGTATGTTCACCATTAGGCATATGATAAACACTTAGCTGTTAAAAATGAATGCCTATCCCCAAAAGCGATCCCAAGGCTTCTTATGTTAGAATCACCAAGCAAGGATGGGATGCCCATACTTAAAATGTAGATTCCAGCTTTTTCTGATGGAATCACAATTTTTCTTAGCATGGAGTTCACAATCATTTGCATTTGAAAGCTCCCCAGATAATTCTAATATGTACTGAGGTTTAGAAACACTGTTTAGAACAACAGTCTGCCTCCTCCGTAATTCAAGAAATATGTTCCAATAAGTCACTGCTGAGAAAACGTCCCAAATTCACATGAAAAGAAGCAAACTTAGCAACTTTGCATTCTTCTGACCGTTCACGTGCACAGTGTCAGGAGTGAAATGCTCTGTAGCCACAGCGACTCTATTTCCAAGGCCAGCAATACAAGCTCATCAATGAATAATGAGATGAAAATTTAGGGAAAATATATCAGATTGGGGAATCCGAGACACAACATTGGTAGACATAGGGTGAGCGTCCTTGAGCTTGGGGACCATTATCTATAAACTGACGCAGACTTTTACCCTATGACTGAGGTCCTAATTAGCTCATATTAACAACAACCAAGTAGCAGGTAAGCCTACAGGTGTCAAGGAATGGGCAGCTTAACCAGAAGGAAGCTGGTCTTCGTGGAGTCCCTGCCACTCAGTGTCTGTGGGAAGCAACAGACAGAAGCCTTGGGCCCTTTTTCCTTCGTTGTCTCAATACTCAAAAGTCCAATGGGGTGGGAGGGAAAGCCCTAGGAATAACGTAAGCACTGTTATCCCTTCCTGAAGGAAAGAACTGTGGTTTCTCCAGCAAAGGTTTCTTTATTTCCCCATCTGCAGAAGGCACTTTTACGTAGAATCATAGATGCCTTGCCTTAAGTGCAGTTCCAGTAGCCCTAGATAGCAACACAGTCCTGAAGCAAGCGGTAGGGCACTGAGCAACCCAAGAATGGCATCTTTATGACCCTCTGCTACTTTTTAACTGAGTCATGGTAAATCAGACATAAATTTACCAGGGTCTTCAGCTACTATGTAAAGAAATCTATTTATCATACATGAAGATGCAATAGACTAATAGCACAAAGACTGAGAAAAATACCAGTTACTTTTTTCTTTCCTCAAGGGCTAAGGTTCCTTTGGGCTGCCAGCTTCAAGGACAAGAGGTACACAGAAAGAGCAACCAAACAAAAGGAGCTGACTATCTGGTTTCCAATTTTAAAGGAAACAAAGTATTTTACAGTGATGGTGCTTTTTTCATGGCATTGCTTTTAAGACCAGATAATTCAGCTAAAGACACTGCAACTGTCAGGCCCATTTTTAATTCTCGCCAGCTGCACTGCCAGTGGCTAACACAGCCACACACTGCATGAAGCACTCTCACCATCCCCACACCACTGGGAAAACAGGCCTCAACAAAAGTAACATGTCAGGGGTAATTTCCAAGGCAAGGCTACAGATCCAGAGGTGGGGGTGGGTGGGGATTACATTAACATCTTCAGGCCCCAAAGCCATCATCTGTTCTGAGCACTAAATTCACTCTGAGCGCAGTTTCCCAACTAGGGAACGACTTCCGTATGTGTGAAAAGTTCCTATTTGACCAAAGGAAAAGTTCTGAGAGACCCATAGCTGCAGCTGGGACTTGGTGTGGACATACCATGAAGGTACAGATGTTTATCCCTATAGAGCACAAATGTGTTTCCTTTCTTCCTGTCCCCCAACCAGCCCACAGATTTAAACCCCACACTCTGGCAGCTGGGTTGGGTAACAGGAACCAACCTAAGCTTTAAACAGCAGCACCGCACAAGTGCCATCCACACAGCATCAACCCCACAAGATTTTGTAATGAAGATCTAGATTTAAAGAAATAAAAAAAATCCAAAGTGAAGGCAGTCAGACATTGAACTCAGGGAAAAAATTGGGACTTTACTATAGGCAAACACGAGTTTTGTCCCAAGAGGAGGAGAAGGCACAGACTTCTGATTGTGGGGGAGAGTCCCCAAGCTAGGCTGACCTGTGGGGATCCTTCCTCTCCTCTATACTCTAGGAGATGAAGCTGAATACTCTTCAGGAAAGCTGCAACTAGGCATTTACAAACCTGAACCTGACTCGGCTCTTAACACTTTTAATGCCCCCGCTTCACCTATCCCTGACTACAAGTGGGTCCTGCATGGAAAACTTTAACAGCCTTCCTCTTAGACAACTCTCAAAAACACTGGCTTCCACCTCCTCAGAAACCCACCTGAGATACTTAAGCAGCATCCCGAGAGCCAATAGGAGGAGGACACACCTCCATCACCCTGAGGTCACCGTGCAAAGTCAATCAGAACTGCAGTACAGGCCTGTCTTCAGAATGCACTTCAAATGGGAAAATCTAATTTTCTAAGAACTTACTGATTTGGAATAGCGAGAGCTATCCAGTTTCAAGGAAGTGACCTCCGCCTGCCTCTCAGAATTGCCATCCTGCAGGACTGTGCTCTATAGAGCGCATTTGCCCAGAGGAGAAGGGAAATTGGCTTCTGCCGGAAAGCAGACTCCACACCGCCTAGGGGGCCAGTCCTGCCAGCCTTCTCACACAATTCATATTTTATCTTTGGAAAGCTGTCAAGCTCTTTAACGTCTAAACCGAGCTCTCTCCGCCTTGGCATTACTTTTTTTTTTTTTATTATACTTTAAGTTCTAGGGTACATGTGCATAACGTGCAGGTTTGTTACATATGTATACTTGTGCCATGTTGGTGTGCTGCACCCATCAACTCGTCATTTATATCAGGTATAACTCCCAGTGCAATCCCTTTCCCCTCCCCCCTCCCCGTGATAGGCCCCGGTGTGTGATGTTCCCCTTCCTGAGTCCAAGCGCCTTGGCATTACTGACATTTGGGACCCGATCGTTCTTTGTAGTGGGTGCTGTCCTGTGCTTCGTAGGATATTTAACAGCATCCCTATCCCTGTTTTCCACCCACGAGACGCCGGTAGCATCTCCCCAGTTGTGACAACCAAAACTGTCTTCAGGCATTACCAAAACCCCCTAGTTGGGAACTGCTGGTCTAGACAGATACTTCAAATGACTGAGTGGTTATTATGGGCGAAAGGGAGCTACCTGGAAAGAAAGGGCCAAGGACAGTCTCCGCACGCCCCTCCGGTATTGCGTCTCTGTGCATTCTTCTTGAGGGAGTAACGACAACAGCCCTAGGTGTTTACCTGAGCAGCCTCCAGTTCATTCTCTAGGGCCCTCCTGGCTGACACAGCTTCTTTTTCTTCCCTTCTGGCATGCACAAGGGCCTCCTCTAATTGTCGTATTTCTCCCTACAATGAAACACTGGGTCAGTGTGCACTTAGATGTATGCTGTACCTATGAAACTGACTCAGTGGAATTAAATGAACACCAAAGACACCCATGACGTGGCAGTGGCTACAGTCACAACGTGCCTGTCACGGACCCAAGGCGGCACACGACAGCCGTGTTCTTGGATGTGTGTGCCTGTCTGCAGTTCCAGTTCTTAGCCAGGTATGAACATCCACATTATCTCGAGTGATTTTTTTTTTTTTTTTTTTTTTTTTGAGACAAGGTCTCACTATATTGCTCAGGCTGGTCATGAACTCCTGGGCTCAAGTGATCCCTCCCACCTCTCAGCCTCCCAAGTAGCTGGAATTACAGGCATGAGCCACCATGCCCAGCTGGGGTAATTTTTTTTTTTTTTTAAATACAAATATCCGGTTTTATTCTTGGAGATCTGAAAACAGCAGGTATTGAATGGACCCCCCCCCACACAGTTTTATAAAAGGTATCCAGGTGGTCCTGACGGATGACTGCTATGGTTTGAATGCGTCCCCCAAAAAGCATATGTATATGTTGGAGGTTTAATTACCATTGTAATAGTCTGAAAAGGTAGAACCTTTACGGGGTGATGAGGCCATGAGGGCTCTGCCCTTCTGAATGGGCTCAAGCTGTCATCACACAAGTAGGTTGCCAGTCAATGGACAAGTGTAGCCCCCTTTGGCCAGTCAGTTCCCCACTCCACCTCTGCCCTTCTGCCATGTGATGCCATTCACACTGCGACACAGAAGGACAGCCCTCGCTAGAGGCTGGTATCTTAATATTAGCCTCCCCAGCTCCAGAATTGTGAGAAATCCATTTCTATTTTTCCTTAATTACCCCAATGTGGTATTCCATGACAGCAGCACAGGACAGACTAAGGCAGTGACCACGTGTATCTCCTCCTTCATTGTCAGCTGCCTCTTCCTACTGCTGAGAGTGTGTCATCTCTCACTCCCAGCTTCCCACTCTAGAGCTCTGGCCAACTAGGTCACTGGCTTGTTCAAATCAGTGTCACTTCAAAAACATCAACTATGAGTTAAAAAAGAATACATAGTCTTGAGTGAGAATCAGTCTAATGGTGGTGTTAAGACAGCCTTTTCAGGTAGAGGCCTGTGCGAAGCCGTGGAAGGCTGGGTGTGTCTGGTATCTGGGTGCATGAGGATTCCTGTGCCTAGACCTGTGTCCCCACCTGACCTCACCCTCCCTGTTCCCAGGCCTCCCTGTCATGCCACTCCGGGGGGTAACAAAGAAATGGCTTGCAGAGAGGTTGTATTCACTATTGCCTTGACCTTTCCAACTAAATTATGACAATAAATCCCTTCCCCACTTTTGAAATCAATTACACAGGAAAGAAGGAGCAGCAGCTGCCAAAGCTGGGCCTGGGCCCAGCGAGCCTCACCTCGTACTTCTTCAGCGTTTCCTTCGCCTTGGCTTCATCGCCTTTCAGGTCCTCGATCTGCCTTTGAAGCTGAGCAACTCTCTGCTCCAGCTCTTCGCACCTTCCCTGCAGCTTCTCATTCTCTTCCTGCAGAAGCTTCACGCGCATTTCGGTCCCTGCCTGGTCTTGCTCTGAAGTGTTGCTCCTGCTGGCCAAGACCTCAACATTCTGTTAAAAACACAGAGCAAATGAACAAGGAGACCGGTGTCAAGGAGCTGTCCCCAAGCTGAGAGAATGGCTGGCATTTATGAAAAACCCATTGTGCCCACTCAGCCAGGCCCTGTGCTGAGCCAGGGGTCAGCAAATGGCAGCCTACAGGTCAAACCCAGCCCTCCACCTGTTTTGAAAAGTGCAGTGTTATTGGAACATAGCCACACCCGTCCATTTGCACATTGTCTGTGGCTGCTTTCAAGCTACAACAGCAGGGCCAAGCTACAACAGCAGGGCTGCAACAGAAACCCCAAAGCCTATGGTGTCACAAAGCCTAAAATGTTGACTCTCTGGCTCTTTTTAGAAAGAAAAAGTTTGCCAACCCTTGCCCGTGTTAGGATCCTTACATGGGATTTCAACCTTTTAACAATTCCAGAAGGTGAGTGCTATTCTTATCACCATCTTAAATATGAGGAAACTGACACTTGGATAGTTTAAGTAACTTGTCCAAGATCACTTAGGAGGAATTACATTCAGGCAGACTGAATCCAGAATCTGTCTTCATAACCCTCGCTTTCTGACATGCCCACTTCCCTGCCCCATTTGCATGGGCAGGGTCTTTTTTTCTAGACGGAGTCTCGCTCTGTCGCCCAGGCTGGAGTGCAATGGCGCGATCTCAGCCCACTGCAAGCTCCACCTCCCGGGTTCACGTCATTCTCCTGCCTCAGGCTCCCAAGTAGCTGGGACTACAGGTACCCGCCACCACGCCCGGCTAATTTTTTGTATTTTTAGTAGAGACAGGGTTTCACTATGTTAATCAGGATGGTCGCGATCTCCTGACCTCATGATCCACCCGCCTCGGCCTCCCAAAGTGCTGGGATGACAGGCGTGAGCCACCGCGCCTGGCCCAGGCTTTTTAATAGAAGCTCTTGAGGAAGGGCATCTTCAGAGTACAGGGTTTTTCATGTCCAGTAGAAAAGAGAAATTTAAATTAGCTTAAATTAGGATACAGTTCATAGTATAAGTTCTAGGTGTGCTGCACACAATTCACCACAGAAAGGAATGACAGTCTCAGGGTGGTTATTGCTGATTCCAGAGGTCACAGGGGCTTTGTATTCTTCGGTTTAGCAATTTGAAGTGATGTTAAAAAAGTGAGTTAACACTTGTTCTGCCCAGCGTTCCACCTCTGCAGGCAGATCTCTTGCCTGACCTCCATTTCTCCACTACTACAAAGATGCCAATATCAGCAAATCTTATGCCTACAACACAATGCTACAGACACCTGCAATAAAAGAAAGGCCCAGGGAGGACAAGGTTAGGCTTTGAAAGTCTGTATCACAGCCCACGTGGGAGAAGTATCTGCTAGAATTGCTCACTTGTATAGCCTTTGGATCTTTTGGAAAGATCTTTACATCTCTTAATAGTACAGTAAGCTTATTATCCTGAACCTAACCAGTTAGAGAGTTTCAGGAACCAGAGCATCGTTTCATGGCCCAAATGTTTAATTCTATACAACAGAGAAAGCCTATCAGAGCCAAGCAACTGAGTTAGAATGAAGTTAGCTGGCATTGCTAGGAGAAAACTAAGGTGTCAGACAGCTGGGATTTCTCAGGTCTATCAGGATATCATCTCCTAACGAAACCAGCAAGGGGACATGTCACAAAGATATACAGAGAAGAAATAAAGTGTGGTTGAAAACTTAAGGAAGGATCTAAAGAATCCAGTAACTGGTCAGACCAGGGAAAGAAAAAGTCTAAGTTGCCCATTTCTGCCCAAACTCTCCCATTAACATGTGAGACAAAGTTACAGTTATCAAGACAGGGCAGTACTGGCATGAGGGTAGGCATAGAAATCAATGAAACAGAATTGGGAGTTCAGAGATAAACCCCTACATTTATAGCCAACTGCTTTTCAACAAGGGTGCCAAGACAATTCAATGGGGGAAAGAATAGCGTTTGACAAATGGTGCCATGACAACTGGATATCCACATGAAAAAGAATGAAGTTAGACCTCTTCCTCATACCATATGCAAAAATTAACTCAAAATGGATCATAGGCCCAAATGTAGAATCTAAAACTATAAAACTCTTTAAATACAGGAACAAATATTTGTGCCCTTGGAGGCAAAGGCTACTTAGCTACAACACCAAAAGTACAAGTGACAAAGAACGAACAGATAAATTAAGCTTCTTCAAAATTTAAAAGTTTTGTGCTGCAAATGATGCCACTAAGAAAGTCAAAAGACAACTGTCAGAATGAGAGGAAACACAAGTCTTATATCTAATAAAGGACTCATATCCAGAATATATAAATGATTCTTTAACTCAGTAATAAAAGATTTAAAACCCCATTTTAAAATGGGGCCAGGCGCGGTGGGTCATGCCCATAATCTCTGCACTTCAAGAGGCCCAGGTGGGCGGATCATTTGTGGTCAGAAGTTCAAGACCAGCCTGGCCAACATGATAAAACCCCATTTCTACTAAAATACAAAAATCAGCCAGGCGTGGTGGTGCACACCTGTAATCCTAGCTATTTGGGATGCTGAGGCAAGAGAACTGCTTGAACTCCGGAGGCAGAGGTTGCAGTGAGCCGAGATGGAACCATTGCACTCCAGCTTCGGTGACAGAGCAAGACTCCATCTCATAAAAAAAATAAATAAATAATGGGGAAAGGATCTGAACAATATACAAAATCCAATAAGCATATGAAAACATATTCAACGTCATTAATCATTAGGGAAATACAAATTAAAACCATAATGCAATACCACTCCACATCCACTAGGCTAGCTACAACAAAAAAGACAGATAATAACAAGTATTGGGGAGAATTTAGAGGAATTAGACCCCTTATACATTGCTAGTAGGAATGTAAAATGGTGCAGCTACTTTAGAAAACAGTTTGCCAGTTTCTCAAAATGTTACACAGAGTTACGGTACGACCTGGCAATTTTACTCCTTGGTATATAGCTAAGAGAAATAAAAACAAAGGACCAGGCACAGTGGCTCACACCTATAATCCCAGCACTTTGGGAGGCGGACAGATTACCTGAGGTCAGGAGTTTGAGACCAGCCTGGCCAATATGGTGAAACCCTGTCTCTATCAAAAATACAAAAAAACAGCCAGGCGTGGTAGTGGGTGCCTGTAATCCCAGCTACTTGGGAGGCTGAGGCAGGAGACTCACTTGAACCCAGGAGGCAGAGGTTGCAGTGAGCCAAGATCACGCCATTGCACTCCAGCCTGGGTGACAAGAGTGAGACTCCATCTCAAAAAAAAAAAAAAAGAAGAAAGAAAGAAAAGAAAAAGAAAAAAGAAAAAAAGAAAAAAACATATATCCACATAAAAACTTGTACATGAATGTTTATAGCAGCATTATTCACAGTCTCCAATAAGTGGAAGCAATCTAAATGTCCATCAAACAGTGAATGGGTAAACAAAATGTGGCATATCCATACAATGGAATATTATTTGGCCATTCAAAGGAATGAAATACTGATACACACCACAACATGGATGAACTTTGAAAATATTATCCTAAAGAAGCCAATCACACACACACACACACACAAACCCATATTAACATTTATATGAAAGTCTGGAATAGTAAATCTACGGAGACAGAAAACAGATTAGTGATAGCCCAGTGCTGCTACAGGGAGGGATATGGGGGAAGGGCCAGGAGTGACTGCTAATGGGGATAGAATTTCTTCTTAGGGGTGACAAAAATGTTCTAACATTGACTGTGGTGATGGTTATACAACTGTGTGAACATACTAATACCACTGAATTGTATACTTTCAATAGCTGAAGTATATGAATTACATGCTATATGAATTATATCTTAATATAGCTATTTAAAAAAAAAAAAAGGTAAACAAAAGTTAAGGGAAACCTGGGGCTGGAGTAGGGATGGTGGAGAGAGATGATGCATTTACCCCAGTGGTCTGGAGGTTTGCTGAGATGTTAGAGAGGGGAAGAAGAGGCCCAAGACCATCTGCCCAAAGCTTTCAGTAAAGCAAAGAACACTTCCATGTGTGGTCAGCACCCTTTCATTCACCCAGAAATCTCAGGAAGAATGAGAATACTGAATAACAGACCTGGTTTAACCTGGATTGGGGCCTAACTAGCACCTTAGCATGTTAGATAAGGGAACCTGGACTGAACTGTGATGTTTAGAACTTGGCATGCAAGTTCTTCACTCAGCTTATGGCTGGCAGGGATTTATTCCAATCCTAACTTTCAGTGGCATGGCCTGAGTATGACTCTAGCAGACCTTGTGTGTATTGAGACACTTAGTCCTTTTTTATTATTATTTGTAAAGTGATACTATGTTTTTCTCTATGTCTTCACATTATGTTTACAAATAATTTAACATGAGCCTGTGTTAGCAAATCTTCCGAAAAGTCCTCTCCCATTTTCATGCTTCCGCACCCCCACACACCCAGCTCACTATATCAAGCCCACAGAAGAAACTTTCCTTTCCTGAAACCATACCTAATTCACCTGCAGTAGTCATGGAACCTAAAATAAAAATCCTATCCTTCTGTTCAAGGCAAGTACTACATGTAAGTTCTTCTCCATGACTTCCCAGTGAAGAAAAAAAACATGGCGGAGAGGACCTTCAAAGTTCTCCCAGCTCTGAAGTGCTCTGATGCTTGCATCTATGTATCATCTTTTCCAGACGAGACTTTGTGTCTCATGGATGTGGCAAAGGCAGCAGAACTGCACCAAGACAGAGCTGGTAAAGAGCAACTCAGGTCGACGGTCCCTGGGGACAAGTACTGCTGAAGTCATTGAAGTTGCTGGTGTTATGTTTCTACGATTCTCTGATCCCAAGTCCTCTATGTCATAACAATATTAGAGAGGAAGCACCATCATAAATAAAACCAAAAAGCACACAGTTTTTAATAATTCATTTGGCTATATCATATCACCTATGTGATGTCTGGTTTTAAAAGAATTATATGGATTTGCATTTCAATATTTTAACTATTATTCACTTGTACAGGTAGTCGATTCCTCTGCCACTCCAAAAAGTTGGAAACACCACATCAGATTCATCACCACGAAGGCAAAAGTAACAAAACTGTGCCATTTTCTATCATTTTTCAAGGTTGGATCATCACTAAAAATTACACCAAGATTATTTTTTCAGCTCTGAGGCAGCCACGTCAAAAGGTTTGATAACACAGTGTGTGTAATGTGAGGAAACGTGTTCTCATCGACTGTTGGTGGGGCTAGAAACTGGTATGAGGCTCCTGGACGGCAATTTGGTAGTATCTATCAAAATGACAATGTACATTTCCTTTGAACCGGAAACTTATCGTCTCTCATTTTATCCCACGTGTGTGCAAAATGACATATACATGAGATTATTCATTGCAGCAATTTAATAGCAAAAGATTGCATACTACTAAAGGCCAATTAGGTACTAGTTAAATAAATTACATCAGGTCAATGGTATCTTGTGCAGCTGGGAGAAAAAAAGAACAAGAAAGTGAGGAAAAAGCAAGAGACAGATTAGTAGACATGGCATGCTTCTGTGTGTATAAAAAAAGGTAAGGAGGGATAAAGATGTATTTACTTAGCTACACAAGAAACTGGTAACAATGACTGGCTATGAGGAAGGAAACTGGGGCTATGTGGAAAACAGCAGAAGAAAGTTTTCAATTGCAAACCCTCTGGTAATTTTTAAATTTTGAACCATGGAAATTCAACATGTATTACAATTTTGTAATATAAATATACATTTTCTTTTAAAAGACTGACCATCAATGGTCTCAGGACCTCAGAGAACAACCCACCTCCTCGGCCAAGTTCTCACCTCCTCCAGCCTCTAGAAACCCTTCCTTTGTCTTTTCATGGGTACTTCTGGGCCATGAAAGATAGCGGAGCCGGAGCCCCAGGAGCAGCTGTACAAACAGAGCATAGCGCCAACTCTCCCACGCCGGTTTACATAGTTAAGCAATTCCTTTTCACCACATATAGCTGGGAGAGTGGAAAAGGCCCAGATGGCCCAGGACTTGCAACTACACGAGTGCTTCCCCAACTTTTCCACTCCAGCAACCCTAAGGCAAAGGAGTCCAGTGTGGGGTTATGAGAGACATCCAAGGGACTGCAAAGAACCGCTTTCAAGGCTTGGATTTTTCCATTATAAATGAATCTAAATTTTGCATCCAACACCATAGCATTTTTCATTCTACTATGTCTCTTTTTACATGAAGGATACTGTGTTCTTGGTATTCCAGGAAGTGGTGTCACTTTTATCATGTGACTTTGCCAAGCACTCTCCTCCTTGCCCACCCAGCACACAGACACATGTCCCATCCTGAGTAACACAGACATAAATCGCCTCAAGAATGGAATTCTCATTTATACTTCTAAAAATGCTTCTCTATCTGTTTAGAGGAAACAGCAAAGGCTCTGAAGTCAGCCAGATCAGATCCACACCCAGGCTGTGCCTCTTGCTGGACCTTCCACAGGGCCTGGCCTCACAGAGCCTTCGTTTCCTCTCTGAAGAAGGGGGATGAATTGCCCACCTCGTACATTATTGTAAATAGCTAGTTAAATGGGATGACAGCTCTTGTGGTAGCCCTTGTGATTACTGCTAGGCCAACTGAACTCACATCTGCTTCCCAAAAGGGAAGACTTCACACAGCTTACCAGCTGTGGTTCCAAATCGTCACACTTGGCTTCAGGCCACTACCTGCACATTTTTTACCAGCTGAAAAAATCAAGCCTAGACTTCTCAAAACAGAGAACTGAGGTCTTCTAATAGTCCTTCCAGGGAGACTGCATTGCACAAATAAGATGACACCCATCTGATTTCAAAGGTAAGTCGGGTTTCTTGGTTGGCTAATTTATTAAAATCTTAGCCCCATTTCCCAGTCGAGGGTGGTGTGGTAAACTGATGACATCTAAGAAAAACATTCTTCTAAAACAGCCAAACAGCATGCTTCAACATGCTGAACTGCTAAATTTCCATTACTTTAAAAATAGTTGACTTTTAGCCATATGCTCCAATTACCAATTTTAAAAGAATGAAAAAAGAATTATAACAATTGTATCACACATACGCAAGAGAGTGAAATCCCAGTCTTTGCCATACCGCCATTCATTGCAAATAATCGCCTGCCTGCAGGCCGGCACATTTTCCACCTTTTCATGGGTTAACACCCGCATTTAGAAGTGTTCCCACTGGCCCCTGGAGCCACAGGAGATGAGCACAAAACCCCCCATGGCACCATAAATGGCCCCATCTGCATGTTCTGCCTGACTCGGGAAGCTGAGGAGTGCTCATTGTAGGAACACGGACCCGACACCTTGGATAGGCTCACTCCCGATGGACAACAAGTCACCACACAGGGCGAGGGCCTCCTGCTTGTCCTAGTGCCGACCCAATACACAGACATATCAGGTTTTACTAATTGACACCCACCCCTGCACAGCCGGCTTTTGTTTCCTTTCTGTCTCTCTTTTTTGCTGAATGAGTGAAAACAGCTGAGGCGTGGAGGCCGGGGCATCCAGAGAATGGAATGTTCGTATCAGTTCCATCTCGCTGGCCACCCCCACGCCCCAGTGTGTTGGGGCTGCAGGCTCCCAGCTGAGAGGTACTAGAAGCGTCCCCTAGGTCAGCTCATCTGCTGGGAAATGACTGTCTTCTCACCACCATGGCTGTGGATGTCTGCTTTCATTTGCACAATAAGGGCCTGGGTCACAATAATGCATCCCTTCCTCACTCGGAGAGTGTTAGGAACCAAGTTCCCCGTATTGTGTCTTCAGCTTCCCCCTCAACTGAGCAAAGGTCAACTATCCAGGTACCGAAACAGCATATATTTTAGTCTTAACTAGCATACTTCATCCCTTCTCCCAATCATTTGTTAATTTCCGTGGCATAAGGTCTCTAATCTTGGGCTTCTCAAATTTTAATGAATTACCTAGAGATCTCCTTAAAACGCTCATTCTGACTCAGGAATTCTGGAGTGGGACCCAGGACTCTGCAGTTCTAACAAGCTCCCAGGTGATGCCAATGATGCTGGTCTGTGGATACCCCTTTGAGCAGTGAGGTCTAGGCTGATGGGACCCTTCTCAGTTCTCAGGACCTTCCTGCAGAGATTTGAGCTGAGCTCCTAACTGGTCAAATCCTTTATGCTTCCTGGTAGGACTCTCAGTGCCTGGGATTCGACGTCAGGTGGCTTGTGCACTACTGCAGGCTTTGCAGCCAGCTCACATTGCAACCTTCCTTCTGAAAGCTCTTGCCCCCTCTGAATTCAGTTCACATCCTTAAAGAAGGTATAATCGGTAATACCTAAACAGATCAGAAAATCAAAGAAGAAAGAGATACAAATCTTTAAAAAGTCGAAATTCTTTTAGTAATGTAAAGTGATGGGTTCCTTCCTTCCTCCTTTTTGATTTGCCTACTTACCATTTTTTGGGCAAGAGGGGGTTGAGCCATTGCAAAATATGTTTAAATCCCATGCTCCAAGAAGAATATCAGAGTTTCCAAATTTTCTCTCACTGTATTTATCAAAATTGCCAACACCAATCTCTGCCGACATAGCTACAGTTCAGAACTCAGTTGGTTATACAGTGATAAGCTCTTTTTGTTTGTGTTTGGGGGGGATGCAAATAAATAGTGCATGGGAGAGAGGGAAATAAATGTGGCAAAGGAAGTGGCAAAGAAGTAGAGGGTATTCATCACCCAGGTCCCAAATATTTCCAAGGAAGAGTTGATTCCAATGCCAAAAATCGTACGGATCAATATTCAATTTCTTTTTGTTAAAAGATGTGAATTCTAGACCAGACCCCGCTAACAATTCACGTATGATGACAACAGACAAATCATTTAACTTCCATCTGCCTTCACTTTACCCCTCTGCAACACGAAAGGGTAAGTCTATCTCGTTTCAATGTCCTGGCCAGCTCTAACAGTCTGGGATTCTAGAATGAACTTGAAGAAGTCACGCAGCATTGGAATTCAATGAGCTAAGACGACTAGAGGTTTTACTCCTACTGCCTCATGTTTACATTTTATTTTCAAATGCTGCCATTTAAACCATCTGTAACAATGTCCCTGCCACAGCATCTAGAGGTGAGGACCATTCTCTCCTTATGGTCACTAACCTGCCATACTCGTGGAGTTTACATATACCTTGCTTAATGAAGATTTTATTTACAGCCTGTGTTTTTGTTGTCCTGGTGGCAATTTTCTTGCTTACAGAACAACCTAAAAGATACTCCCTTTTAATCATATTCAATTACCCAGTTTTTCCTATAGCAACTCAGTGACTAGATAGGTTAAAAATGTCTCTGGTTTTCTTCATAATGTCCTTAGGAAATAAGTCAACATGCTTCCCTTTAAAAAACTAGTTAAGATTCCCTCTCAGAGTGGCCTGTAATGAAGATATAGGTCCAAGACAAAAGTTACGACAATAAAATCCTCACATTTGCTCACAGATGCATTTGACACACAGTAAACCTGCAGAGATACCCGAGATGGAAATTAAAATACCTGTGACCACAATACACTGCAACTAAATAGACGTGGAGCAGTTAAGTGATTTGACTTTTCCGAAACACAACATGCTCCATAGTTCAAGTCTTGTTCTGTTTATACAAAATGTCCAGAATAGGCAAATCCATACAGACAGAAAGTAGACGAGTGGTTGCCAAAGGATGAGAGAAAGGGGGAATTCAGATGAAAGGGGCTTTATTTGGGGTGATGAAGATGTTCTAGAATTAGATAGTGGTGGTGGTTACCCAAATTGTGAATATATAAAAACCACTGCAGTGCACACTGTAAAATGTTTAAAATGAATTTGTGTTATATGAATGTTATCTTCATAAAAACAAAAGAAAACAAAAAGAGTGCAGGCCTTGGAGTCAGCAGACCTGAACTGGTCCTGCTTGTTCTTGTTGAAACTTCAGTTTTCTCGTTATTCTAAAAATGAATTGAGACATTATGCAAAGCACCTAGCAATGTTTCAGACACACAGTAAGACCTCAGTCAATGACCGCAATACCTTAAGGTTAGGTAGACAAAAGTCACACACCCAGGACTTGAACCCGGCTCTGACTCCTTGCTTGTGACCTCTGCTAGTTGCGACCAGGCTCTTCCAAGTGGGGGCAGTAGCTTGAGGGAAAATGTGTTTCTCTGAAACACAGCCTTAGACCTTCCATTGTGCCTTTGCTTTATTTTTTTAACACCACTCCTTGGAAAAATTCTTACAAAATGTTCCCCAGTTTCCAGGAGATACAAAGAGCCTTACATCATATTTCTAAGACACCATTTCCCTCACCATGAGAGCCACAGTCTAAGCTAACCTTGTGACCAGCATGTAAAAGTTCTGTTTATAGAACCCAACATGCCCCTGCAGTGCCGTTCGCCTTCAAGGAGCTGCTGGCTGGAGGATGGGACTCCACCCAGACAATGCCCTGTTTCCAGGGCTCTGCGTCACTTGGAAAATATTGGGGGATGAGAGCCGGGTAAACGCAAGGGTTAGAGTCCCAGTTAGAGCGCTGTCACAGACAGACCACATGGCTTTACAAATGATTACAAATCAGCTTGCTGTCAGCACACACATGTCCAACAGGTTCAACAGGATTTTTGAAGAAAGAAGATAAACAAGCTGCCAGAGGCTCAATCTGGAAGCTCACAGGCCCTACTCCAGTCCACAGTTCTGCCCTGCACCCCTGCCCAGAAGTCTTGTTATTTGTGAAAACGGGTCCTTCAGCTTTCCCATTTTGCTGCTACCATATATCCACAAATGCTGAAAGAGTCAATCCTGAATTACAGAAATCACACCATTTTCAGAACTTAAATACAAATGCTGAGGCCAAGAACTTTCAATCCAATGACGTTTCTCATTAGTGCCTCCCTGCAGCCCCAAACAAGACCAAATTTCCATGTAGAAAGCTGTCAGCTTTTCTCTGCCCCACACTTCCACGGCCACCGGAGCGATGCTAAGCAGGGACTGGGGAAAGAAAAGGACATGGCCTCCGTAGGCAAGAGCCTGGGCCAAGACTGCTACAAGTGTTTAGGCTGACTCTGGTACACACAGGGTTAAGACACCTGACAAGAGTGACCTTTATTATTTCCTCCTTTAAAGTAGTAGGCTGTTCCCTGAGACAGAGCTGAGCAGACCAGGCTCCTACAAAGCCCACGGTCCCCTGGTTCCTCCTTGCAGGCCAGGCTACCCGGCTCAACAGCCAGCTCTAACTGACTGGCAAGGGGAACAGGGCCAGAATAGAAACGTCCTGATCCTGGTATAGTCACCTGACCACACTGAGGTTTTTGTGCAAGTAACAACTTCTCTGAATCGCAGCTCGGCTTTCTTAAAAAGCCGTGTCCTTAATGGATCCATTCAGGGCACGGATCAAGAAAAATGAAAGATAATGGGGCCAAATGTCAAAGGAGGAGTCGCTGTATAGACAGCAAACAGTGTCCAGGAAGGAACTACCATGTACCACCCAGAAGTTACAGAGCATAAATCACAGATTTCCGTCTATACAGAGGACTTGAAGGAGGTGTGGTGACTTTTTGGCCCTCATCCTCTTAGAGCAATTGTTTCCCAGTCATGCTGTTGGCAAGACTCACTCAGTCCCTCCTTTTCTGAATGGAGAATAAAATGTCACTCCCTCCCTCAAAAAAGCTGGGACAGACAGAGGGGGAGGGATGGAGTAACCAAGTCTAATCTAAGACCTTCCCCAGGACTGCTCTAGGGCCAGCCCTCATCTGTTTTAAAAAGGAGCCATCTTGGGGTGCTGACCAAACAGGCCCCATGAATCACTGTGTGGATCATTAGTGCTGTTCACCTAATACTTCCAGTTCTTCTCTCCTCCAGGCACGTCCATCTGCTTTCCTGCCCCCTTGAAGTCAGGAGTGACCATGTGACTAGCTTTGGCCAAGGAAATGCGAGAAGTGGCATGTGTCATGTCCAGGTACAAGCTCCAAGAGCCCATTAGTAATTTACCATATCCTCCTCCTACCCCACTGCAGAGACCACCAACACCTGGGTCCCCCAGAGACTCAGGAACAAAGCAACTAAATCCAACCCTGCCATGACTGGATGTGTAGCATGAGCAAGAAATAAGCTTTTCTTCGTGAAGCTATAGAGCTTTGGAGGCTGTTTATTATTGCAGCATCATCTAGCCTATCACATCACGTAAAGACCTACTATTATACTTGTAGATTCAACCCACCTAGTTCACATCCATTAAAAACAAAACCTGGAGTTCATCACAAGCTTCAGCCCCAAGGACAAGTGGGGCTGTAGCAAGGAAAGAGCCCGGGCTCCCAGAGTCAGACAGACTTGAGTTTAAATCCTGGCTCAGCCGCCCACCAACCGTGCAACTCTGAGCCCATCAATTACCTTTTATTGAGCTGTAATCGCCTCCACTTTGAAAGGGCAATGATAGCACCTGACATACAGGGTGGCAGTGAGGATGAAATGTAACGTGTGTAAAATACATAGCATGTGGCCAGGCGTGCACTGTGCACTGAGTAAACAGGAGTGATTCTGCTAACCCTCGTCATCGTTATCATCATCATCGTCCTGCTGTTGTCAATGACCAGCAGTGAACCCAGAGGTTCTGTTTCCTGCTCTGTAAACTGGAAGAGCAATGCCATGCCACTCCCAGCATGAGAGTATCTAAGGAAGTACTCAGCGCAACGCCAGGCAGGGCACGGGGGCAGCTGCTCAATAACCGTGAATACCCCATACCACTCTGATATGATTTGGCTGTGTCCCTACCAAATCTCAACTTAAATTGTATCTCCCAGAATTCCCGAATGTTGTGGGAGGGACCCAGGGGAAGGTAATTGAATCATGGGGGCCGGTCTTTCCCGTACTAGTCTCGTGATAGTGAACTAGTCTCACGAGATCTGATGGGTTTATTAGAGGTTTTTGCTTTTGTGTCTTCCTCATTTTCTCTTGCTGCTGCCATGTAAGATGTGCCTTTTGCCTCCCACCATAATTGTGAGGCCTCCCCAGCCATGTGGAACTGTAAGTCCAACTAAACCTCCAACTAAACCTTCCCAGTCTTGGGTATGTGTTAATCAGCAGCATGACAACAGACTAATACACACCCCTTCCACTCCAAGCCTTTAGCCAGCCTGCCCTGAGCGAGCCCTGGAACACTGCAGGCTGATGAAGCTGCAACACCTGCCCCACAACTGATCCCCTCAACTGATCCACTCTGGGCTTCAGGTTGCCCTCCAGGACCTATCTAATGAGAGTCTCACTCCCTCCACCCCTAGCCAAGTCACCTGCTGTCATTTACTGGACCACAAGCACTGCATCTGCCAGGGTACTCTGACCTTGGGGACCCCAGCCTAACCCCTAAGATACCCACGTCTACCCAGGTGACTCGTGATTTTGAGAAGCCCTCTTGGGTATGAGTCACAGAGACTTGGTCCATCCCTGGGGCCAGCTCATCAGGAGTAGGGGGAGGTCCCCTGCCAAGGCTCCTACTGACCTACTGTTGAGGATCTGGAGAGCCTGGCAGCCCCCGCCTGGCCCTAGCTTTGACAATTAATGGTGTTATAGCAAGGCTCTGCGGAGTAAGACTTCACATCTAGGAAAATCTGCCATGTGCCACAAAATCCCTGGTCATACACTAAAAGCATCCCACATTGTGCATCCTTAGGCGGTAGCTTAATGAAATGCTATGCCTGGTACTGACGTATCCCAACCGCACTGGGACCTCTGAAAGTGGCCTAAATAGAAGGAACACTGGAGGCTGAGCAGGAGTGGGTGTCTTGGTCCCAGGGCAGCCCCTGGGTCGGTCTGTGTGACCTGAAGCAGCCACAACTTCTCCAAGCCTCATTTCCATGACTATAAAATGTCACAGAAGAGAATCCAATTAAGCATTGAAGTACCCACCACTGATCGTCTACAGTCACTGAATGTACAAGTTGAACAAGGTACAGTGCCATTTGTAAAGAGCTTAAAGTCCTAGAGAGAGTTCAACATGTTCATAAGTGAAATCTAAGTAATCACTGCCTGAAGACAGGCTCATGAGCACACTGGTCTAAGGTCTCTAAGGTCATAGCCATCTCTGCGATTAACTGCACGGCAGATAAAGGTTATTTCCTCTCTCTGACCTACCAAAGTTTCCATTTCTCCAGATAAGTTAAAACAGGCCTGGCCGGGCGCGGTGGCTCAAGCCTGTAATCCCAGCACTTTGGGAGGCCGAGACGGGTGGATCACGAGGTCAGGAGATCGAGACCATCCTGGCTAACACGGTGAAACCCCGTCTCTACTAAAAAAATACAAAAAACTAGCCGGGCGAGGTGGCGGGTGCCTGTAGTCCCAGCTACTCGGGAGGCTGAGGCAGGAGAATGGCGTAAACCCGGGAGGCGGAGCTTGCAGTGAGCCGAGATCCGGCCACTGCACTCCAGCCTGGGCGGCAGAGCGAGACTCCGTCTCAAAAAAAAAAAAGGCTTGTATTTTATTTATCTTACCCTTTTTAAAGGTCAAGGAGTATAAGCATTATTTGAGACACCAACTTTCTCAGGTTGAAACCCTGATTTGAATTTCCAACACTTCCTTCTACTTTCCCCCGCTATCTCTGGAAGATAAGCAGCCATTCAGTCTCTGCTCTGGGGGCTGGAAACACACTGCCTCTCAAAACAAGTCTTTCCATTTTCCCACAGCTCTCAGGCATGGAAACTTCTCCTTCACACTGAGCTGATGTTTGCATTCCTACAATATCACTGAGACCAACCAAGGATGGTTTAGTGAGACCTTCTTCCAAATGAGAGCCTTTCAAACACTTAAGCCCACCCTCATACCATCCTATCTTTCTTTTCCTCTTAGGCTAAACTGTCCAAAGTCCTTCCTCACTTACTGGCAGGTTGTACCAAGTCTTCTCTCAAAGCATGGGGGCCAAAATCAAAACAATGCTCCCTGCAAATTGGGCCTATCAGCATCCTGATTACCAACTGCTCTAGGCTCCTAAACAGTCTCCCAGAGAACAGAAGAGTCAGACCCTACACAGAGGCTGGAGATAAAACCTGGGGCTTGAACTAAAGACTACCAACCAAAGAAAGGCCCCACCACCTCTAGACACGCAGACACCCACGGCACCCTTCCCAGAACTTCCCCTCTGTGAGTGCCGCTGCAGGATCCATGGGGGCAGTCAGGGCACTGCTGCTGGGGTCCCACTCCTGCTCCCATCTCTTCCTTAGCTGTCAGTCCCTTTCCTCTTTCCTCCCCATCTAGGTGCCTCCAATAACCCTCTGGCTCCTGAGCAGTTCTCAGATGGCTCCTAGAGGTCACCCCTTGCCCTAACCCCATCCCCTTTGCTGGTAAGTTGTACCTTGACTTCTGGGGAAAAAATCAGACAACACCCTTTTCCTTTAGCCTCCTCCCACTCCCCACTTCTTCTCTCCCACTATGGTCAACACCCCATCTCCACCTCTCACCCCATCCCATTGCCAGGCTATGCCTGGTGAACTGGACAACAAGCCTAACTCCCCACATAGGCCTCAGGTGAGTTGCTGGTTGTATCCCCTGAGGACAGGGCTCTGGCTAGGCAGGCATCACTAGATTTACTGAGTGCTCAGTCTATGCCAGACACCGACTATGTGCTTTCCATGAGTCATCTCATTGAATTCTCGTCGGTTTCCCCCTGAGGGAGGCACTACTATTAACTATTATAATCCTTTGCTTCTAAGTGAGGAAACTGAGGTACTGAGAGGTAAGTCACTTGCTTAGGTGCTCATAGGCATAAGCAGCAGAGTCAGAAGCCAATGCAGGCAGCTGGACTTGAGAGCCCACAGGCTGAAAACCAGACCAGGAGCCCTTCCAGGCAGGGCCCCCATCTCACTTTGTGCCCAGCCCAGCACCTGGCACACAGCACACTCACAATCCAAGGTTACTGAATTAATCAGTTTGATAGAGGTTTTTATGTGTCTAGGTATTTTTTGAATACCCAGTGATACTCCCCAAATATACACACGCATTCCCCCACCACACATGCATTCTGTATTTTATAGTTAATACACACTATTTTAATGGTGTCATGGGCTAAATCAACTATTGTTAGCTGACCTGAGAACCTAGCCTCAATTCATAACAATGTCTCTATGAGAAAATTCCTTCAACTTGCAAACACCCCACATAAAAATAAAATGTTAGCACCCTCTGTTCCTAAAATAAGCATTCAGTTAGCAGATTCATTCATTAGGATGCTGTCTACCTTTGTGTTACTAAAAAATCTGTCCTGGCTAAAGTCGGCCTCACTTTGTTACATCTTTGCCTCAGAAAACATGCCTGAATTTCAGAGGAATGTGTGAACTGAACATTCCACACTTTTTTTTTTTCCAAAGTCTCCATTCTCAGTCTAAATTTTTCACAAAATTGATAGTTCTCTGGGAGCACAGGCTCTTGCTGACCCTGATAAATGATTGCCCTAATTAACAATGTTCAGTTCCCCAAGACGGCTGGAATTCCAGCTCAGGAGGGGCTTGATGTTTGTTCTAGCCTCTCATTTTCCAGATGAGCAAACTGGGGCCTGGAGAGGTTAAGTGGCCTGTTCAAAGTCACACAGTGAAATCTCAGCCACGGCGGGAAGTTGATGGCCTTGATGCCAACTTAACCCCTTCCTCAGGCTTCATCTATTAACCTAAGTAATTCCTCTCCCACTCCCTGACAATGGCAGCGCCCTTGCCAACACGCGGCTTCTCTGCCAGTGGTGCATGGGAACCCATGGGCTCCAAGGGCGTCCTTATGCTTATCTGGCCTCAGAAAAACACAGAAAAGCCTCTCGTGTTTTCAGCTGCTGCCAGTGGCCACCCACCAAAGAAAAGGGTGTGAAAGAAAACATCTCACTCTTCCTTCTCAACCCCAAAGATGCACTCTCCATTCCCACTCCCCACGCCTGGGTTCTCATCCACTCACTGCTAGAAAGCCAGGCTACCCAACTCCAATACACACCTCACCACCCAACCGATTTACCAGGCATCTTCCAGAATGACCTAGCCAAGATGGCACTTCCGCCATGACACAGCTCAGAGCCCAGAACGACTCCCGACACACAACAAAATGCATCCAAACTCCCCTCAGCCTGGCCTCCAAAACCTTCCTAAACTGAATTCAGTCTACCTATTCCGTCTGATCTGCCCAAGGCTTCAACTCAAACCCTGTGTCAAACACATTCCTCTTGGTACTGGGTCAGACCCATTTCTAATTACAGACGTTGGTATAGTATCTACAACTCTCTGTGGAAAGTACCCCAAAAAGAAGCAATTATATAATGCAGTATTTCCCCAGAAGTATGCTATGGAATAAAAGTATTGTGGAAGATTCTTTGAAAAAAAGATTTGTAGCCTGGTCGTATTGTAGAAAATTCTGATGGTCAAGTCCTTTCTCAGAGAATCACAATTTACATTAACCCACATATTAAAGGCTCTGAGAAGTTACATAATAAGAAAAGCCATTTAGGCCAGGTATGGTGGCTCATGCCTGTAATCCCAGCACTTTGGGAGGCCAAGGCAGGCAGATCACTTGAGGTCAGGAGTTTGAGACCAGCCTAGCCAATATGGTGAAACCCTATCTGTACTAAAAATACAAAAATTAGCCAGGTGTGGTGGCACAGGCATGTAATCCCAGCTACTCAGGAGGCTGAGGCAGGAGAATCACTTGAACCTGGAAGCCAGAGGTTGCAGTGAGCTGAGATCACATCACTGCATTCCAGCCTGGGCGACACAGCCAGACCCTGTCTCAAAAAAAAAAAAAAAAAAAAAAAAACCCCACCAAAACCAAAAGCCATTAACTTTATTTCATGAGCTCCCAAATTTATCTCAGCTCTTCCTTCCTTTCTCCAACTCTACCACTGCCATGCAACTCCAAGCTGCCAACGTTTCCTTCCTGGGCAACAGCAAGACCCTCCAAGCTGGTCTGCTCACATCCCCTCTTCTGCGCTTTCCAATCCATCCCCACACACTGGGGCAGGAGAAATTATTTTGAGTCCCAAATCAGGTCATGTCACTCTCTACCAAACGCTTCAGTGGCCTTCTTGTGCTCTTAAGGATAAAAGCAAAAATAAACAACGAACCTCCTTAATTCAGTCCCCAATGTCTATATCGTCTACCTACCCTTCCAGCCCCATCTCATGCCACACTCCTCCTCCTCACCCACCCCATCCTTCTACTGGCTTAAAAACAAAAAAAACAAACAAACAAACAAAAAAAAATTCCTCCTTTACCATACTTCCTCCCACCCCAGGGCCTCTGCACGTCTGCCTGAAGACTCTGCCTCCTCTCTACCAATCCTCACCTCCTCAAGGAAATGGTCCCTGACCACCCAAATGAGGTCAAATCCTAGCCCCTCTCTTCCATAGGCCTTATCATGGGTACAATTTTTATTTACTTGTATGATTTTTTTCTTACATTTTCTTCTACTAGACTGTAAACTTTTTAGGATAGACAGCATGCATCCATTTTTGCTCATAGGCTTAATACAGTGTCTGACCACAAGTAAATACTCAAAAAAAAAAACAAAAAAAAAACACAACCAGGTCAGGCACAGGGGCTCATACCTGTAATCTCAGCACTTTGAGAGGCCAAGGTGGATGGATCACTTAAGCCCAGGGGTTTGAGACCAGCCTGAGCAACATGGCAAAACCCTATCATTACAAAAAGTACAAAGAATTCGCTGGGCATGGTGGTACATGCCTATAGTCCCAGCTCCTTGGGAGGCTGAGGTGGGAGAATCACTTGAGCCCAGGAGATTGAGGCTGCAGTGAGCCATGATCAAGCTACTGCACTCTAGCCTGAGCAACAGGGTGAGACCCCGTTTCCAAAGAAAAAAAAAAAGTTTCAACCATCAACGTAAGTATGAGCAACTGATGTGAAAAAAGAAAGCACAACACAAGACTATGTATTTTATAGTGGAGACAGGAACCCAGTGCTACAAAGAGGAAGTGAGAGAGCCTTAACTCTACTTGGGTGAGATGGGTAAAGCTGCAGAGTCTTGGTGCCACACACAGAGGGAAGGGAAAGGCAGTGCAGGTGGAAGAAAACAGTACATGCCACAGTGTGGAACCCCGCTAAGGCTGGCTGCTTTCTGCTCGATTCTGTTTTCTATCTAGACCATCCCCACCTCTGATCCTCAAGGGTACAGAGAATGTCTTTTACACTCTTCTTAGCACAACATTGAGGGCACCAGGAAAATGGAAGTGTCCACTAATGTGAGAAGGAAATGCCTCCCTGTACAATGGCTGGGCTTCCTCCCTGCAGGACTCCTACGGGCCGCCGCCTGTGTGTGCATGGGTGCAAGCCCGCATCTCCGCTGCACAGCATACATGCTCGGCTCCTGTGGCCTGAGGTGAGCCCACCATTTCCAGATTCTGCAGGGCCTGCCCCTCTGCCTGGCTCGCCCACACCCTCCATTCCTGTGGAATTGTTACATTTCTGGAAACCGTAGCCCTCTCTTTCACCTCATTCTGTGGTAAGCAGCTAGCTCCAATAATTTTCCTATTTATGCTAAATAAGAAGCCGAGAGTGAAGGGGTTCAGGCCACTCAAGACCCTTGTCTGCAGACTTTTACTTCACGGGATCAAAGTTGAAGCATGAGAATGTGTCTTTATTCTTTTTCCCCTGCTGAGGCCAAGAGACGCATGCCAGATGCTTCTCCTGGAGTGTGCTGTCACAACAGGAACCCTGCCACCACCTGCCCCACCCTGCTCCCCCCACCTGCCCCCAGTTCCCACTCCAATCTAACCAGGACTGTTCTTTGTTCCACAAAACAAACAGTGAGTTCCGCCTGTCAGGGCAGACAAGGTGCACACACACAGAAGCAAACAAAGAGGCCCTCTTGCCAAAGGCCTTCTTTCCTGTTGGACCAACGCTGTTACTGGTGCCCTTTGTTTGAAGTCACCAGATGCACCAGGCACTTACAGGGACCTGCCAGAAGATCCTTGGACCTGCACCAACTGGGATATCACTCCCCAGCCATCCCCATACCACCAGACACAGTAGGATGTGGGGCCTCGGGGGTGTCAGACTCCCATTCCTGGGGTCTGCTGCTCTGTTTGGATTGCTGAAATGCTGCTTCCACAGAACAGGGATGCAACTGCCACCCTTCTCAGCGTTGCCGGACTCAGCAACCACAGACTAGTTGCTGTGCATGGCCCCTGGCCCTTCTCCCCTCTCACCTGTTGGTGGCCAGACACTGTGCTACCAAGTCTTGAATGTACGGGCTCATTTCACCCTCTCTGTGCTGTGTGTGCTGGGCTATGTGATTATCCTCATTTTATTGATTAGGAAACAGGGGCTCCAACCAGTGAAGTGGCCTGACTCAAGGCACACAACCAGGATTCGATGTGAGTCTGACTCTGGGGCTCATGCTCTCATCCTCTACAATAAACCTCTTACCACCCCAACTACTAGCTAAAGGCCACCAACCTCTTTCTTGATCATTCCTTTACAAGACAGACTTGGAATGGAGTAGAGCAGCAGTCCCCAGCCTTTTTGGCACCAGAGACCAGTTTCGTGGAAGACAATTTTTCCATGGATGGGGGCGTTGAGGGGAGGGATGGTTTCAGGATTAAACCATTCCATCTCAGATCATCAGGCATTAGTTACTATAGATTCTCATAACGAGAATGCAACCTAGATCCCTGCATGCACAGTTCATAATAGGGTTCATACTCCTGGTCCCTAACAGGTCACAGACCTATACCGGTCCATGGCCTGGGGGTTGGGGACCCCTAGAGTAGAAGGCAGGGCTCGACAAATATCAGGTATCAAGCACAACTCCTGATCTTCTCAGTAGGTAATTCTGTTAAAAATTATCATGATTTTCTTAGAAATAGTCACGTTTTGGTTTTAAGGCCCTACAAGGAGGAACTAAGGCTGTTTGGTCTTTTTTTTTTTTTTAAACGTATTTGTCGCCTTGGTAAGCCTCTCTAACTGAGCTTTAGAATAACCCTGTGAACATTTTCCCTGGAAACACACACTTCCCTCCTCCTGCCTTTCACTCATTTATCTTATCTCGGACTTCATGAGGCTCCATTCCACAGTCATTCCTGGTTATCAGTTTTGCTTTTACAAACAGCATTTATCTGGATTGCCAAGACATTCTTGGCCTTCTGGAAATATGCTGCCATTTTTCTTGTCAATTAGTTGCTTTATGTGCTTCCAAAGTTATGCTTTCATATGAAAATAGACGTCTTCCCAATTCTCTTGGCCTTCTCGTGATACTAACAAAATTTACACTGGAACTGGGACCTAATGCTTTATTAAAGTCTATCTACATCAGGGAAAATGGGGCTGGTCACACTCCAAATCATGTGAAACACCTCCCAAGACAATGTGGATTCATTTAATATCCTTCCTTGGTGCTTATAAGTGCCTCCCCAAAATTGTTCATCAGTGCTCTCATATGTAGAGCGTGAAAACAGTAGAGTGGCTATATCTTCATATTTTCCCAGATGTAGAGTCCCTAGGGCTGATTATTTACTGTCATCCTTTCTTTCTCTCCTTAATGGTGTTCCTAGGTCAAAAGGGCATACGAGGCTATTTTTGAATCATCGCAGGTATAAAACCAGAAATTCACATTTTACAAGAAGTTTGATTTTAAAGAAACAAACTGGTAGTAACCATGAGGAATACTTGACACAGAAGGGAGGCCTTCCCACAAGACAGCTCAAAGCCACCTCAAGGTCTGAGAGCTGGCAAAGGTTCCAGAGTCACTGCATCTTACAGTCCACGAGGATGCTGGTAATGAGACCAACACCAACTGGAAGGCATGGTGGTAAATGAGCTGACTGAGAAAGCAAGAAGGATACTGATGATACTACGCAAATGAGTTGCTGACAGCTGGTTTCTAAGTTACACATGAAAGCTATTTCAGAGATTTCACAGGAAATGCTTCCTGTAGAAACTACAGGAAGCATCATGGTTTAAGGACCCACAGGGTATAGCCAAGTTATATGAACTGATCCTCTACCCTATAAAGCCCCCAGAAGGCTGTAAAGAAAGATTTTTAAAAGACCTTCCTTCAAGCCATTTCCAGTAGAGGTGATGACAACAACCTTCACGGTTCCTGTCATACAAGGAATGAGTGATAAATCCCTCAGACAGGAGCGACGAGAAAGCTATTGCATGCAGAGAAGAGGAGCTACCTTTTGGCTTTCCAGTTAGAATTATACATGAAGCACATGGAGACATTTAGAGGGATGGCAAACGCGCCAGTGTCTGAGCTCATGCCTAGACACTCGAGTTTCCAGGGAACACCCTTGGCCAAAATCTGCTGGATGAGATGCCAGCTGAACACTGTGCACCATCACAAGTGGCTGGAGTTCAGGAATGAACAGAAAGCCATAATCCAGTTGTTCTGGGATGGAAAATGTAATGCACACCAGTTTGCAATTAGTCTAAAATGAAGAATCAGGACCATGTAGCCCCAAACAGAAAGAACAGACAGTTCATGGGATTGGGCCGATTCCCAAAATAAAATCCATCCCTCCTCCTGCTTTTACATTTTCTACTTCTATTTTTAATGGCCTAATCACATATGAGTAGTTTATTATAAGTTGCTCATAAATTAAGGGTGGTAAATGCTGAATCCAGGTGCAGAGGAGAAAAAACAGGAACAAAGAAAAAGGGTGGTGGCAGAGGTGGACTCTTTCACAGCCTGGATTTCAACAGAACCACAGCAAGGTCCTAGAGACACACAGAAGAGAACGAGAACTCCACCTCTGTACTTCCATCATAAACAAAGCTTTTTGGCCTCCATTTCAGAATACAGACCCTTCTCAACCTCTCCCCACTTACACACTATCCAGTTACAAATATTCATTTGATGGCTATGCCTTGAGAACAGTAAGTCACTAGATGAACCTATAAATGTAAAAAGCTTTTTAAATGGCAAGAGCGCAGGCATATAAAAATGATAAGTCTTTGGAGCCTACATCCCTTGCTTTGCAGATTCATTTTTTAAGTGATTTTCAGGTTTATACCCCCCATTAGTGTTTTCACATCTCTCTCTGAGTACTTATTGTCCATCTCATTCTTCTAGGTACTGTGGGTTACAAATGTGGTACGTGAATCCATCCCTCATCTACATGTATTTAGGAGAGACGCCTAGGTCTCTTGGGGATCTAGACTACGTCTTGCTTATCTCCTTAGCTCCAGTGCCTGGACCAAGGTCATATACACAATTGGAGCTCCATAACTACTTGTTATTTGTTGAAAACCTCTGATTGTGGAAAGTAACTGAGCACCTATAATAACCATAGCAGATGGAAAGAAGAGCATCGAATTTGAGAATATGCAATCTCACCGAATCCACTAAATGGTACTTCGGAGGTTTCTAGAACTTGATAGCATGCTTACTTATACGCATGAGTGTATCTATGCTGCTGCCAGGGAGTGGAGCTTATGATCACCCAAAAGTCCAGTAACTCAAGGGTCTTCATTCTCTAGTTAATCCCCAAAAATGAAAGCAAAAGAAACAGGAGATATCATATATCTCTTTTCAGTTTAATCAAGTTGATTTTTAATCTCTTGTTTCTGACCATTGAGATCATTGGGTATCTTGGGTCTGCATTTTGTACTTGGGCTCTCTCTGCCTGCTTTGGGTCACGTACAACCTTGATAAGCATGATTTCTGTATCTTTATGTCATGAAAAACAAGTTAACAGGACAGGACCACGAGTTCTGTCATCCATCACTAGAAAGCTCCTTCCAAAATCTGTCTGTGGCCCCAATCTCCTTGCCTAGTAACCCTGTCAAAAGAAGAGAGCACAACGATTGGAGTGATTCTGAATGACTGCAGACTTCCATGGATCATCTTCTTTAGCTCTTACTTAAATTTTAATATTTTCAAAAGAAAGGCAAGAGTAAAAAAAATGGCAAGGAGTGATTCAACTCATTGCTCTGAATCAATATGATTTCAAAGTTGAATCAATATGATAATCATACTCTTACCTCACTGAAATCATAAACTCACTATTTAAAGTGTTAATTCTGGTCTAATGTATTTATTGTGTTCTTTACCTTGTTAACTCCTGGTTTCAAACCAGACCTCAGAATAATACTCATATACTCATATACTCACATTTAGACTTGTCCCCTTATCCCACGTACAGAAGGACAGATGTTATCTCATACTTCACAGTAAGGAAGTAAAATCTGGAAATAAAATGCCCATACCTGAGGGCCTGTTCAAGACTCTGGGACAATGATTTGTTTCTCCCTTGGTGATGTGTGGGCCTGAGGCATGTACAGGTGACAGTGTACATGCCTGGATCTCAGCATCTACCTCCTCTCTCTGCTAATGGGGTCCCCAGGTCCCCAGGCTAGCAAGGAAACTTAGGTATAACTTCCAGAATTATATGTCAAGAGAAGCTTTAATTCCAGAGTTATATGTTAAGGGAAGCTTTAATTCCCCTGAGGAAATGTTTTGGGTTTCTTTTTTCCTTATGGACAACAAAAATCATGAAGTTAATCGTGTTTCCTTTTTCACTTTGCCAGAAGTCTCAGGACTACACCTCTAATTCACCTTCAAGATTATTGGACTACATGGCTGGGTTCTATTTGTCCTCACTATCCCCAGAATTGAATCTATTTAAATTTATATTTTTTATGATCTTTTAGAAATATCTTTTTTATTTTACTCTATGTGCTTTTGTGAGTATTCTCAGATTCAACCTATGGAAAACGTCAATGTATAAACAAAGTTGCAGATCTATTGCTCACAAAGTTTCTTTGCAAATGAAAACCTAGCCCTCCTTAATCTGTGCCCTGCGCTATTAGGGAGGATTGGAGTGTAATCCTGAAATGCGGGTGCTGCCTTGGAGGAAACGAATCAAGTTAGGCCCACCTCATCTTTTCAACCTCAATTTCTGGGATCACTGAATCGATCAGATCCTCTAACCTCCCTTAAGAGGTGCCTCCTATAGGCAGGTCTCCAGGTTCTGCCTTCACCAGTGTGAGAAACCTAAGGCTTTAGTTGATAAATGAAGTGTATGCCTCCAGATAAGTCATCATACCGGAGGATTTCAAAAAGTAAAAGCCTTAAATGAAGAAATAAAGTCTCTGACTGGAAATATCCGGAAGTGAGTTGGTGGGGAGTGAAGGTGGAGGAGGAGGGGAGTTGGTCCTAGTACTGTTTGCATCTTTCTTGGGATAAACATATTTTTAAAGCACTTTTCTGATACATTCTCATTGCAAACCTTACGCTGTTCTCTAAAGTAGACAGAATAGGCATTCCTTTATCTTCCTAAATTATTTGGAACTCTTCTATAATGCAGATTCATCTGTTCTTCCTACATCATGGGCATCATGATCCCATTACTATCCTGCCTCTTAGCTACAATGCGAGCATCTTTGAGTTCAGGAACTCAGAGCAAAAACTGGTACATGTGGTGGATTCAGGAAATATACGTTCTGGGGCTCATTCCTTCGTTGTATCAGCTAACAAACATGTGAGTGCCTCCTGTGTGCCAGAAGCTGTGCATAAAGATGAATGAGGAGCTTACAGCCTTGCAGGGCAGACAAGAGCAGAAGTTAACTGCAGTGCCAGTGGCAGAACAGAGATGCAAGTGGTGCCGCGGAGAAAGCAGTGGCACTGTGGGAAGGAGGCTGCTTGAGGATGACTTCACAGAAGAGGCACCAAACTGGGTGTTAGAATATTCCCCCAGGTAGGTTTTTTTAAATGAAAATTATCTTTATAAAAGCTTTAGATTATAGAAAACTGCTAAAATAATACAAAATTCCCTTTCATCCCATACTCGGCTTCCCCCTGTTACTGCATCTCACACGAACATGGTATGTGTGTCATAATGAATGAACTAATCCTGATCTCTTATTATTAACCAAAGTCCATACTGTATTCAGCTTTCCTTAGTTTTTACCTAACGTCCTTTTCTGACTCTTGATCCCATTCAGGACACCACATCACATTTAGTCATCATAGCTCCTCAGGCTCCTCTTGGCTGTGACGGCTCCTCAGACTTTCCCTGGTTTTGATGACTGTTAACAGTTTGAGGAGTACTGGGCAAGGCATATTCGCAGGATGTTCCTCAGTTGGAATTTGTCTGATGTTTGGGGTAGAAAGACCACAAAGGTAAAGTGTCATTATCAGCATATCCTATCAAGGGTGTATATATACTATCAATGTGATTGATGCTGAAACTGATCACCTGGCTGACATAATGTTTGTCGGGTTTCTCCAGTGACTCCCCAACCCGCCAGCAAAAGTGACTCTTTTCTCCCCCGCTTCATCCTGTACGCTCTGGAAGGAATTCACTATGTGCAGCCCAACTTCAAGAGTGGGGAGTGAGCCCCTACCTACTTGAAGGCAACATATCTAAATAAATTACTTGGAACTCTTCCAGAAGGTAGATTCCTCTATTATTCCCCATTTATGTATTCAATTACTTGTTATATCAGTAAGAACCCACATGCATTTATTTTATTTGGGGGTTATAATCCAATACTACCTTATTTTGTGACTTTGGCCACTGGCAGCTTCTGTATTTGGCTCCTGTGTCCCTCTGCCATACCTCATCGATGTGAGCGTGTGTGTGTGTGTGTGTGTGTGTGTGTGTTTGGAACACTTCCTTACTTTCTGGCACTGCTAGGTAGGTTTTCATAATGTGGTTTCTAAACATCAAAGCCTGGCCATGTTAACATCATCTTCAAATGCATCAACATCACAGAACTTTAATGCCAGAGAGGGACAGAGGTCATAAATTCAGTATCCCCATTTAACATAAGATAAAACAAGGTTGGAGCAGTTGCCTGAGGTCACACAGCCACTATGAGAACTCCTGATTTTTATTGCTTATTTTCATTTTTTTCACTATTTCAAGTAACTACTGTTGTGCATGTGTAAAAGTCCAGTCTACAGTAGAGATATTGTGTCTGTCACGAAATCTCTCCAGGTAACCAAGTTACCATTAGCAAGGCTGCACACAAAGCAACGTTGAAAATATGCTTCCCCGACCTCCAGATATCCAGAGAAAACACTACTCTTTTTATTTTTCTAATAACAGCTTAATTTTCCTCACAATCTCTCTAATTTCTCTCACAACCTCTCACCTACTTACAATGGCAGTAACCCTAACTTGAACTTACTAGTTAGTAGTATCTCAGTTGCTTCTAGTCTAAACAGTCTCTCTTGAGTAGATGCTTTAATATCCAAGCTTCGGCACCAAAACTAATGTCTGAGAAACAACTTGAATGGTAGGGAGCCTGGAAAATAAAACTCAAGAGGAACAGAATAGTGCTAAGACAATTCAATGATGCAAGAATCATCTCTTCAACAAACGGTGATGAGACAACTAATATTACATGCAAAACAGTAAAATAGACTCCTACCTCACACTATGTTCAAAATTTAATTCAAAATGAGTCATAGACTTAAATGTAAGAGCTAAAGCTATCAAATTCTTAGAAAAAGAGTAAATCTTAAATCTGCATGTCTATTTTCTATCCATTAGAAAAATATTATCTACATAAAGTTTTGGTCTATTTTCTATTTCTTTACCCCTACCATTCAAATTTAAATATTTTGATTTTTAAACTAGTAAAAGCAGAATTACCAGAATCACATAACCGACACAACTAAATATGTGACAACACTAAATTTATTGGAATTAGGTAGGCTCTTGATTATTTCTCAGGAACAATAACTCGTCTTTCCTACATGTTATTTCCCTGTTATTTGAGTAACTATGTAATGAGTATCTCTTCCGTACATTCAGTGACATTGGTGTGCATAAGTGTAATTTGTAACATCAGTAACTGGATTCATCATCTAATCTTCAATTCATGTTTAGTTCTATTATACAGTATTTCCATAACTTTGGATACTTTAGTCAAACTTACACTTTTCATCAATTATAAAAATCAAGATGTTAATTAAGACGTTACATCAACTGTGACAATTAAGATGTTAAAAATTCCGAACTAGACAGCACTGGGCCCACTTTTAGTCAGGCTGTTTTGAGAGGTCCTTGAACAGCTACTGCTTCAATTTCAACCCGGCCTCCTTTGGGCAAAGCAGCAACATGGTAAGCAGCTCTAGTAGAAAAACCACTCTTAAAACACTGTTTGTAGATTACACTGACAGCCCTGAAGTCATTTGTGTCAGCTAGCCAAACAGTTGTTTTTACCACATTAGTGAAGTCACAGCCTGCAGCTTTCAAAATATCACCCACGTTCTTAAGGGCCTGTTTAGCTTCTTCTGTTACCTACTCTTGGTACAAGCTGTGCACTCGAAAGGTTCATGCCTAGCTCTCCTGAAACGTAAATGATCCTGTCAACTAACACAGCTTGACTGTAGGGACCATTGTACCCTTTGGCTTTCTCAGTGCTGATCACCTTTCTAATCAAGGATGACATGGCTAAGCCTTCTCTCTTGCACCCCCTCTGGGAGAAGCAGTCCCTACACCAATTCTGCTCACTTCTCACTCGACTGCAGAAGAGAAGGTCTTCATGACCTTGGATGAGGAAATGGTTTCTTAGATATGACACAAGTACCAAAAGAAAAAAAGTAGATAAACTGGACATCATGAAAATTAAAAATCTTTGCACTTCAAAGGATAGCATTTAAAAAGTGAAAAGACAATCCAAAGAGGGGAGAAAAATTTCGCAAATTAAATATGTACTAAGAGACTGGTATCCAGAATATATAAAGAACCATTACACCTCAATAATAAAAAGACAACCCAATTTTAAAATAGGCAGAGAATCTGAACACATAGCTCTCCAAAGAAGACATACAAATGGCCAATAAGCACATGAAAAGATACTTGATATCATTCGTTATCAGAGAAATGCAAATCAAAACCACAATGAAATACCATTTCACACCCACAAAGATGGCTATCACAAAAAGGCAGATAATAACAAGTGTGGGAGAGGATGTGGAGAAATGAGGACCCTCAGGCATAACTAGGGGAATGGGAAATGGTTCTGTCACTTTGGAAAACATTTTGGGAGTTCCTCAGTTATTTTATGACCCAGCAACTCTACTCCCAGGTATACAGGCCAAAGAAATGAAAACATCCGTCCATGCAAAACCTCGTACCCTCTGTATACTCAAAAACTATATCCAGAGACTGTAGAATATTGGTGACCCTCTTTGAGAGAGGTAATCTAAAGGTTTTCTTCTCCTCACTTAGCCTATCTGGCAGCATTTGAACTTTTACAGCAACTCTGTTTTGCAGAGCTGCACATTAAGAGAAGTTAAAAACCAGTAAAGGCAATGTTCTCAGTAACAGCATAATCTGCAAAGCTAGCAACTAATCACAATTCCAATCACTTGATTCTGTATAAATATCTGCCTCAACATGGACCTTTTTAAAATGTAAAATAATCTGAACAAAAGGAAAATCTGAGTATATAGATTCATTTGGTAGCAACCAATGATACTAACATTATTACCAATATCAGAGCATGCCAACCCTTAAGAATTCCTCAAAATGCTTTTGAGAAAAATACGTATCCTAACCCAGTATATTAGTCCTGGCCAAATGTTCCCACTAAGTATCGCTTCTGCCTAGAATAACAACAATAAGCCAATCCTCCTCTTTAACTTTTTTTTGGCTCTGTATACCTGAAAATAAGTAATGTTGGCTCAAGTCAAAATAAGCTTTAAAAAAAAGTTGAATAAGCTCAAGAAAAGAAAGAAAAGTTGTTCTCTGGAACTCATTTATCATCTTGGAAAACACATCTCCCAAGGAGAAATACTCTTGTTCTTCATAATAATATGAATTTGCAAATACTCATCTCTTCCCTCCATCAAAATGCGCACATACAATAAAGTGTCTAATTCTGGTATTTCTAGTTGCTGGGCAATTACAGTTTAGTGTGGTTGCACTGGTAATAAAGGTATTTTAAGTTTGTCCACTTAAAAGCTTCACTTGCATCAGGAAATAGTTGAACCGGGCTGGGAAAACTAGCAGCAAAGAAGTAGATTATCTACATAATACCTCAAGCATGGCTGGTAGGGACAGGTCTACAATTATTGTGACATCTGTAAGAAGTTCTAAAACAGCACTCCCAGTGGAAATATAAAACAAAGACAGAATGCAAACAGCCTCTGCCTTAGGAGCACGCAACTATTGCAAGCACCTGTTGGGCCCAACCAAAATCAGTAGCTCCAGCCTAGCCTTTCTTTTGTGCCAGACACCCCTCTTCGGGTATCCCACAGATGCCTCAAACTCAACACGGTCAGATTCAACATGCACAGAATGGAAGTCCTCATCCCACTTACCACTCCAAGACATGGACCTCCTCTGGTCCTCCTCAATGCCTCCAATATTCACCCAGTCACCTAATGTAAAAGCTGAAGGTCACCCTTGACAAGCTGTTCTCACTCATTCTCTCCAATCAATCCACAGCTGTGTGGTAGGACTCCAGCTAAAAGGCTAAAATATTGGGAATAAGAGAGGAAGACTGGACAGACTCATCTGAGTGACAGAATGGACCGGACTTGGTGATAAGAACAGTTTACAATTTTTGCAGAAGCGCCCAGTATCTGTCTGGCTTTCCACCCCTGTTTCTCTCTTTCTCGCTGATTTATTTGCCCCGCTCTTCCTTTCCCTCCACGACCTCTTTCCTGACTCTTTGCAGTGATATCATTCCCATTTCCACAAAGAGAAACAAAGTCATGTGGCCCTAAAATTTGGTTAATATTTTTCTGACAGGTGACCTAACACAGGAGAGGCAGGGAAGGTTGACTGGGACCCAATTCCTTGGCCACATCTATTAGCTGATCCCTGAAAGAGGTGAAGTTTCAGGCCTCAGCATAGTGAGCCTGCCCCTGCCCTGGAGCACCAGGAAGGCAGCTGATTGCACAGGTCACCACCTCAGCTCGCCTGAGTCAGCCTGGCCCTGTCCCTGACTCACCCTCACTTCTGATTCCAGACCCCTGACTCAGCTACTCACACATTCCTGACTTCCTGGCCCTTGACTGGTTTGCTGACTGACCTTGGCAGACCTTTGAATTTCTCTAGAAGGCTAATGTTAGACTATTAGGAGAGGTTACTGAGATGGGGCACCAGAAGAAAGAAATGGCAGGTGGCTAAATTCCTCTTAAATCAGCATCCAGAGGGCTGTGCTGCTGCCATCAAAGAATGGCACACAGGACATTCTAGGTACGTCTATCTGAAAAGATCCTCCAAATGTATTGCAAGAGAGGAAAAAGGTATTGTCAAAAGTATGATCCAAAATATATTTTTTCTACCCTATACTCTTATGCATTTTTCAATTTCATTTAAAACAATCTTTTCTATCATTTCTTTTCACTAAAGCAACTACAAAATAAAAAATTCCACAAAATTACAATTTGAATGGGAAAAAAACCTCTGTGGCAAATAATATGACACTTCACATATCCTCCACTGCTTACTTTTAACATGAAAATATAATTAGATTTGTAAACCACCAAAAAGGATGTATTCCTATTTTTTGTATAACTCAGGCTGTGAGTAAAGATAACTTGTCCAACCAGTAACAATATTTCTATTGCCAAAGGGGAAAAAATCATTTATTTTTATCCTTCAGGTTGATTCATATTTACCATTTCTGAAATCTCTTTCTAGCAAAATATACAATCTTTTCAAGAATATATACCAAGATAAACTATATCCTGAGCCATAAAACAAACCTCAACAAATGTAAAAGGACTGAAATCATACAGACTAGTTTTCTAACCAAAATGGACTCGAACTAGACAACAGGAAAATACCCAAGCACTTAGAAATTAAACAACACACTTCCAAATAATCCATGGGTCAAAGAGCAAGCCTCAAGAAAATTTTTTTTAAAACACACACTGACCTGAATGGAAATTAAAATAAAATATATGGCATTAAATGTTGATATTAGAAAAAAGGAAAAGTCTGAATTCAATATTGAAGCTCCTACCTCAAGAACCTGGAAATGGAAGAGCAATATAAACCCAAAGCAAGCAGAAGGAAGGAAATAATACAGAACAGAAATCAATGAAACTGAAAACATAAAAAAAAAAAGAAAAAATAAAAAAAAATCAATGAAATCAAAAACTGATTCTTTTAAAAGAATGAATTCATGTCCTTTGCAGGGACATGGATGAAGCTGGAAACCATCATCCTCAGCAAACTAACACAGGAACAGAAAACCAAACACTGCATGTTCTCGCTCATAAGTGGGAGTTGAACAATGAGAACACATGGACACAGGGAGGGGAACATCACACACCGGGGCCTGTCAGTGGATTCAGAGGTAAGGGGAGGAAGCGCATTAGGACAGTAATACCTAATGCATGTGGGGCTTAAAACCTAGATGATGGGTTGATAGGTGCAGCAAACCACTGTGGCACATGTATACCTATATAACAAACCTGCACATTCAGCACATGTATCCCAGAACTTAAAGTAAAACAAAAAATAAAAAAATCAAAAGCACTAATCAAATGCTAAAAAAAAAAAAAATCAGTAAGACTGACAAACTTCTGGTAAGACAAACAAAAAAAAGATGAAATACAAATTACCAATATCAGAAATAAAACAAGATATATTACCATAGACCCTGCAGACATCTATAAACAACTCGACACACATCTAACAACTAAGATGAAATGGACCAATTACTTAAAAAGTACAAACTACCACAACTTAGGCAATATTAAATATAGTAATTAGAATAGCCTCATAACTATTAAGGAAATTGAATTCATATTTTAAAACTCCCCCAAAAGAAATGTCCAGGTCTAACTGGTTTCACTGGAGAATTCTACCTAGCATTTAAAAAAGAATAAACATCAACTCTACACAATCTTTTCCAGAAAATAGAAGAGGAAGGAATCCTTCCCAACTCATTTAATGATGTCAGTATTATTCAATACCAAAATCCAAATAGTACCCTAAAAGAAAGGAAAAAATGAAAAAAGGACTATAAGCCAATGTATCTCATTAATAAAGACACAAGAATCCTTAACAAACTACAAGCAAATAAAAGTCAGCAATGTATGAAAGAATGATACAGTAGGATCAAGTGAAGTTTATTCCAGGAATGCTAGGCTGGTTTGATATTTTAAAATCAAGAGGGAAAAATCACACTATCATATCAACAAATGCAGATAAAGCATCTGACAAAACTCATCCATGATTTAAATTTTCTTTAAACTCCAAACAAATTATGAATCGAGAGGAACATTCTCAACTAAAGAGCATTCAATTCACAAAAGATCTATAATTAACATTATATTTAACAGTAAGAAACTGAAAACCTCCCCCTAAGACTGAGACTAAGGCTAGGATACCTGCTCTCACCACTCTGATTCAACACAGTATTGGAGCTTCTAGCCTGCCTAATAAGGCAGGAAATAAGAAGCAAAAGGTATATAAATTAGAAAGGATCAGAAAGCGAGAAATAAAACTGTCCCTGTTTGCAGATGACATGACTGTCTACATAAAAAATCCCAAGGAATCTACCCGCCCCCCGCCACACACACACACAAAACTTTGTAGAATATGTGATTTCAGCAAGGTAAAGAAATAAAGGTCCAGATATAAAATAAACATAAATAAAAACATACAACTGCATTTCTGTATACTAGCAATGAACAGAAGGATACTAAAATGTAAAAATATGCCATTTATAATCACTCAAAAACATTAAACACTTAGGTATAAGTCTAGCACAACACATACAGGACTTATATGCTTGAAAATACACAATCAGCCAGGCGCGGTGGCTCAAGCTTGTAATCCCAGCACTTTGGGAGGCCGAGACGGGCGGATCATGAGGTCAGGAGATCAAGGCCATCCTGGCTAACACGGTGAAACCCCGTCTCTACTAAAAAATACAAAAAACTAGCCGGGCGAGGTGGCGGGCGCCTATAGTCCCAGCTACTCAGGAGGCTGAGACAGGAGAATGGCGTAAACCCGGGAGGCGGAGCTTGCAGTGAGCTGAGATCCGGCCACTGCACTCCAGCCTGGGCGACAGAGTGAGACTCCATCTCAAAAAAAAAAAAAAAAAGAAAATACAAAATCATATGATGAAAGCAGTGAACATCTAAATAAATGGAGATTTACTTAGACCATGTTCATGGACCGGAATACTCAACATAGTCATACTCAACCTATCAAAATCTCAGCAAAATTTCTATATATAGACAAGGTTATTCTAACATTTATATGAAAAGGTAAGCCAGGCATGGTGGCTCACTCCTGTAATCCCAGCAGTGTGGGAGGCCAAGGTGGGCGGACCACCTGAGGTGAGGAGTTCAAGATCAGCCTGGCCAATATGGTGAAGCCCCGTCTCTATTAAAAATACAAAAAAATTAGCCATGCGAGGTGGCGGGTGCCTGTAATCCCAGCTACTTAGGAGGTTGAGGCAGGAGAATCGCTTGAACCCTGAAGACAGAGGTTGCAGTAAGCAGAGATCGTGCCATTGCGCTCCAGCCTTGGCGACTAGAGTGAAACTTCATCTCAAAAAAGAAAAAAAGAAAAAGAAAAAGAAAAAAAGAAAAGGTAAAGTAGCTAGAATAGCTAAAACAATTTTGAAAAACAATAAAGTGGAACATTCAGTCTACCAGATTTTAAGACATAATACAGCCACAGTCATCAAGACTATGTGATATTGGTAGAGGGACAGACACACAGGTCAGTGAAACAGAATAGAGAGCCCAGAAATTAACACAAAAATGCCCAAGCCACTTTTACAGAGGTTCAAAAGCAATTATTGCAGGAAGAATAACCCTCTCAACAAATGGCGCTGGAGCAACTGGATGTTCACAGGCAAAATAAATAAACCTCAAACTAAACTTCCGTCTTACACAAAATTTAACTCAAAATGGACTGTGAACTTAAATGTAAAATGTAAAACTACAAAACCTTTAGAAAACAAAAACGCAGGAGAAAATATCTGGGCTCCAAGGTAGGAAAATAATTCTTAGACTTGACACCAAAAGCACAACCCATAGAAGAAAAAACTAAATTGGACTTCATCAAAACTAAAGACTTTTACCTTTCAAAGACCTTGTTAAAAAGGTGTTTTTTTTTTTTTTTTTTTT
>NW_016803664.1:2774260-2830485 GCF_001698545.2 Rhinopithecus bieti
TGTATTTTTATTTATTTATTATTATTTTTTTAATTTTTAATTTTTTATTTTTTATTTTTATTATACTTTAAGTTCTAGGGTACATGTGCATAACGTGCAGGTTTGTTACATATGTATACTCGTGCCATGTTGGTGTGCTGCACCCATCAACTCGTCAGCACCCATCAATTCATCATTTATATCATGTATAACTCCCAATGCAGTCCCTCCCCCCTCCCCCCCCACACCATCTATATATATCTCATCCTAGAAATGGTAAAATTTAAAAAACAGAGAAAAGCATAGTAGTTGGGTTAAGGAGGGATGTGAGGGAAAGGAAGGAAGATGGCATGGCTATAAAAGGACACCATGAAGAATGCGGGGAGTGATGTAAATGTTCTGTATCTCAGTTGTATCAATGTCAGTATCCTGGTCATGCTATTGTACTATGGTTCACAATATATTACATTTGGGGGAAACAGGATAAAGGGTATATGGGATCTAGCTCTGTTTTTTTTACAACTGCATATAAATTTATAATTATCTCAAAATAAAACATTTGATTTTTAAAAAATTCTTTTGTAAACTTCCCCATCTTAAAAAAAAAAAAAAAAACTCAGGTCTTTCCTGCATCACTGGCTTGACTAACAAACATACTCTTTATTGGTTGAGCTGATAATTTCTGGATACAAAGAGAAGGCATTTAAGGCATACTGTTCATTAAGGAATGATTTGGGGGAAATAATAGAAAATCTACAATGACATATCAAACAAAGTTGGTTTCAAGAGGAAAGGGGATGGCCTAAATCAGTTGGTAAGAGTAAGAAGGTCCCAGATCCACTGAATAATGCCCCAAGTTCACAGACTGATCACTGGAGACCAAAAGCATACCTGTCTCCTCTTTAGAAGGCTGTATAAATTCTCAGCCAGAGCATACAATTTTTTTTAATGAATATTAGTTTCATTCTGAAAGATGGGATATGGGTCATTTAAATTCTTCTGATGCCTTTCCAATGATCTCTTCAAATTCCTGCCCAAAGACCACCAGAGACAGCTACAACTAACTGGACTATGATATTTTCCCCCACAGACAAATGACAGTTGTAACTTTTAAAGCATTACATTCAATGCATATTTTCTTTCTTTTTCTGTTTTTGAGACCGAGTCTCACTCTGTTGTCCAGGCTGGAGTGCAACAGCAGGATCTCAGCTCATTGCAACCTCTGCCTCCTGGGTTCAAGAGATTCTCCTGCCTCAGCCCCCCAAATAGCTGGGATCACAAATGTGCACCACCATACCCAGAGAATTTCTCTGTATTTTAAGTAGAGACGGGGTTTCACCATGTTGGTCAGGCTGGTCTCAAACTCCTGACCTCAGGTGATCCACCCACCTTGACCTCCCAAAGTGCTAAGATTACAGGTGTGAGTTCCTGGCTTTTCATACCCATGTTCAATGCTGTGGACAGAGAGACCCTAGAAATAGGAGGTATAAAAAACACCCATCTCAGGTGACAAAAGTTTCATTTATCCTCTTCTAGAGTCTCACAGTTCACACTTTATTTCAAAAGTCACTTATTTAGTAACCACATACTGCTAATATTGCAATAAAACCAACACTGGCTGCCACAGTTCTTTGGGATAACCGTGAGCCAAAAATTCCTAGAGCAGAAATCCCACCTGGCATAATATGTAGCTCACGGCTTCTCCTCTATCCTTTGCTGTCACCCTCTCATACCTTTCTTTCAGACTCATCTTTTCCCCTTTTACCCTCTAGATCTTTAGCTGAAACTCCTCTTTCACTTCTTGGTGCTACTAGCTTCCCCACTTCTTCTCCAATCTTCTGACCCTCCCTTTGCACCTTTCTCCTTCTTACCTCCCCTGTACCTCATTCCCATCATACTTCAAACTGCTCTTGTCCCTCTGCCTGTTTCATTTTGCTTTGTTTTTTTTGTTTTTTGAGAAGGAGTCTCGTTCCATCACCCAGGCTGAAGTGCAGTGGCATAATCTCAGCTCATTGCAACCTCCACCTACTGGGTTTAAGCGATTCTCCTGCCTCAGCCTCCCAACTAGCTAGGATTACAAGCATGTGCCACCATGTCCAGCTAGTTTTTGTATTTGTAGTAGAGACGGGATTTCACCATGTTGGCCAGGCTGGTCTCGAACCCCTGACCTCAGGTGATCTGCCTGCCTTGGCCTCTCAAAGTGCTAGGATTATAGACGTGAACCATCACGCCCAGCCCCTTTGCCCGTTTCTAATGCTGATTGTTTCTATTGCTGGGCACTAGTCAGTCCCCAGCCCTCTTCCCTCTAACTTCTGCCCTTCCTTTTCCATGTCCTCTTTTTCTGGCTCACTCTGTTTTTCACTCCCATCCTCCACACCCTCATCTTAGTCCAACGGCCTTCTCCAAAAGTACATGCATATTTACAGAGCGTGTATTTGTTGGGTGGATAAACGTGCCAGCCAATGTACTGGCAAAAGCAATAAACCAGGGACCCAAAAGCTGGATGTCGGAACCACCTCAAACAACTCCTTGCACCTTCCTGGAAGGCTGGGGGAAGGAGAGTGGCAAGTGGGCATCTGCAGTGCTTTGCAGCTAGCTATTGATGGAGAATTAATCAGATTCTACTTAAGAGATCAATAAACAGATAAATTTGGATACTCCCTAATAAGTTAAGAATCTGGGCCAGGAGCTGTGGCTCACACCTGCTATTCCAGCACTTTGGGATGCAGAGGTGGGAGAACCACTTGAGCCCAGGAGTTTGATACCAACATGAGCAATATGGCAAAACCCCATGTCTACAAAAAAATACAAAAAATAGCCAGAGGTGGTGGCACTCACTTGTAGCCCCAGTTACTCGGGAGGCTGAGCTGGAAGGATGACTTGAGCCGGGGAGGTCGAGGCAACACTGAGCCATGATTATGCCAGTACACTACAGCCTGGGTGACAGTGCAAGACTCTCAAAAAAAGAACCTACCTTTGGGTCACCATGTATCCTTTCACAGTCTAGGCCTATTTAGCAGCTAGTGAGAACTTTTAAACTATTAACAGCTTTCCACAACACACCACCAAACAATCATTGCTCTGGAGCAGGCTTTATTTCAGGGAAGTGAGGCAGCAATGTCTACGGTGAGAGGACCCCCTCCAGTTCAAGTGCCTTCCAGAAGGAGCTGTGCTATTGACTTTAGGATGTTTAATCAGTTGAACCTTCTCGCAGCACCAGAGGCAAAAGATTCGGAACTTCTCAAGAAACAAAAGCTGTGAATTTAAAACCAAAGAAGCACGGGGGACAGGGAGCCTCTTCACCTGCAATATCTAGCAGGCCCACACGATGTTCTGCCGCCTCTCCTACAGAGTCTTGATCACTGTGGCCTTTGGCCTTCTACCACAATGAGCAGCTCCGTGGAGAGCCAGGCCCCTGACCTGATGTGCCCTCTTTGTGAACCCCATGAACACCATGAGTCCACGGTCCTGGCTGCTGGATGCAAACCGAGCCGGATGTACTGGAATGTCAGCCGTAAACTCAGAGACAGGATTAACCACAAAACAAGAAGTTTATTTGGGGCCATACTATCCTGTTAGTTAAATGACAGGCCAGGTTCTAACTAATTTCTACTAGTGTTTTGTCAAGGTCAACACCAGTGGCTACATAGGAGCAAAGTAAATTATTAACCCTCCTTCTCCACTGGGCCTGAATCAGCCAGAGAGTTCACCACCTGCCAGCCACGTTTTCTCTCCAGTTCAGCAGCAGGAGGGGCATGGTACACAGCACAGGCATCTGCTTCTGGCCCGAAGGGTCACTAAGACAGCTACAGGAAATGCCACTGAGTTGAGCCTGCAAGGTAAACAGTTCACAATGGGACAGGGAGAAGGAGGCACTGCACACAGGGTAGGAGCCTGGCATCCTGGTGTCTCTGAAACCAAGCAGCAAAGGAGCCATAGAAGGCTTCTTCTCACAAAAAGTTATAGGCTTAGAGACATGAAATGCCTTGACCAGGCAGAAAGAGGTCCTGTAAATCAAAGAGCACGAGGGGCCAAACATACCTTTCCTTTGGATTTGGCATATGTTGGACTCAAGTTCAGGGTCATAGTTATAAACCCAACTGGCTCAAAATACTTCCCCAGATGGACTCTATTGGACAATCCCACTGCCTATTTTCCAAAGTTTACTAATGCCTTTGTTCTTGCTCCAAATACATGAAGAACCTAGTGTTTTCCAACGAAGTTTGCCAGCATCTAAGTCTTCGTTGTACTATCATATAGCAAACACTTTGCAGAGTAGATGTCTTTGGGCTCTTGGACAATTCAGGGATGGAAAAAACAAGATTTTAACATCCTCCTGCACCACATCTCCCTGAATGCTTTCAGATCTATCTCTAATGCCACCTTCTCTGGACTCAGTCATTTATTTGCTTGACTTCTTTGTCCCTAGTCTTATTCCAAAAAGTCTTTGAAGCACATCCAGCCTTTTATTTCTAACTGTAAGTGGACTCAGTGTTTCCCTAAACCCAAAGACTGCCAGTACTTCTTCCCACTGGACCACACACTTGAGAAACATGTGCAGAAATTTAACAAATAAAACAAAAAGAAAGAAAAAGAAGGGACGTGTTAAAAGGAGAAATATGTGTGCTTGGTCATATTCTCTCCTTCCTCTGTAAGTTCCCCAAGGATAAGGCCCATCCATGACTTTGGAATTTCCTGAAGAATGGAACAAGCCTCTCCCAGTCCCCAACTCCTACTCACTGCTGACAAAACAGCATTACTTTATTCATTACTGTGAAAACTGCTGCAGTCACCCTGGGGAACAAACACCTTGCCCTTTATTTTGTCTTTCATGAAACCAAACTAATAATGCTGGCTCAAACAAGTTCTGCTCCCTAGTGATGACTCGGAGAGAGGGATTTTTCCATTGCATCTAACTTGGACTTGTTCGGGCCCACATTTCCGGAATTCTAACGTGTGGTCACCGTGAACACATGATTTACTCTGTAGCTAAAACTCACTAAACCACATCTAATCACTTCAGAGGCCACCTACTACTCTGGTGGTTTCTACTGAATCCATCTGCCACCAACTATTTGCCTAAATCCATTCACATCAGTCCACTACCTCAAGTAAATAAGCACTCAAGAATATTTGTTGAATGAATAAATACACGAACGCAAACAAAACTATTAGCTGTCTAAGGTAAAACTATAAAAGGCACACAAATGAATAAGGAAAATGGTTACCCTAAAGAGGTGTTCAAGTCTCAGAGGAGAACAAGACATGCTTTGGTTCAAGAAGTTCCAGAATGTCCTTGCCCACCCATAAGTCACCTTGCCAATTCCCCCTGCTCCCAAGACTCACCCAAGCCTCACTCCCTCTTAGGAACCGGCCCTAGCCTGCCTACACTGAGCAAAGTCACCCTTTTCCGAACTTCTGCTTTCTGTGTCGTATGCCAGCTTCTCATGCCCCACGCCGAACTGGCCGTCAGCTTTCTTGTCTGTCTCTGGCACTAGGCTGGGGCAAGAGTTGAGAGCAGAGGCCACCTTGTCCATCTCCGCACCCCAGACTTCGCGCATGCTTGATGTGTTGAGTAAACAAACAAACAACTACAGGCAAAGCAAAACACAATAAATGCCACCCGAGGGACAAAAGATCCTGGGGAATTCAAAGAGAAAGAACAGCAGTTGCTGGGTGGACCCAAGAAGGAGATGTCATCTGAGCTCAGCTGTGAAGGATGGCAGGATTTTAAACGGCAGAGACCAAAGTTCGGGGGCTGGTGAAGGATGTTAGGGACAGACAGGCTAATATGAGCAAGGGGACAGAAGAAAGCAAGCAGGGAGACCACTAGGGCATACACAGAGAATCCAGTGGGAGAGCACAGGACAGCAGGTCAGAAAAGACAGTCTGAGGCTGGAATACATGCAGCCCTGGGAGGATTATTTTCCCCACTGCAAGGAGAGGATTCTTGGGGATCAGAGATGTGGTATGTCAAAAGTATTCAGTCACTCCATCTATTGCTAATCAACTAGGCTTGGGGTTGCACAGCAGTCATTTATGTAAAAAGAGAAGCAAGCGCGCGCACACACACACACACACTTGTATATACATAGATCCCAGTTTCTGAGTCATGATTGACATTTTGGGTCAGATAAGTCTCTGTTGTGAGGACTGTCCTTTCTTGGAGGTCAGGACTGCAAAGCAAAGGCCCAGAGGTGGCTAATACGGAGTGATAGAGCACACTCTTCTGTGGAGGTGACAGGGAATCCTTTAGTGTGGTTGGCACCAGGGACAACAGTGAGGGCCAGGGTTGCAAAGGCAGTTGGGAGCCAGGTCGTGGAGTGCAGGCCTTGGAGACCAGGCAGGATCCTGTGACTGGAGGGAAGCCACCAGGGACTGGTGAGGGAGGGCCTGAGCTATGGGGTGGCCAACCTGCGGCACGGGGTGCGGTAAGAAGGGGACAACCGAGTTAGGGAGATAGGGAGATGGCTGCTGATGAGGCCTGAACCAGGGCAGCAGCTATGAGAAAGGAGGTCAGAGGATGGAACTGAGCTACTGTGGATGCAGAAGCCACAGACCTGGGTAGCAGATAGAAGGTGAAGGTCAAGGCAGAGGCAGAGACCCCCAGTGACAAAATTAAAATACTTCACTAAACTTAGGGCTTCTTCTTGACCTGCTTTAGGAGAGACGCAGATCAATACTCTTATTTCACTGTAGGTGGAATAAATTCAAAAGATATAAAAGGTTTATACACTGTTTTTTGAAAGTTTTCCTCTTACCCCATCCCCCTACATATCCCCAAAAGTAACCACTATTGACTAGTTATCTCCCTCTTGAAATAGTCCATATGTGCACAAGCACATATGCCTATATAGCAATATATTATACATGTTTTTTATAACACAAATAGTATTCCTTTACAAGAGAGGAAATAAAAACAGAGAAAGACAAGGAGAATTCTATGAAGTCAATGACAAAGCTGGGTTTAAAACCCTGACCTGTCCTTAAACTATGCGGGTGTCCTTTATTTACCTCTACACATTCTGATTCATACATACAGCAAATACAGGGCATTCTGCAAAGTACTGACGATACAAAGGACAAGACACCCCTCCTTTAAGATGTGAACCATGACATATCACCTAAGAGATACAGTCCAACGTAATAATCAAGAGCATGGCACGATGCTGTGGGTTCTGCTAGAGCCCACTATTGGCTATCAGAAAATGCAGCTTGAAAGAGATGGTTTTGTCAAAATGTTTTATCAGTTGTCTATTGCCACAGAACAAATTGCCCCAAAACTTAGCAGCCTAAAATAAAAACCATTACCTCACAAAGTTTCTGAGGATAAGGAATCAAGAAGTGACTCAAAGGCTGGGCACGGTGGCTCACGCCTATAATCCCAGAATCTTGGGAGGCCAAGGCGGGTGAATCACCTAAGGTCAAGAGTTCGAGACCAGTCTGGCCAACATGGTGAAACCCTGTCTCTACTAAAAATACAAAAATCAGCCAGGCATAGTGGCACACACCTGTAGTCCCAGCTACTCAGGAGGCTAAGGTAGGAGAATTGCTTGAACCCAGGAGGTGGATGTTGCAGTGAACCAAGATTGTGCCACTACACTCCAGCCTGGGTGGCAGAGTGAGACTCTGTCTCAAAAAAACACAAAAGGAAGGAGGAGGAGGAGGAGGAGGAGGAGAAATAAGAGACTCAATCAGGCGGTTTTGGCTCAGAGTTTCTGATGAGGTTGCAGTCAAGATGTTAGTCAAGGTTGCAGTCATCTGAAGGCTTGACTGGGGCCAGGGGATCTGCTTCCAAGATGGCACACTCACATGGCTATTGACAAGTGGCCTCAGTGCCTTGCCACAGGGGGTTTTTCGTGGGCTGCTTGAGTGCCCTTACAACATGGCAGCTGGCTTCCTCCACAGCAAGAGATCCAAGAGAAAGCAAGGAAGAAGCCACATGTCTTTTATAATTAAGCAACGGAAGTCACACTCCATCATTTCCGTAATATCCTATTAGTTACACAGATCAGATCTTTTCAACATGGGACGGGACAACAATGGAGCAAAAGGACCAGAAGGCACAGGTCATTGTGGGCCAACTGGCTACTATAAATGCCTTATGCACTCTGATTAACTTTGCCACTGTAGGTACTCCTGTTTCCATACTGGCTCTTGTCTAACGAATTTAGAGTTTCTGACATTCCATTTTCTGCTTAAAGTGATCAAATAATAATGCCAAAATTTTCCACCAAGTAAAAATCTACTTAATGATCTTGGCAAGTCTTTAGAAAAATATCCATCAGGCAGAATTTAGAGGGTCAGAGAGAGTATAACATAGATTGAATAGGATTCCCAATAATAAAATTAAAGCTTTTTTCCTTTAGATGTTCAAGATTCAACTGTTTGCAATATTATGGTGGCTATGACTGTCCCAGGCTATTTACAACAGCCCCCCTCACTGCACCACCCAATTCTTGTGGCTTGACCATATCCACATCTGGAAATGCATCTGGTGTAGGGCCCTCAGTGAGTAGCCATAGCTTCTTTGTTACTCACACTTCCGGACTCTGAGCAGTGTCCATGGATGGCTCACAGATTTCAGAACATCCACTCCACATGGGGAGACAGGCAAGTACCCCACTAGTTACTTTCTCTGCTTCTATAAGCATTTAAAGGTATTTCTAGCAGTGACCCATTATAAAAGTCTTGTCAGGCAAGAAACAAATAAAAACTTTCCTCCTACAAACCTTCTCCATCAGTATACCAAGCTTCTCCCTTCAGCCATAAGCCCTATCAACTCTCATCCACCTGCCCAAAGACACATGTTATACATTCAGGAGACTGGCACTTAGCAAGGAGCAAAAACTCCTAAGGAAAATGGGGCCCTACCTAATCCTATTTCCATCCCTTTCTCCACAGGAGTCAGGAGAGACAGAGACAGGTAATAATCCTTTTAAAAATAGAATGAAATTGTGGAAGAGACCTCAGAGATCCCATGCCTCCATCCTAAGTGTCAGCATGAACGAACCATCCCAGGGCCTCCCATCTCACTGCTCAAGCCCAGAGCAGGCACTTTTCCATGGAAGGAATCTGCCTGTGTCAAACATTCACACTCCCCCTCAAAAACACATACACACATACCTGCTTGTCTGTCTGTCTGTCTCTAAAAATCTGTCCTTCAGATGCTCCACACAGGCTGCATGAGCTGGTCCCTATCTGCTTCTACTTCCTCTCATACCAGACTTTCAACCACCCTTCACAGCCCAGCCTCACTTGCCATGGTTTAACAGCTTGAACAAACCACACTCCCTTCTGTCGCAAGCCCCTTGCACATGCTATTTCCTCTGCTTGGACCATTCTCTGGATTTATAAAAATCTAGTTAATTCCCATTCATCCTTCAGATTTCCATCATCATTTTCCTCAAGGAAACTTTTTCTCCCTCCCTGAACTTCAAAGCATTTATCACATCTGAATTACACATGTATGTATTTTTTTCTTTTTTCTGAGATGGGGGTCTTGCTATCTTACCCAGCTGGACTCCAACTCCTGGGCTCAAGTGATCTTCCTGCTTCACGCACCCTAGTAGCTAGGACTACAGGGTGCACAACCACACCCAGAAAATCACACATTTATCCATGTGATTATCTGAATAACGTCTTTCTCACCCCTTTTGTCCACGTTATTCCTACAACCCAGCACAGTGCCTGACATAAGTAAAATGCTCCTTAGATATTTGCTTAATTAGTGACTATAGGTGAACTATTTATTGAATGGATATTCCAAAAACTGTATCAACAATCCATTCCGAACAGTTAGACACTGACTATTGAACATGAAATCTGAGTGGTTTGAGCCTATTCTCCTCGTCACTGTTCACCACAGGTGGGAAACAAGCAAGGGCCCTCCTCGCTCCATCAGTGATCAGGAGGCTTGCGGAAGGCTAGGCATAGGCAGCCTGACCACGCGACCAAGTTCCTCGGCTGTGCTTCCAGCGCATTACCTCCTTCTCTACCCAACTAAGTCTTGACACTTTCTCCGCACGCTGCTGTGAATTTGCTGTGATTTTGAGACATCAAGATGCCCTGGGTATCAGCCCTATCTTCTGGTCCTTATTGGCACTGCTGGAAAATGCCAGCCTGCTTAAACATGTTCATGAGGCATCAAGGTAGGGTCATTAAAAATTACCCAATGTCCTACCTCTCCACGTGAGGGATCTTCCTAATGGAATTTCCCATCAGTTCTTCCTGCACTGTGAGGCTAAAGCCAAAATCTTCTCTCTACAGCATAGCAGCTGCTAAATCTACTCGCCAAAAGCCCTAATGCTAGTCCTGGAAATAGAAGCCCTTTATTCTATCATCCTAGCCAGGAAAGGTAGAGGCTCTCCTCATAAATTGTTTATGAGCTCCTACCCTCTGGAAATCTGAACTGTAACTGGAAACTGATTTACTGAATAAGTGAAATATATTTTAACTCATCAGCCAAATCAATATTTTTTCTTTGTCTTCCTAGATATTCTAATTGTTAACTCTGAGTTTCACTAAAAGGAGCTGGGTACAAAATCAGCAAGTTCAAGGTATACCAACGTCCCAAAGCTCCTGGAGAGGTTCTTCGAAGAGGAAGGCTCTTTTTCATTTCTAATTCTTAAGTATTTGGTACATAAAAGGCACTTAGTGTGTCAACTCACAGAAATGACATGCTATTTCTCACCTGAATTTTGCCACCTAAAGCAATAAACCTGTCCTGATCTCCTACTCTGCACATCCCTCAATTACTGCACCCACAACTTCGTCATTTTACTTGCACATCTTTCTGCCCACAAGACCACATAAGATCCTCAAAGTTAGAGACCACAGCTTGCTTGCCTTTATATACTTGGTGACTAGCACTGTGCTGGCACAGAAAGCACACTCAGGTATTTGATGGCAAATGAATCCGCATATCTAAAGATAAACCAGCATATCTTTGTCGTCTATGACCTAACCTATGGCAAGTGACTCTAGGCAGCTCAGGTAAAACACCAGGAGTGACTTGCAGAGATGCTCTGTTTACCCCTCATGGAGGCCCCCTAAGAGATGTGTCCATTGCCCAGCCCCCCGGAGTTTTGTCATGACAGCCACTGACTCTCAGGACATGGGAGGCAACTGGGATCAGAGCCACAGAATGGGGCACTGGGCCTGTGATGGGTTCAAAAGGAATATCCCAGGACACCACTCTAGATCTCTTATTTATATACTTTTTAATCAATACAAGATACAGAAGAGTTACACAACTATTAAAAGAGCCATTTCTGGGGTGGGCAAAAGAGAGAGAGAGAAAAATAAAAGAGATCTTTTTTTAGCCTTAAATCTTACCCATTTCACTTTTGCCTATGGAAAGTTCCATGTCACTCTAGGCATGCTTGAGTCTGTGGAAAAGAGATATTTTCCTTTTCCTGGGCACCTGATTGCACACCCCACCACTTCTCCAGCTCTCAGTAGCTGTCATTCAGGGTAAGTTGATTATTTGAAGTTAAAATGTAGAGGAAATGAGGAGCTTCTGCTGTTTCCCTGGCTAACCTGGCTCCCTTGGAGAAGATAGAAATGAGATTTTACACTGAATGAGCCATGTCTTAAGGGAAGCAATTCCACTGATCCAGAGATTAGCGCTGGTTTTACCATTTGACCCTCTGCTGACCTTATGCTTTGGAAGAACCTGTTCAGAGATTGGCAGGAAAGAGGGAAGGGACAAAACTAGAAATGACGTGGGAACACGGCACCAAAGCATATATTCATTTATGTAAGACTGAGTGACATTTCCAAATTGCTGAGTAAAATACACACATACATCCAAAATTGGAGGGTGGTGGTGAAGGGGGAGAAAAGTTTCAACATTATTGAATTTGAATAAAATTCTTACAAGGGTTAGAGAATATGAAATATGGGCAGAAAGAATTTACAGTATGAAGAACACACAGGACAAAAGTACAGAAACTCAGTATGGAAATGTATAATGCAAAAATAGGCTGCTTGAAGAAACTCCCCCAAGAGATTGTTAACTAAGTCAAATGAACTGCCCTTCCCCTTGCTTTCCTGTCACTGGATGTGGCTGCTTCTCTTCAGGTCTCTGTGTCTGTGTCTTCTCTTCCTCCTCAGGCCCTCGGTCCCCTTCCCTTCTTTCTCTCTCTGTCACTCACTCACACTCCCTCCAACGACTCCCAGTTGGATAGGGCAGCCCTGTTCCTCACTCACTGTTCACACAGAGGGACCCTAGGGTCTCAAGATGAACTCATGAGCCTTTCCATTCCCAGTACAGCCCCCTTCCAGGCACCCAGAGACGATGCCTGCTCAGGTCAGCTGTATATCTTCTTCCTCCTCACCCCAATCCATGCTCCCTGCGGGTTCTCCTCAGTCAGCCCCTACTTCCTGCTCATCTCTCCTCACTCTCTACTTCTAACCATTCCACCTGCAGCCTCAGGTCACACCACCACCAAGTAATGTCCCTATTAGGTCCCTGTATTAGTCCGTTTTCACACTGCTGATAAAGACATACCCAAGACTGGGCAATTTACTAAAGAAAGAGGTTTAATTGAACTTACAGTTCCATGTGGCTACAGTTCCACCTCACAATCATGGTGAAAGGCAAGGAGGAGCAAGTCCCGTCTTACACGGATGGCAGCAGGCAAAGAGAGAATGAGGAAGACGCAAAAGCGGAAATCCCTGATAAACCCATCAGATTTCGTGGGAATTATTCACTACCATGAGAACAGTGTGGGGGAAACCACCCCCATGATTCAGTTATCTCCCACCAGTCCCTCCCACAACATGTGGGTATTATGGGAGTATAATTCAAGATGAGATTTGGGTGGGGACACAGCCAAACCATATCAGTCCCTAATAAAAGAAACATCATTGCTCCCTCAATGACTACCAACTAAAAAGAGTCTCCATAATCTCACCCCACTCCACCTTTCCTATTTTAACTCTTTTTGTTTGTTCTTTAACACACACACACACACACGCACACAAACTTTTTACCAAAGAAAACTTCAAGGCTGGGTGCAGCGGGTCACATCTATAACCCCAATATTTTGGGAGGCTGACGTGAGCAGATGGCTTGAGCTCAGGAGTTCAAACCCAGCCTGAGCAACGTGGTAAAACCCTGTCTTTACAAAACCCAGCCAGGTGTGGTGGAATGCACCTGTAGTCCTAGCTCCTTGGGAGGCTGAGGTGGGAGGATGGCTTGAACCCAGGAGGCGGAGGTTGAAGTAAGCTGAGATCATGCCACTGCACTCCAGCCTGGGTGACAGAGCCAGACTCTGTCTCAAAAAAAAGAAAAAGAAAAAGAAAAAAAAGGAAAAAAACTTCAAACATTTGCAAAAGTATCTCTCACCTACCCATTACCCAGCTTTAACACACATCAGTGCACGGCTGATCTTATTTCATCCATACCCCACTGACTTCCCCCAACGAAGTGGATTATTTTAAAGCAAACTTCAGACATCCTATAAAAACCTCAGTATGTTTCTTTAAAAGTCAGAGACTTGGCCGGGCATGGTGGTTCACGCCTGTAATCCCAGCACTTTGAGAGACCGAGGAGGGTGAATTACCTGAGGTCAGGAGTTCTAGACTAGCCTGGCCAACATGGTGAAATCCCGTCTCTACTAAAACTGCAAAAATCAGCTGGTTGTGGTGGCAGGCGCCTGTAATCCCAGCTACTCAGGAGGCTGAGGTATAAGAATCACTTGAACCCAGGAGGGAGAGGTTGCAATAAGCCAAGATCACATCACTGCACTCCAGTCTGGACAACAAGAGCAAGATTCCATCTCAAAAAAAAAGAAAAAAAAAAAAAGAGACTCTTAACAACAGCACTATTATCACCCCTTAAAAATTGTTTAGTTTCTTTAACTATCATTAATATCGAGTGCTAAAATGTTCCCAATGATTTCAGGTATTTTGTTTTATGCAGTCAGTTTGTTTCAGTTGAGATCCAAGCACGGTCCACACATTGGATCTGGGCACCCGCCCTTTAAGTGTCTGATTCTGTATTCACCTTAACTTCTCTTTCTGCACAAAGCCCAGCCCAGACCTCTCACTTTCCCACCTACAAGGTATTGCTCATGCTGTACTCAGCACCCAAAATGTCCTCAGCCCCCATGCCCAAACATCACTCAAAATCCAACTCAAATACCGTCCCCTCCATGAAATATTTCATGATTGCCACCAGTCCTCTTCCTAAACACAGCCATGGGGTCTCCTATAGGGTTTCCTATATGACTTTATCCGCACGTCCCTTGGCTCATTTACTCCTGTCTATAATCAGCTTGAGAGTTACATATCTCCCCTTCAATCTCCTGGAAGGGTAAATTCCACCTGATTTATATTTATGGTCCTCACGAACTTAGCACGATGCCCTGTACTTTGCAGTTGCTCAGTAAATCAATTTGTAAGTGCTGTATTTAAAAATAATGCAAACGGAGAAAGGAAGGATGGCAAGAGTATCTCACATGTCTTCATCCTATCTCCTCTTCTCCCTCATCCATTCCCTTGGGAGATATTTGTTGCATAACTGCTGTATGTTGGGCACTCTGAAAGTGCCTAATGGCCCAAAAGTCATATTATCTGGCACAAAAATAAAAGTGGCTTTTTTATCAGCATCAAAATACTTGCAACTCTTACATGCAAAATTACTCCTTCCAAGATTAACATTAACATCATGATAGTGCTCCTAACAAACAAGATTTGTTCATTTTCATGAGAAATAATTTGAATGTATAAATTAAAGCCAAAACAGTCTAATGGTTGGTCTTGGGATTGTTGAGGACTCTAAAGACATCTCCCTTTTGTCTACTCATTCATCTAACTCACAAACATTCACTAAACATCTATTAAGTACCAAGCACACTGGTGTTACCAAGTAGAAAATGATGATAGTACCTAGTAGAGCAGGGAAGATAAAACCCAGAACAAGGCCGGGCGCGGTGGCTCAAGCCTGTAATCCCAGCACTTTGGGAGGCCGAGACGGGCGGATCACGGGGTCAGGAGATCGAGACCATCCTGGCTAATACACTGAAACCCCGTCTCTACTAAAAAATACAAAAAAAACTAGCCGGGCGACGAGGCGGGCGCCTGTAGTCCCAGCTACTCGGGAGGCTGAGACAGGAGAATGGCGTGAACCCGGGAGGCGGAGCTTGCAGTGAGCTGAGAGCCGGCCACAGCACTCCAGCCTGGGTGGCAGAGCAAGACTCCGTCTCAAAAAAAAAAAAAACCCAGAACAAAATTGCCAACAGTACCAGGTCTCTAGAAACTGTAAGGTCCAAAAAGCAATGAGGGAAGTTCCTGGAGGAGCTGGAATCTGAGCGGAGCCTACTTCCTGAGAAATTTTAAGAAACTATGCTGCCTGTACTTCTCTTTTGCACAAGAGTTGCAGATAGGAAGGGTTAGGTTTGGAAAAAAGAAGCCAACAGCTGTGAACAAGGTTCATTTTACTCCCAGATGGCAGCCATTCACATCCCCATTGAGCTTCCATTTCCTCTAATGGGTTCCAGTCATGGCCACAAACCCAAGGAAGAAGAAGACATTTCCTTTTCAAAACGAAAAAAAACTATAAAATGACCAGAAACAGAGAAAAAACCATGTTATGAAATAAGTTGCTTAAGTGCTTAGTCCTTTAAAAGAATGTTTGGTAGATATAATCTCCTTTCTAACAGACTACGAAGATCCATTTCTCCATAAGAAGAGAACTTAAAATAGTGTACATGATAATCCAAACCACCACCGCTCTGCCAGTGAGATGCAATTCATTCTGCTGGGTGAGGAAACCCCACACAACCTAGGCATTCATGAATTCCATCCACTGAGCAATCAATCTGTTCTTAAAAAGATGTGGCTGATGGGTCTACAAAATACACTATTACCGAGTCATCTGTTTGGAATACCTGTACAACATTCTAAATATAATTTGACATTTTTCACCAAATGTTCTAGTAATGTAAAACTTGTAGTGCTCAAGCTAGGATGAAGTGCTTGTTACTTTACAATGATAAAATAGCACTTTAGGGGGTTTTGGCACTGGGGCAGTGGCAAGAATAAGAAAAACTGATGACAGAAGTTTGGGCTGCTTCATAAGACCTATTGAAGAAACAAACTTTTTAATGCAATAAAATTTCTTAAAGAAATGCCCGTTTTTGGGGGGAGGTTGAGACTGACGGATCACCTGAGGTCAGGGGTTCGAGACCAGCTTGGCCAACATGGTGAAACCCCATCCCTACTAAAATACAAAATTAGTCAGGCATGGTGGCGCACACCTGTAATCCCAGCTACTCGGGAAGCTGTGGCAGAAGAATCACTTGAACCCAGGAGGTGGAGGTTGCAATGAGACAAGATCATTCCACTTCACTCCAGCCTTGGCGACAGAGTGACACTCCATTTCAAAAAAAAAAAAAGTCACTTTTAGCCACAGTGGTGGTGGGTTCTCCCCTGGGGCAGGAAAATCTAAGAGTAAGAGCACATGTTTAAGAAACAGTATTTACCAGATTACACTTAATTACACTTAATTCACTCTCCTCCAAATACTTAATAATCTTAAGATTCTATTCTATAATACCAAGACATAAATAACCAAAAACAGCATCCATCTACTAAATTGATACATGTGTCCCCCATAAAATATGACTCTATCATATTTGTTAAGCAGTCACCTTGAGAAGCAAAAGCTAATATGGTGAAAAAACACAATCAGGATCCTCTTTAAGAAACTGCAAGGAAGCCAGGCACCGTGGCTCACATCTATAATCTCAACACTTTGGGAGGCCAAGGTGGGCAGATCACTTGAGGTCAGGTGTTCGAAGCCAGCCTGGTCAACATGGCGAAAGCCCATCTCTACTAAAAATACAAAAAAATTAGCCAGGCATGGTGGCACATGCCTGTAATCCCAGCTACTTGGGAGACTGAGGCATGAGAATTGCTTGAACCTGGGAGGCGGAGGTTGCAGTGACCCAAGACCTTGCCACTGCACTCCAACCAGGGTGACAGAGCAAGACTCCATCTCAAGACAAACAAAAAACAAAAAAAAGAAGGAAAGAGAAAGAAAGAAACTGCAGAGAAATTCAAAAGCAAGGCACAGAAATTCACAGAATAATACCAGAGTTCCCTAAAAGACCTCCCACATCATCACTGAAAAAATTCAACAGGAACTACATGGCAGGGACTGAAAACCCAGTCAGAAAGGAAATTTGTCCTAAACTAACTTTCACTTGCCAAACACTGTACCAGGCACCATGTTGAGCTCAAGGGGTTAAGAGCACAGGCTCTTGACTTGCATATGGGGTGTACTGGTCTATGTCATTTTATTTATTTATTTATTTTGTAATTTGAAGATATGCTTAAAAGTTGGGAGATCTCACAGAAACATCCAGGTATCTGGCTTCTTGAAAAAAATGAAAGATCTAGCAACATGGGCCCAGCATTCCCTCACTGGCAACTCTAAGCTGGAGCAGAGAAGCCACTGAAGCCTCCAGCAAAGGACATGCCTTTCAGCCAGCTTGTCACAGTCCCCACCATACCCTCCTATCATCCCAATAACAGACGCAGCATTTTACTCATTTATGCTCCCTGTCTGGCCCCAGAGGTACTAGAGTTTGTCACTCCCTCTCAGGGAAAAAAAAAAAAAAAAAAAAGGCGGGGGGACGAAAGTGCCCCCTGTGCCCAAGAAGTGCAAAGTCTAATGGAGGAGGCAGACAAGATGAGAAATTACAATAGGGTGTGATACCAACTACAGTAGAAGAATGGCCAGGGTTCCACAGAAACCCTAAGGAAGGTGAAGGAAGGTGCAACTAACTCCACCAAAGGTAGTTTAGGTATCTAGGGTGTGTTCACAAAAGAGAAGACATCTGGGGAAGGTCTTGCAGGAGAAGAAGAGCATGGTCAGATGGCAAAGTAGGAGCAAGTCACCCTACACATATGAAGAGGTGAGAGGTCTGAAAGATACAGAGTTTTCTGGGGATGGGTTAGGCAGAGAAGGAACTTCTTCCCTACGACGCTAACAATTTTCAGCTGAAATCTGGGGCAACGGGGAGTCAAGCAAGTTACTTAAGCAGAGGCTGACATGATCAGATTTGTTTTTTTAAGGAATGATGCTGGCAGCAGTATAGAAAACAGCCTGGAACAAAGAGCCCTTGCTGGCCAACACCCCCACTGCGTACTAAGGCGAACCCCTTTGCGTTAGCTTCCCGGTGCTCGGAAACTGTCCATTCTCTGCCAATGATACACGTCTTGACTACTTGGCCTGTTTTGCTTTTACAGACTGATATGGGTCAATGTAGTTATTGCTCTTGAACTGGCATAATGAAAATATTCTGAGTTACTATATAATGCAGACATTTGAAAGAGTCAAAACACAGTAACGTAAGTCTCTACTGATGATCTCAATTCCATACAACAAAGATATCCTTTCACCTACCACGTGTCCTTTCCTCACTTACGTATTTCTGACAGTAGTGACCCTGGAAGCTTTCAATAAAATAGCCCCTACCCCATGTGAGGCACAAGTTTGATTTTCCTTATACTTAAATCACTACAGACATATCCCCCAACACTATTCTCAACTACCCTTAAAGGAGCCACCCAGAATACACCACATTAAGTCAAGCTTTGGGGCAAGATTTAAGGGTGATAAAGATACGGGTCCAAAGGAGAATCATTTTACTCAGTAGCCTATTGGCATGTACCTGATAAAGCAACAGCCCATAAAGATCAATCGCAAGGATATCAGGCTGTTGCACAGAAATGAAATGAGATGCAAATAACAGACACGTGCCCTCAAAGCAATAAAAATTAAATCGGTTTTGCTTTTCTCCCTTAAATGCAGTCAAATCTAAAATAAAATAAAAAAAAAATCAGATAGGGAAATCAACAAGAGGCTTTTAAAAACGGTCTCAAAGTTGTAATAACCCCAAACAGACTATTTCCCAGACTTTTTATTGTTATAACAAACAAACCCATCTTTCACTTCTTGTCATTTGCAATTACTGTGCCATAATTGAAAATCAGTGAATCACCATAGGGCTTAGGGGAGAGAGGGCCTACTAGCTCTGAGCTGTCACTGTAATCACCACAGAATAAACAATATCAAGAGCTCTTTCTTCATCATTTTTAACCTATATATTGCAGAGTCTCTGAAAATTGTATACTCTGTAATTCCCCTCTTTCCCTAAAGATGGCATGACATTTCAGACCATTTTCCCCTTCAAAATACTGTTTTTCTCTTCTTCAACAGCCAGTATGACGTCTGTCCCAAAAGACTTCAGCATCATTTTGAATCTATTTGTAGGAGCCAAGAATTCAATTACGAGAAAAATTATCTGGGAAGGGTTTGGGCAATTCAGCCAATTAACCCTCTTGTAACTGCTGAGAAAAGAACCTGAACTGTCTAACAAAAGGCTATACAAAATCAAAAGGAACAGACTAGGGCAGGGGGTGAAGGATTCCAGGAATTTGGGTCCTGTCTACACTTCTGCCCATTAACATGGTCACACAATGCCCTCGGCCTCTGACCGTTGGGAACGCCTGGGAGAGTACAGCCCTCCACTGTGCAATGGGCTGCAGAACCTCAAGTGTTCATCTGCAGCCTCTTCATCTCCCCACCTGCAATAGGATTTAACCAATGTCCCTATCAACGTTTCAGTTTATAGACTTTAAAAGGTCAATAGCAGGACCATCGAGCTTATTCTTTGTTAATAAGCTCTGTGTCCATGATCTGATGAACTGAGATTCACTCTCTAATTAAAAGGAAGGAAGGGAATTTGCAGTGGTGTGGGAGAGAGGGTCTTACCCTTTCACCTGTTCCCAAGCCAGATTCTCCTGCCCCATCCCTCACCTTGGTTGCTTCTTCCACACTCTCCCTCAGGGCCTGCAGCTCAGCATCATATTGCTCCTTCAGCTTGTCCATCTCCTGATCATGGCTGGAAACCTCTTCTTTCAGGGCTCCCTTCAGGGCAGTGAGTTCACGCTCTCGCTTTCTCAAGAGGTCTTCTTGCTCCTCTTTGGCAATCAGCAGATCTTGAAGATCCTGTTTTGCCTGTAAGAGCTCCTAGAGAGAAGAAACATGAAGGGAGGAGGTGACGATGAAACATCTTGTTGAGAGGCCCCGTATCTCCCCTCCAGTTCAGTCCCCATATGCACGGTCATCTTACCTTGCCCTGCCACTCTCTCCTTCTCATCCCACAAACCTGTTTAAACCATTTCTTCCTCTCCCCCTGCACTTCTCAGAGGCCATGATTCCCTTGGATTCCTCTGTCTTTGCTTCTTGGAGATTCGATTGAATTTGAGGGAGAAAGGGAAACTAATGTAAATTTCACTGCTTTGGTAAACACGCCTGTATTTTCCATCTCGTTTCACTTCTGTGTAGTGATCTGTTGCCCTTGCTCTTGCCCTGTGTGTGCTGTTGCTTCACAGGGGACACGCCAACTTGCCTACTTTGCTTCATATCCCCTAGGACCCTGAGTGTGGTCAAACCCTTCATCCACATTCCTTGTACTCAGGACGACTTTGCCTGTTTTTCTTCTATCTCATTTGCCCATCTGAGCAGAGCACAATATTCACATTTTCCCCTTCTTAACTGCCAAGTATTAATGAGGAAGGTCACAAAGCTGGGGCAACAGGCTCCACTACAAATCACATTACCTGAGCCTAGTGTGTCCTGCCAAAGGCTCGGTGTTTCTTTTCCTCCAGCATCTTTGTTCCAGACCTTCTCAGTTTTCCAGCTCAGGACTCGCCCTCACAGACACTTTTGCCCTTCCCTCAGCCAGAGAGATGTGGGCACCTTGGCTCCCTCTCCACCTCAACCCCTCTACACTCCAGGCCTTCTTCCACCCAGTCCCTCCACAGAGAATGCACTGTCCCCTGCCAGCCTGCTCCCAGTCTTCACTCCATCAGTTATTGACATGGTTTGGCTCTGTGTCCTCACCCAAATCTCATCTCGAGTTGTAATTCCCATAATCCCCACGTGTCAAGGGAGGGACACTGTGGGAGATGACCGGATCATGGGGTAGTTTTCCCCACGTTGTTCTTGTGATAGTGAGTTCTCACGAGATATGATGGTCTTATAAGGGGCTTTTCCCCCTTCGCTCCCTCTCTCTCCTGCCGCCTTGTGAAGAAGGTGCCTACTTCTCCTTCTGCCATGATTGTAAGTTTCCTGAGGCCTCCCCAGCCATGCGGAACTGTGAGTCAATTAAACCTCCTTTGTTTATAAATTACCCAGTCTCAGGTAGTGTCTTTATAGCAGAGTGAGAACGGACTAATACAGCTGTCTTTTCTTTCTGCCATTTTGTTCCTATCCATATTCTTGAATCTTGGTTACCTGCCAAACTTCACCACCAAAATGTTTGAAAGCATAATTTCTGTTCACTGCCTCTACTTCATGACTGCCCGTTCACTCCTTAATCTCTTGCTGTATGATTTTTGTCCCTAACTCTACCAAGACAGTCCCCTCTGAGGTAACTGTGACCTTTAATCATATCCGATGGCCTTTTCCCAGTCGTCAATTTTCTTTACCCCTCTTTCTTCCTCCCTTCCTGTCTCTCTAAGACGCCCTTCTTTCTTGGAATGCCAAGATAACACAGACTCCTGTTTTCTTCCCTCAGGCTGCTTCTTCTGTGATAGTCTTTTCTGGCTTTTCTCTCCCTCTTCCCAAAATCTATGATGATCTCCAAGAATGCAACTTTGCATTCTTTACTCTCTTTTAGCAAGCTCATTTTTGTTTTTCCAACTATTAATTCTAAGTAAATGACTCCTAAACTTTTGCCTCTTACCCTTCTCTGAGTTCAAACCTGCACTAACACATTCAAAGACCTGCTAGATGCACCCATCTGGGTGTCCTGTGACACCTCAGATTCAGTAGGATTACAGTCTCAAGAGAATTCATCATGCTTCTTCCTTCCTTCTTCCTTTGTTCTTTGCTCTTGTGAAAAGCACCACCTGCCCCCTCAGCACTCAAGCTCAGAAACTTGGCAGCAACTTTGATTTTTCTCTCGTCCTGGTCTCTCATAACCAAAAAGTTAGTTCTGCAACATCTTCGATCCTTTCCATTACCTCCCTGGGTAAAGCCCTCCTCACCTCCTGTGCAGGTGGTTTACGATAGCCACTCAGCTGCTCCCCGCATCCAGGCTCTCGCCTACAGCCTCTAAGGCAATCCATGCAGCATCTTCTGTCTGGAGTGCCCTTTTCCATTCTCAGGCCCATCTCTCCCTGCCTTTCAGAAAATCGTTGAAGACCCAGATACAGTTTGACCTCCTCCAAGAGGTCTTCCTTGAATATCCCTCTTGAATACCCATCTCACTTTAGCTGTTCTTCTAATAGTACTTAATACTTCTTATTTTATATTCTATATATTTTAATCATTTTTCTAATCTGCATTTGGCTTCCCTACTTATCCTTCTTGAAAGATGGATACAGATCTGATTTATTATAGTTTTGATGCATAGATTAATATTGGGAGCACTTATCTGTCTAAATAAACAAGTGCAGTACAGGTGTCTGGAGATGTCAGAATTCTAAACTCGTCAGTTATTTCACCTGTGGCTTCTGCATAAGAATAGGCAGGATCTGTTCTCTTGGAGCCCCTGGGGAATCAGAGGCATGGCTGCCACCTAGGGACCCAAGGCTTCAGAAATGATAAGTTACTTTCCTGATGAGGGAAGAAACATTTTATTGATTTAAGGATAACTGACAATGAGATCTCTTTCTTTTTCTCTAGGACATGCACCGTCCATTGAACCAGAGGAACCTCTACAATCCCAGAATAGGGCTGCATTGCACAGACTAAGATTTTGCCCGTCAAGAATCTAACTAGCAGGCATTGACAAGCTCAGATGAAATGTCAAGAGACCCATGCAAGTAACAAGGCCAGCTCTGGCTCTTTCAAAGCACCAAACACAGAGATCTTATGAAAATATACCCTGTCCTGATATTTATCAAAGAGGACGCCCTGCTGCCGCTGCCCAGCCCCTTCTTAAGGAAGATCAGAGTCTCTCCTGAATTACTGCTGCTTCCGGCTACCCCCAGGGCTTCCTGGAACCTCCTGCCAGCATCTCTAGTGCAAGCCCTGTGATTCTGACCCCTGTTTCCTGCTTTTACTCTCACACGTTTCTCAATTGTTTGGACGATAAGACAGTTCCTCTCCCCACACTTATCTTTTCCAGCATATCTCTGTGTTTTGTGTTGCCTTTGTGTGCTGCCGCCAATGCATGTCAAGACTGAAGTTTTTATGGTCCATTCTGCACCGACATGCTGTTATCTATGGCTGGGGCTGTCGCTTAAGTGGACTGTGCAGCACAAATCCAATCAGATTACACCTCGCCATATCACTTAGTAGCACTTGAAGTTTTCCAGAGTAGAAACCAAAAGGTACATGAGGTTTCAAAAACTTCACTCCATCACCTCGGGGCTTAATTATATCAATCAAAGAAGGCAGAGAAAAATACATAAACTTCAAAATGTAAGTATACATCCATTAGAGGTCAACTTGCCTCTCTATGGACTCCAATTAAAGAAAACAAGGGAAAACTGGCTGTCTGGGAGTGGCGAGAGCTAGGAAAGTTGACTGTGTTTGGTCCTTATGTATCATAAGAACTGTGCTGAGCATTTCTAACAATCCAGAGAGATGGATATTCAAGGAGATGAAGATTACTATTCTTCATAAACGGACGAAGCTCTGAGACTCTAACATGCCTAAGATCACACGGCCTTACAAGCAGCAGAGTCAAGAATGGGACCTAGATGGGTCCTAATGCCCTTTCCCTTCACTATGGTCACTACAGACCTGACCACAAAACCACACACTCAAGAAGGCTGAGAAGCAAACAGTCACACTGGAGTTCATCCATTAGATGCTGGTATGGTTTGGCTGTGTCCCCATCCAAATCTCATCCTGAACTGTAGCTCCTATAATTCCCTCATGCTGAGGGAGGGGCCCAGTGGGAGATAATGGAATCATGGGGTGGCTTCCCCCATACTGTTCTCATGGCAGTGAGTAAATCTCAGGAGCTCTGATGGTTTTATCAGGGGAAACCCCTTTCATTTGGCTCTTGCTTCTCTTGTTTGCCACCATGTGAGATGTGCCTTTCACCTTCTGCCATGATTATGAGACCTCCCTGGCCACAGGGAACTGTAAGTCCATTAAACCTCTTTCTTTTGTAAGGTGCCCAGTCTCAGGTATGTATGTCTTCATCAGCAGCGTGAAAACAGCCTCGTACGGATGCCACCAAAACAGAGCACTGTGTTTGGCTGGAAGGCCCTTTAAGGAAGTCCACCTTCTTAAACTAAAGCAAAGAAACACGATCAGAGCCTGAAGAAACGGGTAGATGGAGATCTAAGAGAAAAAGGAACACACTATGGGACCAGCTGTTCAGCAGCAGCAGCAGCAGCAGCAAGTGACCACCCCAACACCATGCGCACTGAGAAGCAGGCACCAGGATGTCCAGAATGGCAAGGTATTTACTCACAAAAAGCTTTACTTCACACACCACCTGGGCACAAGCATGACACATCAAAATGAGGAAGACACCAATCTAGACCCTCTTTTCCATAAGTGCTTCCCAGAAGTTCCACAGGGTCCCTATCTCTGGCCCATGCTCACTGAAAGCATAAATAAAAGGTTTTATAGCAACGGTAGCTGACAGAGAATTCTGTCATTTTTTTGTTCCAGAAGGATGGCCAAGGAAGCATCACACGGCTGGTGAGAATCACGATATTTTTGGCTGCCTTTTTTATAAAATGCGTAGAATGTTCAAAATATCATTACAAAAGAAGTTTTAGAGACATAATTTCTGAGCACAATCTCTCCTCAGACCAACACAATTTTATAACCAGACTATTTTAATGAGACTGAAGTACCTGCATCTTGGCAAATGCCAGGAATAAAACACCACAAGACTCTGCTGGAGTGAGGCCCATCTCTCAGCACTGCAGGCTCCCATCAAAGCAGACATTTGATAATTAGAAAACCCCACCATCATGGCACTTAGCAAGCTGTCTCACGTTGACCTGTCACCTTCAGAATGGAAGGTAATGCATTCATGACAAAGAAGTGGTGGAAACCTATTCTATAATCATTCTTGTAACTTGAGCTGAAAAAAAAAAATTTCAGAATCATCTATTTAACTGAGAATAACAAAGTCAACCCATTGTTGGTCAATTTTATGGCTTACTCTAAGAAAACAAAGTATTTTCTACTATTTCTCCCTTCCTTCTTTTTTTTTTTTTTAACTGTTTTATTCTTTTTCTTTTTTTAAGTGAGAGCCAGTTTATTAGAGAAGTAAAGAAACAAAAGAATGGCTACTCCAGAGACATAGCAGCCTATTCTTTCTTAATGTTACTTTACTGATTGCATACAGCGGTCCGGTGTTATTTCACAAAATGTGACATATTAAAAGACATTTCACGCAAAATCTGGTCCATTATGCAGGACTTGCAAAACTCGGGCCTTCAACCTTTTTCCAACATTCAAAAGCAGAAGTGTTTAATGCTCATTGTGTTAAGAGTTAACATTCAAAAGCGTAAGTGTTTAATGCTCATTGTGTTAAGAGTTTGTTCCAAGCTAAATGCCATGGGGAACTTGGCCACAACTATACTCTGTTATCAAATTCCCCCAGGTCCCTTTTTATTCAGATATGAAGAATAAATTAAAAGTGACAAGGAGACAGGGTCTATTTTACTAGTGATACAGAAACCATAGATCATAGTTTAAGGGTTGCTGACAAGTCAAAGGAAACTGATAAAAACAGAGGGTGATTTTCTGGAGCAAGAGAAAGCCACTTTGACATAGGGAAGCTAATTATACCCTAACTCATCTTGCAGAAAGGCAGCAGTAAATGATACAGTTCCTGTTATGGGAAAGAGACAAACAACCTGTAAGCCAGCAACATCAGGAACAGGTTTAAGAAAACATGTGCTATTGCCCATTGCTGTATCTCGCATTATCAGCCTTTGCCTGAACACATCACCAAAATAGTCTCATATCGTTATCCTATTATCAATATAAATAAATCAATAAACTAATGATGTTCGGTTAACAGATATGCAGTATGGTATGTTTAAAGAGGAAAAGAAGTATGCAGTTCATTTCAGAATTATTCCCTTTTTAAAAAAATGGTGACATTTTTAAAGTAATTTAAATACAAAAAATTATTTATTCATTTGCTCTGTTGCTCGGCACCGTGCTAGACATGAAATGGGGAAAGAAGCAAAGGTGACTGCTCTTGAATTAGCTGGCTAGTAGAAGAAAGATACAAAAAATGTGCAAGGTCAATGAGCTAAAACAGAGAAACTAAAAGGACAGGGGATATCAGGCGGTAACTCACAGTGACAACTGTCAGTTATTGGGGAAAATCAGCAACTTCAGAGACTTCCCAAGAGCTAACATAACATCTTTCCCTTTTAGAACCAATAAAATGTCCACACAGGGAATCACAGAATATGACAGTGTTTTATCTTCTATTTAAATTTGTTCATGAAGCTATACTTTTACTGAAAGTCATAAATTGTTCAGTGACATCATTTCTGGAAACTTATCCTTAGAAACAATTTTAAAGTAGTAAAAGGATAAATGTAAAACTGTTCCCCACGACCTTTGTTTCATAATTACGAAAAGGGAAAACAAATGTAGGAGAATGGTTAAATATATTGTGGTTTATCTTCCTAAAAATAAAATACAAAGAATATAAAGAATAAGAAGAAGGAACATTTTTGACATCTTAGGTTTTAAAAGCAGGTATCAAAACTGTAGGGATATTATGATTGTCCCTATATTATATATAGATGGGTAGATGAAACCTATCAATAGACAGGGAGGCAAACAGAAATTATATAAATAAAAATGGCTGCTTAGGTATTAGGAAAGTATGTGTACGTCCCATTTTTAAACTTTCCTTTTATGTTGTTTTAATATTATTTCAGTGATAAATACATATATCTTCTTGTCTTTGTAACTCTGAGCCCTGAGAGTAAACAGCACCATGAGAAGCAGTATAATACCAAGAATGTGGTGGTTTTTAAGGAATCATTTGATAAAAAGAGGAATCCCAGTTGGTAAGGAACAATGCTGAGGGTTTCTCAGGAGAAAAGGTCTGAATAGGGACACAGAGATGGTCATGTGCGGAGAAGAGGCAATCACCCTCCTCTGCCCGTGTGAAAAATGGATTCATGAGAACTCCTGGGCTGGGTGGCCACAGTCACTCATCTCTGAGCTCCTGCCAAGTCATCGGGTGAAGAAAGGCTAAGTTCTAAAAAGTAGGACCTAAAATTTCTCCTGGGGAATTATTTTAACACTGGAGGAGGAAAGGAGTCAGAGAACAGTAGACAACTGAGACTTAAAGAGTGTTCCAGGGACTTCAGAGTCAGAAACTTCTAGCCCCAAGGAAGGGACAGAGAAAACACCTAAGCCCAAAGAGGGAGGAAGTAGAAAATTAAATATTAACAAAGAACCTTTATGTTTTGACTTTTTTTTTTTTTTTTGGCTTTGCTCTAAATTGTATATCATCTCTTATTCCTACAAACCACGCTATTCCTACAAACCACGCTTATAAAGAAGTAGGTTCCAAAATTATGCTAGAATACAGGTGATGATAATGTTACCGCAAACATCAAACACCTAAACGTGTACAGAGAAAAAAGTCCTATCTTTTTCTGACCCTCAATTATACTTATTCCCTCCCCCAAAAATGTAGATATTCAAAACCAACATTCTTGCTTTCTAATAATTTCATACATGTGTATCTAATACCTCAACAAGATAATAATCTAATTTAGAGAAGAGAGAATACACAATAAAAACCCATAATAATTAGCAAATGCCAAGTGGAAAGGAGAGAGTCAAACGCATCCACCGACTCACAGATCATAAGAGCACAGGTGGAGCAGGTGTGCACATCAGACAGTGGCTGGTAGTGCACAAACCCCAGCCACTCCATCTTTCCAGGCAGGTGGGGTCTGTCTTATCACCTGACCCCACAGCCCCACTTACCTCAATCAGAGCTCCCTTCTCCCTGTCCTCTGATCGCTTTGTACTGTCCAGTTCATCATGCATTTCTGAGAGCTGGTCCTGAAGATCCCTGATTTCAGTCTGATGCTGCTCCCGTTCCATCTTCACCTGGAATAGCCTGGCAAGGAAGGAAGTCCATTAGACAGGCTCTCCTGGGCTCTGCTTATTTCCATCCAGTCTGATTTCTGATCTTCAGAGCTTTACACAAGTCTCTAAAGACCCAAGGAGCCTCCCCATTCTCTGTTCTGCACTGAGCAAGGGATCACCAACCTGAAAAGGTGCCTGAGAAGAACTTAGGCTATGGTCTAATTGCCCAACAAGAGGATAAATGAGAACTCAAACCAATGAAGTGAGTATGGTTATACGGAGACATTTTCTCCCCAGAAGGAGATGGTAGGGTACTAGAATTTGAATGTAGAAGATAAAGAAATGAAAATAAAAAAAATTTCCCACTAAAGCCACCCCACCCTTCCACTCTCTACTATCCCAGTGTTCTAGACCAGGAGAGTTGGCAAATTATGGTCTGTGGGCCAGTTCAGCCCACTGCCTGTTATTGTAAAGTTTTACTGGAACATGGTCATGTTCATTCATTTATGAGTAGCCATTTCATTTCACAATACAATGGCAGAGCTGAGTGTGTACAACAGACTATATGACCCACAAATCCTAAAATAATCACCACCTGATGAAAAAAAGTTTACAAAACTCTGCTCTGAACCAAACTCGCAACTACTACACCTCTTTATGTTGTAAAGCTTTTACTATACCCTATATTTTCTGATTTTTTTCTTACTAAACTCTTTTCTGCAGTTAGCCTCTATGATTGCTTTAAAACGCAAAACACCACCATCAAAACTGCAAGGACAATCTAATGCTTTCATTACATAATGTCTTCTTTTTCTTAAACTTCACCCTAGATTTCATTCCCACTTGACTTTCCACTTAAGGCTTCTGTCGTGTCCATGGGACATCATAGCACTGTGGATTCTCAGACCTTGGTTTTCGATCCCTTTGCCACAGATTTTAATACAACACAATGGCAGTGGCATCTTGGACGTAACTTTCCTTCTCTGGAGACTCAGAGGAGGTATAAGCAGCCATCGCAAACACCAGCACCATCCAGGATAAAATGCACAGGCTGAGAGCCCACGTGACACATGCTTTTTAGAAGCTGGGCCGAGGCTCCTTGAACTCTGTCTTTCAATATCAGCACTCAGTGTGCCCTGCTTCCCACTTACCTGCTAGGAGGTCCACTTTAAGGGCTGAAACTCTGTAAGGCATACTTCAAGGTGCACAAAGAATGTTAAGAATTACTAACCTTTTTGTTTATCAGTCTACATGCGTCGCCAGCTTCACCATTTTACCAGGGTCAGAGGAAGAAAAGGAAAAGTCAGCTGCCTTTATAAATATTTGGAAGGCTGGGTAGTATTAAATGGACAGAAAGGTTCTAGCCACATGTCATAGAGAACCTGGGAAGGGCAACAGGCTCTTAGCCCAGAACTTACTCCTCCAGATTCTTCCGGAGCTCCCCTTCACTTTCTTCCAGTCGTTGCTGCAATGTGGAGTTCTCCTCCACCTTTTGGTTGTGTTGGCTTCGGAGCTCTTCTAGGTTTGCTCTCATCCTCTCTCTCTCTTCTTTGATGTTCTGTTGATTCTAACAGGAATCAGTGTGATTTTAAAGTACCTCCACTGTACATTAACGTAACCCCACAGAAGCCTACTTCTCAACAAGCAGACTCCGTATCTTTGCACTTACATTATTAAACAACTTAATCAAACTATATAATTAAGTCATGGGAGTTCTTAACTAGAAAGAACATCAAATATTTATATTTAATGAACTGTAATACTTGTAAAAGAAAACATAAACACAGCCAAACCTCATTCTGCTATTTCTATGATTTAGTTCAGATGTTTTATATACATTTAGCTTCCCATTGGCCTGCCTAAATCCAACAGGGTTTCTTTTACTCTGTCTAAGCAAACAGTCTCTACAGGCTTTGGTTACATTAAAAAAAAAGAAATTATTTGGACAACAGCAGCCAAATACACAGGAATTTACTCAGTGATTAAAGGAATGTTACTTTTTGGGGGAAAAAAATTGGCTTTCACTCTGGGCATCCCATTGCATGTAAAATATTCTTCATCAACCTAGACAGAAATGGAAAAAGTAACATAAAGGAAAAACCAGATACCGTGACTTCCAGTTGAAGTTGTCTCTGAAGTTCAGCCACTTCTGTGGTCAACTTGCTTTTCTGTTCCAATAGATCTTTGACTTCAGATGTGGAATTAGAAGCCTATAATTAATTGCAAAGATATACTAATTTAAACGTTCAGGGTGCTTTATTTTAATTATCTTCCCCTTCCAAATATAATTAGTGCAGTAACAGATGAGGCATAACACTAAACATTTTAAGACCCAATTCAAACATCAACCCCCACAGGGAAACTTCCCTGAGTTGATGGGGAGAGTTAACGTTGCTGGTCCCCTTGGGACTCCAGTGAACTTTACTCTACAGCATTTACCAATCATAGGCATCATTTCATCAGGTACCTCAATACTAGTCCAATACGACTAAAACTCGCATAGGTGGCATATTTGTTAGAAGTCCGTAATGTATTCTGTAGAATGTTATAAAACAGTAATACATTAAATTCAGGATAACAAAACTTAAAAAGCCTCTCCATAATACATTCTATATTCCAGAGCATGGAAATCAATGGTTAGCAAAAAATCAGCAACGAAATCTTTTTGTAAGTAAATTGGGGAAAGACATTCATTTTTTTCTATTTTAACGGCAGAACACAATTTAGTTTTAGTGTTTCTTAAGAGTGGTTTGAGAACGACTACATCAGGAGATTAAGAACATTTGTGGGACAGGGACCAGGTTTTATGTACCTCTTTATCTACAGAACGCAATGCATCTCATAAATTTAATCAAATCTTAGTAAATGATCGTTAGAATTCTGATTTTGCCATGATAGAGTAGCAAATATCAGATTTACTCTCCCAGCAAAAACTCTGAAAGCTAGACAAAAATATATAAAAACAATTGTTGGCAGGCACTGAAAAGCAAGCAACACAGAGTTATGATCCTTACAAAGGAAAAGACAGGAGGTAGCCCCATATTCACCCTGGGTTCTCCATGACTCCATTTCCAAACCACAGCACAGTAAAATTTTATAAGCACAGACAATGTCATTAGGAAATTGCAAATTAAAACAACAATGAGGCCGGGTGGGGTGGTTCATGCAGTGATCCCAGCACCCTGGGAGGCTGAGGCAGACGGATCACCTGAGGTCAGGAGTTCGAGACCAGCCCGGCCAATGTGGTGAAACCCCGTCTCTACTAAAAATATAAAAATTATCCGGGTGTGGTGGCCCACACACCTGTAATCCCAGCTACTCAGGAGGCTGAGGCAGAAGAATCGCTTGAACCCAGGAATTGGAGGTTGCAGTGAGCCAAGATCATGCCACTGCACTCCTGACTGGGTGACAGGGTGAGACTCCGTCTCAAAAAACAATCAGACAAACCAACGAGATACCACTATATATGAATTAGAACGGCCAAAATTCAAAACACTGGCAACACCAAATGGTGGCAAGGATGTGGAATAACAGAAATTCTTATTCTTTGCTTGTGGGAATGCAACATAATACAGATAATTTAAAAAATGGTTTGGTTGTTTCCTACAAAACTAAACATGCCTTTACCATACAACCCAGCAGCTGCCCTCTGGGTGTTCACCCAAGTTAGTTGAAATCTCATGTCCACACAAAAATCTGTACGTGAATGTTTATAGCAGCTTTATTCATAACTGACAAAACTTGGAAGCAATCAAGATGCCCTTAAAAGGTGAACGAATAAATTGTGGTATATCAGACAATAGAATATTAATACTCAATCCTAAAATGAAATGAACTATCAGTTCATCAAAAGGCATGGGAAAAAATGCACATTACTAAGGGAAATGAGCCAAACTGAAAGGGTTCAAACTGAAAGGTGTGATTCCAATGATAGAACACTCCAGAAAAAATAAAACCATGGAAACAATAAAAAGATTATGGGTTGCCAGAGTTTAGGGGAGAGAAAGGAACAAACAGGCAGAACACACAGGATTTTTAGGGCAGTAAAACTCTTCTGTATGATACTAAATGATAGATACATGTCATTGTTCACTTGTCAGAAGCCAGTAGAATGTGCAACACTAAGAGTGAACACTAATGTAAACTATGGGCATCTTTGGGTGACAATGATGTGCCAGTGTAGGTTGCATGATTGTGAGAGGTGCAGCCCATGCTGCAGGATGCTAACAGTGGCGGAGGGCATATGTGGGGACAGGACAGTAAATGGGAATGTGAACCTAAAACTATCCTGAAAAATAAAGTTTGTTAATTTAAGTGAGAAAAGTGCCCAGAGTGGCAACTCACTGATGAAGGAAACAGAGATTAGAGTTTAGAGATGGTAAGCAACAGGGATTTCAACATCAGGGTATGAGAGAGGAGACAGCTCCACAGAAGAAGTTCCAAGAACCTACAATAAATACTCCCTGGATTCTTGGATGATTCCTAAGCCGTATATGAGCAGAGCAAGAGTTCAAGAGGACTGCAGAGAAGAGCTGTCAGGAGGCAAAGAACTCAACAGAAACTTCACAGGTTGCTCAATGCTAGGGAGACACTAGGGTTCCGAATCAACCAAAATAGAGAAACTTTGGTGGACATTCTGACATTCATTTGAAATCCAAGAAAGGAACATGGGTCATGTCTTAGTAGTAAGGGCAAAAACTTAAATAGACACTCCCCAGTAACGCCTAGAACAACCAACCATATAGAATCAAGATAATCTGAAAGTAATTTAACTGTCTGTCAAAACAAAACTTAACATTCTTCAGGGGGAGATAACACATTCTAGAACATCTATAACTATTCGTCACCCACTCGGTCTAGCATACAATTAAAAAAAAAAATCATTGGACATGCAAAGAAGTAGGAGGAACCAACCAATAACTAAATAAAATAGACAACAGACACAGAGATGGCCCAGATATTAAAGTTAACAGATAAGGACTTCAAATTAACTATAACATTTTTAAAATAGAAACAATTATGGACAAAGGGTGTTTTTTGTTTTTTTCTTTTCAGACAGAGTCTTGCTCTGTCATTCAGGCTGGAGTGCATTGTCCCAATCTTGGTTCACTGCAACCTCTATCTCCTGGGTTCAAATAATTCTCCTGCCTCAGCCTCCCAAATAGCTGGGGTTACAGCTGTGCACCATCACACCTGGCTAATTTTGTATTTTTAGTAGAGACAAGGTTTCACCATGTTGGTCAGGCTGGTCTCCAACTCCTGATCTCAGGTGATCCATCTACCTTGCCCTCCCAAAGTGCTGGGATTACAGGCATGAACCACCGCGTCTGGCCCAACAAAGAGATGTTTCTAAATGAAGTTCCAGAGATAGATTCTATAAAAATATAACCAAGTAGACATTCTAAAACAGCAATACACAATATCTGAAATTTAAGAACTCATTGGATCACAGCTCACTGTAACCTCAAACTTCTAGGCTCAAATGATCTTCCTACCTCAGCCTCCTGAGCAGTTATGACTATAAGCATGAGCCACCATGCCTGGCAATTTTTATAGTTTTTGTAGAGATGGGATCTCACTATGTTGCCCAGGCTAGTCTCAGACTCCTGGCCTCAAACAATCCTCCCACCTCAGTCTCCCAAAGTGTCAGGATTACAGGCATGAACCACTGCACCTGGCCAAAGAAAAGTTCTTAAAAGAACGATCCTTTAAAAGAAGGATGAAGAAAAAGATTCTTTTAAAGACATCTTTAAAAAAAAAAGTCTTAAAGTAAGATTGACATAGCCAGAAAACAAGACTAATGAATTTGAAAGGTCAATAGAAAACACTCATAATATCTGATGCCCCAAACATACATACACACACAGACACACACACACACACACACACACACACACAAAGAGAGAGAATAGAGCACAAGGGGTAAGAGGAACACCATCAAAATTTCTAAAATACATTTAACTGGAGACTGAGAAGAGCTGGGAGAGACAGAATGTGAAAGAAGCAATATTCAAATAAATAATAGCCAAGAAATTTTCAAATCTGATGCACCTATCAAGTCGAGAGCTCAGTGAATCCCAAGAAAAATAAATAAAAGAAAAATCACTCTTAGGCACGTCATAGTGAAAATCTAACAACTGACAATAAAGATAAAATATTAAAAGCACCCAGCTGGAAAAGACACATCACTTTCAAGAGAATAACACTAAGAATGATGGCTGGCTTTCCAATGGAGCCAACTGGGGTCAAAAGACAAATAATGTCTTTAAATTCATGAAACAAAACAATACTTGCCACACTAGAGTTCCTCAAAACTGAGAGTGAATGACAGCTATTCTCAAACAATGCTCCCAAAAAGTACTACAGGATATTAAAAGAAAAAGTTCTCCAGGCTGAAGGAAACCACTCCTAGATGGAAACACGGAAGTACAGAAAGGAATGAACAGCACTGGAAAGGGACTACATCTAAATGAAAGATGTGCTGGACCTCTCCAACAAAAATGACCGAACACTTCTGAGAGATGCTGCACACATAAATAAGTGGGGAGAAAGTTCATGTTCACAAATAAGAATACCAATAACATTAAGATGTCAGTTTCACCAAATTTATCTATGCATTTGGTATAATCCCAATCAAAATTCCTGGAGGCTTTTCTTGGTGGAAATTGACAAGCTGATAAAAGTTTATATGGCAAGGCAAAAGACCCAGAGTAGCTAAGATAATCTCGGAGAAAAATAAAGCTACCAGATCTCAAGGCTTATTAAAGTTGCAATAATTAAACTGTACAGTAGTAGTGCAAGGAGAGACAAGTAGACCAAAGCAATGGAAGAGAGTCTAGGTGTTACAGAGGATATATCCACTGGCACTGGCATGCAGCGCTACCAGGAGTGTAAACTGTTTCAATCACTTTGTAAAACCATTCGGCAACATTTAAGAGTTAAACGAATGCCCAATTTACAACCCAGAAATTATACTCTTAGATATATTCCCAAGAGAAATGAGTGTGTTTACAAAAAAAAAAAAAGACACTAATGTTCAGTATGGCATTATACCTAACAGCCAAATACCAGAAATGACCACTAAGAGGATACACTATGTTGAGTGATAGCAACAGAAAACTACATTTCAATACAAAATAGCTACCAGTACATGCAACATTAATGAATCCTGCTGATATAATGTTGAATAAATGAAGGGGGACACACAAGAATACTTATTATAATACATACTGTAAAATTTTACTTATGTAAAATTCAAGAAAGGCAAAACTACTCTAGATGATAGAAGTCAGGATATGATTACCCCCAGAAGGAAGGAGTACAATTTTGGGGGAAGGAACACAGGAAACCTAGGAAACCAAAACTACTCTAGGTGATAGAAGTCAAGATATGATTACCCCTAGAAGGAGGGGGTACAATTTATGGGGAAGGAACACCGGAAACCCAGGAAACCTGGGTGATGGCAGTGTTCTGTATCTTGATCTAGATGGTATTTGCATGGAAGCAAACCTATGTTAAAAATTCAATGAACTGTATAGATACAATTTGTGTAATTTACTTTATATAAGTTATACCCCAATAAAACAATACAAAAACATATATTTGTTGAAGACTCATCTGTTTGCTAAGTTATACCCAAAGCCCCTGCCTCTGTGTTCCAAGACCCTTTATACATATATTTGTTACAGAAATCTGCATTACACTAGAGATTATTGCTCAATCACCGCCAGTGACATTCCGTCCCTCTCTGCATAGACTGTATGCAAGTAATAAATAAGTGTATGTTAGCTAAATTGGCTTTCTCCTTTTAGATGTTACATTTCCATAATGAAGAGGGACCTGATTGAAGAGAGTCTATTAGGAAATATTATCTCTCTGATCTGAGTATGAATATTAATGGATCTTCTTTTTTTTCTTCTTCCATGAAAGTAACACAATGATTCTCTCAAAAGGATTTGGCTAAAATCCTACAGTAAAGTGGTTAGAAAACTACAAATAGCTGAGGGGAAGAAATAAAAGCAGGAATCAAAGCTAGAAATGGCAGCATCTTGGCTGACACTCCCTGAATCCAGGTGCAAGTTGTGTGTGATAAATTTGGAATGAGGTACTTCCCCACCTACCCCTGTGAAGAGAATTAGAAACACAAACACACAACTTCCAATTTTCTTAGGCAAAATGAGAAGAATCCATTTTAGAACTCTAAATCCAATCAATGAGGGAAATTATACATTGTTCTTTCCCATACAAAATCTCTACCTGCTTTGCTGTTTTCCAATACGGTCTCCGTCCCTAAGGAAGAGGGTTTTTACATTCTCTCCTAATCACCTAACTGATACCACAAAGATAAAACTTCAAAACCTTTGCCAGCAAATAATCAGATTCCGAACGTAAGAGGGAGGGAAGAGGAGTAGGAAAATGTGGCAATTAAACAGTCATGGAGCTGTAATAGGAACCTGAAGTCTAAGAGCCTTGGTTCATTTTCTTATCATCTCTTGATTTGGCAGCTTCTTTTGTTGTTGTTTTTAAGAGACAATGTCTCATTCTGTCACCCAGGCTGGAGTACAGTGGCACAATCATAGCTTACGGCAGCCTCCACCTCCTGGTCTCAAGTGACTTCTGCCTCAACTTCCTGAGTAGCTGGGGCTACAGGCATGTGCCACCATGCCTGGCTAATTTTTTAATTTTTCTAGAGACAGGGTCTCACTACATTGCCCAGGCTGGTCTCAAACTCTTGGCCTCAAGAAACCCTCCCTCCACGGTCTCCCAAAGTGCTGGGGTTACAGGCTTGAACGACCACACCTAGACAGGCATTAGCTTTTTATGTGGTCTCTCTTCCTCTAATCTTACCTCTCTCCAAAAGCTGCAAAAGGAATAAACTTTCACAAACACAATGGTATTCACGTCTGTTTAAAATCCAACAATGGCAACCCACTCCCTTCACAGTCTGAAATGGAAACTTCTCACATAACTTCCAGGTCCTTGCTACCAGGCTCTACCTCCGCCCATCCTGGCTCTGTGTTCCCACCACACTACATTCCCTCTTTAACATGGCAAACCCATGCTTCTTTATATTTGTCTGTGCTATTCACTTAACCTAGAACACCCCAGCTTCCCTTCTTCTCACAAATAATTCTATGATTTCTTGAGGCAGCATTAGTGTCATTGTCCCTAGAAGGGCTATACCCTGACTTCCCCAGTTCAGGCTAGTCACCCCTAGTCTGTGGCCCACAGGGACAATCTCAACATCAAGGCCAAAGGCCGCACTCACTCTAAGAACAAACAGGTATACTTTACGAGTTAGGCACATGCCTAACTTACCACTCAGTAATTTTACCTCTAGTTATATTCTCAAGAGAAATGAGTGAATGTGTTTATTCCCCTCCACAAAAAAGTACAATAACGTTCATAGTAGCTTTATTCCTACTGGCCCCAAACCAGAAATGTACACCAAGAATACACACTGTGTTATACAGAAACAATGTAAAACTACATTTCGATACCAAAAAAGTTACCAGTATATGCAACATTAATGAATCTTGATGATATAATAATGTTGAGGAAATGCAGCTAGACACACAAGAATACATATTGTGAAATTTTCTTTATATAAAAGTCAAGAGAGGCAAAACGACTCTAGGTGATAGAAGTCAGGATATGATTACCTCCAGAAGGATGGGGTGTAATTGATGAGGAAGAAACCCAGGAAACCTGGGTGATGGGAGTGTTCTGCACCTTGATCGGGATGACAATTGCATGGATGCAAAGCTATGTTAAAAATTCAATGTACTGGCCAGGCGCGGTGGCTCAAGTCTGTAATCCCAGCACTTTGGGAGGCCAAGACGGGCGGATCACAAGGTCAGGAGATCGAGACCATCCTGGCGAACACGGTGAAACCCCGTCTCTACAAAAATACAAAAAATTAGCCAGGCATGGTGGCGGGCGCCTGTAGTCCCAGCTACTCAGGAGGCTGAGGCAGGAGAATGGCGTGAACCCAGGAGGCGGAGCTTACAGTGAGCCAAGATCACGCCACAGCACTCCAGCCTAGACGACAAAGCCAGACTCTGTCTCAAAAAAAAAAAAAATTCAATGTACTGTACAGATACTATTTGGGTAATTTACTTTATATAAGTTATACCCCACTAAAATAATATAAAAAGGATATTTGTTGAAGACTCATCTGTTTGCTAAGTTATACCCTAAGCCCCTGTGTTCAAGACCCTTTATACTGCTTTATAACAGCCAGTGAGATTCCAACCCACACTCTGTGCATAGCCTTTATGCAGGTATACAAAAAAACAAGAATCGTGTTGATAATTTGGACTTCAGAGTTTTAGCAAAAAAATACTAGACTGACTTTAAGAAGTATGTCGAGCTCCTCAAGGCTATGTATACGCAAGGAGTATAGTGTAAAGATTCCCCAGTAGGAATTGTGTATGTGTGTGTATGACATTGCTCTATTTGAGGTCAGCGCAGCCGTCATGGGTTAGCTGAGTGCCGGGGGAATAACAAGTAGTAAAGATGGTAGAGTGATGCCTACAATTATCCCCTATATGTACATTTCCCAAGTTAGAAAGAAGCTATAGACAAGTTTCCTATTACCTGCCTCCAGGTATCTTCCTCTTTCCTTCCCATGCAGAATTCCCCTGGGAGGGGAAAGGAAGCTGGACAAGCAAGAAATGAGTTCCACACAAGGTGGTGTAGGACTGAGGAACAAGTGTATAGCCGTACTCTCTTAAGAGCTGCTTACTTCCAGGGCACCAGGTGTGTCTGACACACAGTAGTTGTTTATCAAACGTGAAAGGGCTCTTTCCCTAAAAAAAAATCTCTATGTCCCCACTCAAATTCAGCACAATCAATCAGACAGGCAGTTATTTAAAAACTAACTTGGCACCCACTGAGCTCTTTCCTGGCCCCTGCACCACGGCTGGTCAGTGTCACCAGTCTCTAGTCCCATTCTCTTTCACACCTGAAGCTCCAGAGCTTGGGTCCACGCCTGTTCACACTTACCTTCCGCGTTTGCCTACAACAATGCTAGTCCTCCTATTTTTATTTTCCCCTTCTAAATCTTACCATCTGTTTTTATCATCCTGTCATAGTCTATATATTTTTAAATAAAATATCTTTAAACTTTTCTGGAAAAAAGGCTGTACGGTAAGGCCAAGCATGGTGGCTTACGCCTGTAATCCCAGCACTTTGGGATGCCAAGTTGAGTGGATTGCTTGAGCCCAGGAGTTCAAGACCAGCCTGAGCAACATGGTGAAACCCACACCCTACTAAAAACACAAAACTTATCCAGGTGTGGTGGCACACGCCTGTACCTCCAGCTGCTTGGGAGGCTGAGGTGGGAGGATAGCTTGAGCTCAGGAGGCAGAGGTTGCAGTGAGCCAAGATCACACCACTGCACTCCAGCCTGGGTGACAGACAGAGACTCTGTCTCAATAAAAAAGGTTGGGTGCAAATTAATAACATTTAAAACATGGGGAGTATTCCTCACTACTCAGGAAATGTCCCACTTACTGCTATAAGCAAACATACAGACTGAAGAAAGAGCAAGCTGTTTACCACATTCCATGCTAAATGCACTCTACAAAATACAAAAATTCCATTTACTTGCTTATTTCCTTGTGCACTCCCAGCTGCTCGAGACTTTAAGGTCTGGATTTTCTCAAAGACCAAGTTGACTTTCCTTTTAGTAGCATCGTCATTATCAGCACTTCTGAAAAAGGGACCGCGGAGAAAACAATGAGGGACACACCCATTGGTCTCAGAACAATTTACATGTCATGACACACACACACACACAACAGGCACTTTAAGGAGATAAACTGCAGGAGCTGTGAATTCATTAAAGCCTCAGACAAAATCAGTGTGAGAGCAGGATGGATGGTGTCTTTTTTTTCCAAATAAATTACGTGTTACCACTCAATTTGGGACAGGGTTCCCACTTCCAAATATGTGAGAGGGACATAAGCACATCCTCAGTAAGCTTGGAGAAGACATCCAGTGAACATCTAGTAATCTATTGTTTGATTCAAATGGCTCATGTCCATTCCAAAAGGAATTCTCCTTTTCTTTGAAGTGGGTTTGTGTGTCTCTCTCTCACACACACAAACACACTGTACACTTAAATCTTACACTAAGAATGATCTACAATGATCTTAATTTGTTTAACCTATGTTTAAAAAAATAAAACCCCTAAGCCAAGATTGTCAACATGGCAGCCCTTTGTCTGGGCTTTCACAGCTAACACTGAGATACTAAGTTTTATTAACTTCTACCACACTCCCAGCAATTAGAAGAAAAAGATTTAATATAAACTTCCTTCAACAGGCACCTCCCACTAAAGTCTGTCTTACCGATGTCTCAATAAATCACGTGCCAAAAAATACATACATAAAAGAATTTAATGAATTTTGGCCGGGTGCAGTGGCTCATGCCTGTAATCTCAGCACTTTGGGAGGTAGATGCGGGTGGATCACTCGAGGTTAGGAGTTCGAGATCAGCCTTGCCAACATGGCAAAACCCTGTCTCTACTAAAAATGCAAAAATTTGCCAGACATGATGGCGCACACCTACAATCCTAGCTACTCGGGTGGCTGAGGCAGGAGAATCTCTTGAACCTGGGAGGTGGAGATTGCAGTAAGCCAAGATCATGCCACTGCATTCCAGCCTGAATGACAGAGTGAGACTCTGTCTCAAAAAATAAAAAAAAATAATGAATTTTAGAAGTCAAAATTTCTTCTACCTTAATCTTAACACGGTAAAGTCTTCCACAGGGAGATACTAATAACCAGTTCTTAGCTAGATTAATCTTTAGGGTTACTTTTTTTTTTCCTTTTCAAAAGATCCCCTATCTTATATTTTGAGCCTTACTATTTTGTTAACTCTAAAACTGACAAATAATTGTAAGGCACAATACAAAAACATACAGTATTTTGATACCAATGAGGATTTGCCAAGTGGCTGGTTTTCAGTCATGTAGGCTGCAAAGCTTTGTTTTTGTTTCTTTTTTTTTTTCTTTCCTTCTTCTTAATCATATCTGATGAGAGAACTGAAACAGAAACTTCAAATCCCTTGCTCGAGTTCCAGCACAGTTGGTATCTAAGTAAGGGCCGAAACCCTGATTATTCCAACTCAACCACCAAGATAAGCATGGAAAGCACTGCTTTTAAATGACTCACACATGCTTTAAAAATAATGGAAGCAGGGGCTCTTGGCCAATGTTAACTCTGGGGAGGGGAGGTGTTCTTATTTGTAACTTCTAAAGGACTACCACATTGCGTGGAAGAACCCAAGGTGATGGCAGACTCCATTCAAACCTGAAGAGCAGACACTCTTCCTATCTTTGAATTTGCTTTTGAAATAGTAAAGAGTCATTTTTAAAATGTATTCATTTTAATTTTTAAAGTGTGGTGTACTTTCCTACACACCCCTCCCAAAACCCCCACCCTATACCACACAAGACAAATGCTGTCATGAAAACCCCAGCCATTGAGTTTTAACCCTCCAACGGCTGGCACAGGGCAAAAAAGGAAGGTAAGCATTAAGCCCTCAGAAAAGGAAATTAAGAGTCCCACCAGAAACAACAATACTTTGCTCTTTCAGAGGGAAAATCACTAACCCTTCTTTGAGGTAATTGTAGAGAATCTGCTTAGCTGTCTCCTCATTGGTTTGCTGAGTGAGCTCTTGCTGGCCCTTTAAGAGATCCGGTGTGGCCTGGAACATAAAGCCTGTTGTTAGACCTTAAGGATGAAGTTCCCAGAGGCTTCCAAACACAAAACAATTCCTCCACTGAGCATCCTCCTTAGAGCCAGTTACAACATTTACCAGCTTCATAATCTTGGGGAGGTTACTTTACTTCTCGCCTCAATGTTCTCACCTGTAAAATGAGGTTAATAGGTACTACCTGCACAGCGTTGGTGCAATCCTGTAATATATAACAAACAGTGCTTAGCACTTAGCTACATTTTTTTTTTTACCATTTTATCAATATCATTATTTTTTATTGTTACTATCAAAACACTAAATGTACCACTTAGATTCTATCACTTGATAATTAACCTAAATGAAGATTAACCTAATTTTTCAGGCTAGAACTTAACCCAGTCACTCAATTTTATGAGGAAAATTAATATATCTACACAAACCTAACCATTCAGCCTCTGTGCAGAAACAAATTCTGCATACTTTCAGATTTCATGCATACACAAACGGAACAACTGAGCCTCTCTATAGCGTCTGCCAAGTTACTTTACAGAGAGATCTCAATGGGAATCCAGCTGAACTTCAAAGAACCCAGAAAACTATACAATTGGCAGTAGGACATCGTGAATAGGACACAATTGGATAACGAAACAGATCAGCTGTGTGATTCCTGATACAAGATTGAGGATGTGTAATTCCTATGGCCTCATGCACCATGAGTACATCATTAGATTATTTAGAAAAAAGAGGAAATTAAAAAACAAAACAAAACAAAACAAAAAACAGAATTGCACTAGTGTTACCTGAGTATTCGAGGCCGAAGGAAATGTCTTCACAGAAATTTTCTTGGCACCAGAATCAGGCGAAGTTGCTGCTGCCCGGTTCTGTAACATCAGTGTGGCAGTGGCTGTTTTCACCTCCTCCTCCTTTTTACTCTGTGCAACAAGGGAGGGCGCACGGATCACTGTACCTTCCTGAGTACCTTTGGTTTCCAGAACTTTCCCATCTATATTCTGCTGGGGAGGCCTGGAGTGGGCACATGGAGCCCCGTGTGCTGCTCCCTGCAGCTTTGCAAAGGTACGGCCCACGCTCTGTTTCCCACGGCGCTCCTGAGACAGTGGCCGCTGCGGGCACACCTGGGAAGGCCGGAGGAGGTGTTCGCTTGACTTGCCCAAGTTCCTACTGAACTCAGTCAGGTACTCAGAGTTCCCTTGGAGGCCAAAAGGAAAGGCGCTATCCACGCTTCTGGATCTTTTCCTGTCATCTGGATTAATTCTGTTTCGCTTCCCAGACCTTCCTCTTCTCTGAAGCCCAGGTTTTTGATCAAATTTTTCAATTAACTGATCCACACCAGGAATTGATCCCGTATCAATATCCCGTCCAGTTCCTGGCAGGAAGGGGATATACCTTCTGTTTTCATGACGATTGACGTTGTCGGCATGGATGGCACAATCCTGATCATCCAGTAAAAACCTGTACAAAGAGTTGGCAGACGTGGGAGTTGTCGATGACGAGGAGGACCTCCGGGATCGAGCTCCATCCAGGACGGGTCCCGCTGAATCCTGTCGCCGGAAGGGAAGAACATCTGGCCTGGTTTTCTTGGTTTCGGGGTGGGCATGTGGGCTGTGGGCAGTCAGGGGTCTCCCGCTAGTGGAAAGGGCCTCCTCTCCCACCCTCTCCTTGGTGCAGCTCTGAACGTTTACACACACTGAAGTCTGCTTTTTGGGGTCCTCTATGACCACAGAGCTGCATAAACGAATAGCTGTCACACCAGATTTGGCCAGGTCTTCCAAGGAGGGACTGGTAGGCTGGGAATTGCTAGGTTTGGGAAAGCAAGTCCAAGGCTTCTTATTATTGATGCCTTCTTCTGTCAATGTTTTTAGCCAATTATTCTCAGGAGGCTGGTGATTTTGTAAGTTCAACTCATTCTTTTCAGGGTCATAGGGCTGCAAAAGCTCTGGATGCCTCTGAAAGTTCAGCACGTGAGATGGCTTCATGGACCCATCTTTGCGATCTAGAACTCCATTCTTGCCTTCATGGAGAGGGGGCTGTTTCAGGTTTCTTACTGGGCTAGGCTGGGCGTATGGGTTTTCTGGAAGCTGCAGTTCTTCACTGTTCTCCTTTAGCACAGAACCATTGCTGGAATGTAGAGGCAGGTTATTTATCACTGGAGGTGGAAAGGGTGGTCCATTTTCAGAAAACGATGTGCCTGCTAGGCACCGTTCTGTGTTATTCAGGACAATGTAGGGGTGACCATCAATTCCCTGGACCCGAATACTGACACCGTAAGAGCCTGCCTTGGAGTTCTGGGAACTCCTCGATTTTTGGGTATCATCACTTGCGAGTCTCAGATGGACCCCATATTCCTGCTGCACATGTTGATATTCACCAAAATACAGCTCCATGGTTCACTGTTCCAGCTACCAGGGAGAGATGGGGTAAAAAGAGGACATTAGGTTAGAATTACATCTGTGTAAATGAAGACTGAAATAATTAGGAAGGGGAAACTTCAAAGTTCAAAGAAAACAAGACATTTTAAACAGCAAAGACACCTCAGAACCAAGTACTGAAGGGCAGCCCTCCGGTGACTATGCAGGACTTTCTGGATGCCCTTCAGCCCATGTGGTCACTGAGTTTGTCAACACTGGGCTTGAACCCTGGCCTGAGGGCAGACAACCGGTGTAACGACCTGACACCTTTGGCATAACTTCGTTATTCTGACTTCGTTATTCTGTTTTGGGCTGTTCTGGTTGCCTTTTTCTTTTTTCTTCTGTTTTTCTTTTTTTTAAGTTTAGTTGGTTTCCTGAAGCTTTATGCTGTTTATTTTTAACCAATAGGATGTTCCACTTACCAGCATTTGAGAGTTAGGTACTTTTCCATAAAAATAATTAAGAGCTAAGGAATTCTGATGCTCACCATTTTTCTTTGTTACTCTGTGGTTCATTTTCCTCTCAAAACACTTTCGGCCTTTTTTATGCACTATCTTGCTTCAAAATCTTTAACACTACTATTTGAATATCATGTTTCCAACATTTTTACCATGAGGAATCAGTTGTTTGTGAGACTGACAGTGAAATTAAATGATTATAAATCATTTTCAATCTTTTCTTCTTACCAAAAAAAGTTCAATAGCACATTGATCTGGAAAATGTTATTTAAAAAATGAAGAACACTCAGGGCTCTGTATTTTGTGATGGGTCCTGATGCCAAGAATAGTTGCCATCGCCTTTCTGGTGTGTGGCCAACCTTGTCAGATGACTACAGACAGCTCACCAAGCAGGATGGCCATCCTGCCTCACACTCCGAGGTTCCCCACCAGAAATTCACTTGTAACACTGCAAAACCACAACGGCAAAGGGACTCCAGGAAGAGCAGTAGCAACTGGTCACAAACAGCAGCTGTCTCTTTTTCTTCCCCTCCAGTTTTGAGAGACTTTTTGAGTTTTCTTTCTATTCTAGAGTCAATCTACTAGCACATTTTCTAAGAAAATCATCTATTCCATCCAATTGTCAAATTATTTGCAGAATTTGGGTAGGATAAATCATTTCATTTCCTTATTATCTAATGTTGTATTTTCTTCTTCTATTTCTTGATTACACTGGTAGAATATATCTGTGTATGTATTTTTAAAATTGTTTCCCTAAAGAACTAGCTCCTGGATTTATCAAGCTTTTCTTTAATTTTCAACTTTACTGAGTTCTAGTTTCATTTTTATTATTTCCTTCCACTTTCCTTTGTTTTATTTTGTTGTTCCATTTCTAAGTCCTTGATTTGCTTTACTTGTTTATTTTCATTCTTCAATTACATAAATGGTGATTTGTAACTAAGTCACTTAAAAATTATGTCAGCTCCTATTAACAGACTCCCACATAGCAGCTTAAGACAGGAATTTTTCCCCAGAGATAGGAAGTCCAGGGCTGAAGGAGACCCGGGATAAGGAGCACCCCTTCTATATTTCCACTCATCTTCTTCAACATATATTAGACCCCTTATGATTACAAGATAGTTGATACAGCATCACATAGGCCAAAGGCTTAGGCCAAGTGACTCAACCTTCTTTTTAAATAGCTTTCCTGGAATCCCCACCTACCAATAATCCTTTATATCTTATTAGTGAGAACTTAATCATATGGCCACCCCCAGCTGCAAGGGAGATTGGAAAATAGGGTGCTTTAGCTGGTCATCAACATGCAACAAAATCAATGTTCTGTTAGTAAAAAGAGAGAGGAGAATGGACTTCAGAAAGGCAGCAAACAGTTTCTGCCTCAGTAATGTTTCTATTGCTATTTTCTAGGTAGTTTCTGTTTGGGATTTTGATTTCTGCTTTGACCCAAGATTTGATTTTGAGAAAGTTTTTGCATATGTAGTATTTTATTTCTGTGCTGTTTTTGTTTGGAGGGTCTTTATTTGTAAATGTTGCTAATTTCTACCTGTATTGTGGTCAGAAAATGAAGTCTCTACCATTTCTTCCTTTTTAAATATATTGAGCTTCCCTTTGTGAGCAAATATACGGATAACGTTTGTCAATGCTTCACGGGTGCTAAGTGTAGTCTCCATTTTAAGGGATAACATTCAAAACCTATGCGTCTGTACAACCTTAATAATTATGTTGTTTGTCTCTAGCACATTTTTACTTGTTTTGTCTCTCTGTTCTGCCTTGGGGCTTCCTGAATATATTCAGTTTCCTACAACTAGCATAGTGTTGTCAGTTTTGCTTGGTGATAATTCTTTTCAATCTAAAACATTTTAGATACCATCATTTACCATTTTAAAGATAGGAACACCTCAGAGAGGTACATTCATCTGTAATATTTATCATTATCTCACCAATTCCAAATATTTCATTGTCAGCTTTCATTTTCAGTTATACTAGTATTTCTAAATAATTTATTTTTTAATCAAAGTAAAACAATATAAGTGAAAAACCTACATTCTTCAGCTTCCCTTCCCTGATCCTGAACACATTGCCCAGGAAAAAAAAAAAAAAACTGCAAATTTTAGCTATTTCTTCTAATACTTACCTCCCTTTTGCTAAATAATATTCCTGCCTGTGATTCCTAAACTTATTGGTTCTACGTAGCGTGGATGCTACACCATACATACAAGTCTCTCACTTGGCTAACCTACCAATAAAAAAATCAAGAGTCAACTATTTACATTATTATGACAATATAAATATTCACTAAAAAGTTATATACTATGGTCTTACCGAACTTTTCTTATAAAATTTTTACTTTTCTAGAGTTAATGATTGAAGACTGTTTTACTTGTCTTTTCCATATACCTATCCTTAAATCTTTCCCTCAACTACATTACATGTGTTAGATGCTTATCAGTATTAATTTCCAGATGATCAAAATATCAGGTAATTTGGTCATTTGGTGACCTCTTTTTTACAGTCTTCCCTCCTCCTGCCCTATATTAGGGTCTCAGTACTCTTTTCCTTTTGTGCTATATTATTTTTCGGGTTTCATGTCTTCCTCTTTGTTAGTTTACCCAATTGGTCTGATAGAACACACTTCCAGTAGTTTTCTAATAAAAGTTCAATGAAGAAAAATATATGACTCCTTGTATTTTGAAAAATGTCTATTCTATGCTTACTGTTGATTGGTGGTCTAACTAGACATAGAAGCCAGGTTAGAAATAATTTCCATGCTATTTTTTTAAGCTTTGCAAATTTCATTATCTTCTAGGTTCCAAGGATGTTTTTAAGAATTCTGAAGCTATCGAGGCCGGGCGCGGTGGCTCAAGCCTGTAATCCCAGCACTTTGGGAGGCCGAGACGGGCGGATCACGAGGTCAGGAGATCGAGACCATCCTGGCTAACACGGTGAAACCCCGTCTCTACTAAAAAATACAAAAAACTAGCCGGGCGACATGCAGGGCGCCTGTAGTCCCAGCTACTCCGGAGGCCGAGGCAGGAGAATGGCGTGAACCTGGGAGGCGGAGCTTGCGGTGAGCTGAGATCTGGCCACTGCACTCCAGCCTGGGTGATAGCGAGACTCCTTCTCAAAAAAAAAAAAAAAAAAAAAGAATTCTGAAGCTATCATTGTACCCTTTCCTTTGTGTGTGACCTGTTTCTGTTCCTCTTAAAGCTTTTAGGACCTTTTCTTTATCACTGGTGTTCTGAAATTTCATAATGGCATACCCAGGTGGGGGTTTTATAAAATTGGGCAAAGTGGACACTTTCATAAAACATAAGCACATAATATATATATATGCTTCCAATTTGGAAATTCATGTCTTTAGTTCTATAAAATATTTTTGCAATCTTTCTGTGATAATGTTCAGATTCCTATTTTATTTTGTTCTTGGTTTCTGCATGTACTATAATAGCAATGTTGAATTTTTTAAATCAGATTTTAATTTTTCATATTTCTTTTCTCTCCTGCTTTTTAACTCCATCTTTTTTGTTCTACTTTGAGAGATACATCTTCAACAGGTTTTAAATTCTGGTATTTAATTTGTAATACTCAATAGCTCTTTCTTGTTCTCTAATTGGTCCTCTTTCATACATGTTATTATTATTTTGGATATGAAATAGCTTCTCTCTGCAAGGATAACTTTTTTCAAAAAACATGTTTTCTCTGCTTTCTGCAATGGCACCATCTTCTGCAAGGTTGCTCTTTTCCTGTTTTGGCCCCTACCTTTCATATTGAAGGCTTTGGTGATACACCTGATGAACCCTGACTGCCTGATCCTATTAAAGAACGAAGGACCAAAGCAGATTGGTGGCTCTGCACATGTGGAGAGGACTTATTAGTTGGTGAGTGTCCATTTTAATGTGAAAGAAAAAAGTATTCCACTGAAGAACCCACACATTTCAGTTATCTGGGGGCATTTTTTTCTGGAGTTGTTCAATTTCTCAAGGAAAGAGTCCTCCACTTCATTGCTGGGGCTGCACACGCCTGGTTGCTGCCATTATGGACAGAGCAGAAGAGTGACCAAGCTCCCAGCTGTCATCAGTCTTTTAGTCACCTCCACCAACACCCCAACACCATTCCAGTTCCACTTCTCCAGAGAAGAGACCTCCAGGCTGCTACCGGGGTCGGGAAGGGAGGCAGGGACAGGGTGTAGGGTCTAATTATGCTCGTTTTAATAACTCCCTAGATTTGGCCTGTCTCTCTGGCCTACTATGGTAACAATGCCTTCCCACTTCTAAGCCTCTCTGCGGTTCTGCAGACAAAGCACCTCATTTCAGCATTTCAGTGGGCACTTCAGGTGGAGGGGTCTATCCCTCGGCCAGCCCGGGGACCACCCCTGAATCGTTGCAGGAGTTGCCACCAAAGCCTCCACTGCCATTTTTTGCCTCTTGCAGGTTTAAACATTTTTTTCTCCCCTTAATATCATTTGAGTGGAATTTTGAAAAGGATAAGAACTTCTAAACTTATCTGGTTTAACAAGGCTACTAATACCATAAAACAACTCAATACTAAGGACAAGTACAGCAAGCCTGCCTTAGACTAATGAAGTGATGCATGAGGGCTGACACCAAAATAACCAGGTATGTCTTAACTCCTTTTTCTGAGCAGCACTGGCATATTTTATTCGCATCTCTAGAAGTCTTCATATTTGTTAGTTTCTAACAATCTTTTTAAACAGAAGAAATTTTGTGTGTGTGGTATTTACTAAATGGGGTTATGTCACTTAGCAACAAGTGTCATAAGAAAAAGTCAGTTCTTAAGCTCACACTGACTTTACAATGAAATATTTCCTCTTTTATTAGCAAAATTCTTGTGTAGGATTTATGGTCCTTTAGCTACTCCTACTACAGTCAACACTAATTACATTTCAATCTTTGAATAAAGCCACCTTGGCTTAGTACAATCTTAGCTTCCTAATGGTAAATTAATCCACATATTTAAATTTCATGAAACATCCACAATTTACATTTCCTTGACAACAAACCTCAATCCAATATTTTCATGGAACAACATTTCTCAGCTGGGCACTGGTGTCTTAAGCAAATGTGGATTTCCTTCCCAATCAAAGTGTAAACACTGAATTAATTAATGAATTTAGGGACAGCTGTTCTCCACATGCAGGCACTGGGCCACGTTTACAATCCTAATGCACACCACAGACACGCTTGCGCCGTCGGGGACTAAGCCTAACCAAAGGCTTACATAATTTGGCAGTAAATGCTGATCAATTGCCAGGATGCAACATTGTGGCACTTGGCAAATAAAAGTGGTGTTTTGGAGTGGAAATAATACTTTATGAAAAGACTGCTAAATGATGATAATTGCTTTAGTTAGCGAGATCAATGAGCGTGTTTGTAAGAACAAAGGGCTTAGCTCTTGGAAGAACTATGAACATATGCCAGATAGAAACATTTCCTCTCTCTGGGCCATCACATGTTATCAGCTGAGCATGGAGATTAGTCACGTAATGCTGGTCCACACATCCCCACCCCACCACTCTAATTCTCAGTGGCACCTCCAGGACCTGCATGCATATTCACCAGCCATTCCAGGGGCCCTGTGGCTACTGAGAAAATGCAGCCAGGCAATCTGAAATCTTTACCTTTATGCTGTGGCTGGCCCTTGCCTCCAAGGACAAGAGTCCCCATCAGCCAAGCCAGGCTGGCCCAAGCAATCGGCATAGTATCTAGCATGGGGCAGAGACTCTAGGTATGTTTGCTTCGAACAAGTAATTCTATTTTACCAAACAAATCACTTAAAAGAGCATCTAACACAGTGGGTAGGGAGCTGATGAGTCTCAGTGCAGTCTTGAGCTTAATTCTAGGAAATAAGAATTGATCCACTAACCAAAAAGTAATTTCCCCTGAGTGGGATCCTGTGACTGCCTCACTTAGAGAGAAGATACTGCCAGTCTGATGATAAACACGAGTTAAAACCTCTAAACCTGGGGTGTCCAATCTTTTGGCTTCCCTGGGCCACGTTGGAAGAACAATTGTTTGGGCCACACATAAAATGCACTAACACTAATGACAGCTGATGAGGTTTAAAAATAAAATAAAATCACACAAAAAAATCTCGAAATGTTTTAAGAATGTTTGCAAATTTGCTTTGGGTGCATTCAAAGCCATCCTGGGCCACAGGCAGCCCACGGGCCGGGGCTTGGACAAGCTTGCTAAACAGTGGATAACACATTTACTCCTAAACGATTTGTCTGTGGAACTAGTGGGAAGACAGAATTTTGTATGGGGATATTCATATTAGAACCTCAACTAGATGAAATTGAAAGATCAGGGTATAGAAAGCCAAGATTGGCTAAACACCTATGAGTTTCAATGTATTCCCTAACATGACAGAAAGAGGCAGTCTTACCTAAACTGAGCTTTTACGTTTTCTCTCTACATGTTTTGTAATGCAAATGTAGGAAACTGACCAAACTCTTCAGATTTCAAAGGAAGTATCCTTGTATACAGTCAAACCTTCAGAACACCCTGGGAAAACAATTTCAAAAATAAACTTGAGGTTTGGAAATGAAAGCTGAGTTGCTGTCTGTTTTACACAGTTCAGGGTGTTTGAATCTTTTTAAATGAACCTGACAACTACAACTTTTCTATTTGGGGGGAAAAAATAAACTTTTAATATTGAGTGCTATAACTACCCCTAAAACTACCTTGTACAAAAAGGAAGATGGCAAAAAAGAAAAGCCTGTAAAAAGGCTCCTTTTACTAGGGTTGGAGACCTAGGAGAATCAACTAGGAGTCTGAAAATCTGGAGTTGGCCGTGCGCACTGGCTCACGCCTGTAATCCCAGCACTTTGGGAGGCCGAGGCAGGCAGATCACCTGAGGTCAGGAGTTCGAGACCAGCCTGGCCAACATAGCAAAATCCCATCTCTACTAAAAATATAAAAAACTAGCTGGCCATGGTGGTGGGCACCTATAGTCCCAGCTACTTGGGAGGCTGAGGCAGGAAGAATCACTTGAACCCTGGGGGTGAAGCTTGCAGTGAGCTGAGATCATACCATTGCACTCCAACCTGGGCAACAGAATGAGACTCTATCTCAAAAAAAAAAAAAAAAAAAATCTGGAGTCACTGGGACTCAACTCATCTGATCCACGTGGCCTGGCCCTGGGAGCATGGGTACCAAGTGGCTGTCCCAAGAAGCCTCCACTTCCCCCTGAAAGTCTACCCCCCTCATTTCCCTATGGATGGGTCCCACTTCTCTTGCCCACTTCTCTTAACTGATTAGCACATATATCACCACTTAATTTATGGTGTTCATATGTTACCAACTTTTATTATTTTTTAATTTTTATTACTTTAATAAATCCAGTGGTTTGTATTTTATATTCTTCATGGTTACTGAAAAAAATACAGAATTCATGTCCCAAAAAAAGTGTTAGATAAGGCATTCATCCTTTACACCTCTTGAGCCTTAAAATGATTTCTGAAAGTTTCTCCCACCAGTGCAGAGCTAAGCTACAAAAGTTTACGGTTCTGAAGACAAGCAATGGCACCTGACTCCAAGATGCAGAAGCAGGAAATATTTCTGACATGTGGCTCAAGTCCAGTATTGGCTCTGGACAAGTTCTTTAATTTCTCTGTTTTCCTGTCTCTAAAGTCAGACTGTCGGTGATGACTTCATAAAGTAATTAGGAAAATCACATATTGTATGCTAAATGAAATGACGGGGGTCAGCCGGGCAGTGGCTTATGCTGGTCACCCCAGCACTTTGGGAGGCTGAGGCAGGTGGATCACTTGAGCCCAGGAGTTTGAGACAAGCCTGGGCAACACAGGGAGACCCCATCTCTACGAAAAATATAAAAATTAGCTGAGTGTGGTGGTACACGCCTGTAGTCCCAGCTACTCGAGAGGCTGAGATACGAAGATCAGCTGAGCCCAGAGAGGTCAAGGCTGCGGGGAGCCATGATCACACCATGCACTCGAGCCTGGGTGACAGACTGAGAGACCCTGTCTCAAAAAATAGTAACAGGGATCTGAAACAGAATTCGGTGTAGCATTTATGGACACAAGAAAGCTGGCTTTGTTCATAAAATGTTTTTAAACACTTATGAGGAAAAGACTAAAAACCCCACTAATTCACCAACCAGCATTAACCACCAATATCCTGAAATAATTTATTAACTAACTAAGAAGCCAGAGGGCTGAGAATCTAAAGTACAATGCTATGTCCATAGTGGAGATTTAATAAATATTTGTTGGGTGAATAAATGAACATCTTCATACTGCCATAAACATAGAAAACCTCTCAGAGATAATAGATCCACGCCATTTGTGCTATAGTTTCCTCTACGAAGCCTAAGTCCAAATTATATCAATAAAGGGTTATTATCGTTTTCTCTCTAAGCGCAAATCTGGCTTCAGAATCCTCCTCAACACTGCACCCTGCAGTCACTACCAATTGGTTGGTGCCATCCAAATGCACTTGCCATCCCTGACATATGATACTTACTAAACCTACACCGAAACCAAAATGTCCAAGAAATAAATTCCCCTCCAAGTCAAGTGGAGTTTTCTTAGATTTCTCAGTGTTGTCACTGGTAATTGTGTAGTCAACTCGACACTGAAAAGCTACTCAAACTCAGGGCATATCTTATGCTCAGGTTCACACTGTTGGCATTAATACCATTAGACCAGGCTACCAAGAGGAAGGGAATATTTTTGCAAGTACTCAACAAAAGAGGCTTCTGTTCTTACACTGTGCAGCCACACTGTTTGTTTGTTGTTGTTGTTGTTCACCTACTGGAAGCAGCTTCTGCCTCTTCCCTGGCATTCCAGCACAGACCAGCACCACACAGCTCAGTACAGGCTCTCCAGCCGCGGCTTCTCTGGTAGATTAGTTTTGTCCCAGCAACCACATTTTAAGCTTTTTCTACTGATTCTAAGTCAGACACACACATAATCCCCTCACAAGGCCAGCCCCGGTGCTTTCTTTGTAGCCTCTTGTCTGATGAGATCCTCACAGCACCTGTTTTCTCCACTTCAGCGATGTGAAACTCTGGCAGGGAATTTCCTCTGAGGCCTTACACCTAGGCCAGGGGCAGCACCAAGATTTAGACCCAGACTTTGTCTCTAAGACCCGCACTCTTTCTTGAGCAGAGACCACATTTTTACTTTTCTGCCTCCCACAGTTTGTATTCAGCTATGCTGACATGGTCACTGGAGGACTGTGGACCACAGCGTGTCACTATGTCCCACGGCACCGGTGTGCCAGCAAGACAAGCTCTTATCTGTCAGAGCTCAGTGGAAGTGTCACTCCTCAGCCAGACCTTCCTCCTTGCCACATTTCTGGCATCCAGAACAGTGTTTCACATAGAAATGAATGAATGAATGATCTAATAAATCATGTTCAATGCACACGGCTCTCTGAACTTTGTTTTAAAATGTGAACAATGTCAAAGAAAAAAAAAGTCGAGGTTTTCCATAACAAATACCCATCCTTCAGGCATCTCCAGCCCGAATATTTAGAACTGTCTAAAACATGAGAACCAGATCCACAGCCTCACGGGGGCTTTCCTTCCCACCTCCAGCCTCCACGTCACAAGGTATGTATGTTCCAAAACTAGAAATTAGGCCCTGGGGTTATCAAGCATCTCTTAAGGGAGGCATGGGGCGTGTGGAATTCCAGCAATGCCAGCTCTAACGAGCCTGGTTCCCGGAACATCCTCACAGACGTGTGCAAAGTGAATTCCAAAGCTCAGTATTCTCCCTTGGAATATGTTGTACTTTCAGCAAAGCATCTCTCTCTTCTCCGTCACTCAAAACAACAGATCCAATCAGGGAAAATTAGCCATCTTTGTCCTCATCAGTGAAAGGGGTGAGGGAACATGCATCATGAGCAAATTTAGCAAAATGATTGCAAACCCAGAGCCACCGGGGAAGCATCCATGGCATGCAGCCTTCCCAGCTCCCTGAGGGTCATCAATTCACAAACCAACCCAGTTTCATAAATGCATGAGACAGTTGTTGCACGGGTCCCAAAGAGACTATGCTATAAATGACAGGCACCTGTATTTGTCCACAGAAACCTACTCCATATTGTATAGTGTGGCTATTAAAAACATGGAAGATAACACTGCATAGGCACCCAAAATATTTAAAATAAAATAAAAAAAAAACCTTCTGAAATTTTTAGAAACCTAGCAGCTTGCTACTTGTATGAATTCAGGTTCTCTGCTGTTGTTAAAGACAGCTATTACCTGCAAAGGTGATGACACCAGGGACCTCATGCCCCAGTAAGATCGTCCTCTCCAGAATTCTCTCAGATGGACAGCAGGGGAAGGGGGACTACCCAAACCCATAAGTCACCCCAAACACGCTGTGCCTTGCTCTCACCAGCCCCTCAGGTACTTGAAGAATGGCCATTCGTTTAGACATTGTGAGCAGTGCTGTGGCCCTTAGCTCCCTCTCTCCTTCCTAAAGCACCCTCACCCCATTCCAGTTTTCATCTTCTGCACCAGGCTCCCTGGCATCATAGATCTATGTAGATGGGTCTGTTAGTCTCAAATTATATGTGGAAATGAACTGGGTAGAAACAAACACATACACTCAAAGGAAATGTGTGAAGGAGAAGGGCCATTCATGTCTCCTTTCAAAGCATGAATGTGTCTCCTGGCCAACAGCTGCGTCTCATCCCTGTAATCCCAACACTTTGGGAGGCCGAGGCAGGCGGATCACTTTAGCCCAGGAGTTCCAGATAAGCCTGGGCAACATGGCAAAACCTTGACTCTACAAAAAATACAAAAAAAAATACAAAAATGCTGAGCATGGAGACACGTGCCTGCAGTCCCAGCTATTCAGGAGGCTGAGGTGGGAGGATCACTTGAGCCTCAAAGGTTGAGGCTGCAGTGAGCCATGATTGCACTACTATACTTCAGCCTGGGCAACAGAGAGAGAACCTGTCTTAAAAAAAAGAAAAAAGAATGTGGCCTGGTGTGGTGGCTCACGCCTGTAATCCCAGCATTTTGGAATGCCTAGGCAGGCAGATCACTTGAGGTCAGGAGTTGGAGACCAGCCTGTTCAACATGGTAAAACCCTGTCTCTACTAAAAATACAAAAATTAGCCAGGCATGATGGTGTGCACCTGTAATCCCAGCTACTCAGGAGGTTGAGGCAGGAGAATCCCTTGAACCCAGGAGGCAGAGGTTGCAGTGAGCCGATATTGCACCACTGCACTCCAGCTTGGGCAACAGAGCGAGACCCTCTCTCAAGAAAAAAAAAAGAATGTGTCGGCCGGGCGCGGTGGCTCAAGCCTGTAATCCCAGCACTTTGGGAGGCCGAGACAGGCGGATCACGAGGTCGGGAGATCGAGACCATCCTGGCTAACACGGTGAAACCCCGTCTCTACTAAAAAGTACAAAAAACTAGCCGGGCGAGGTGGCAGGCGCCTGTAGTCCCAGCTACTCCGGAGGCTGAGGCAGAAGAATGGCGTGAACCCGGGAGGCAGAGCTTGCAGTGAGCTGAGATCCGGCCACTGCACTCCAGCCTGGGTGACAGAGCGAGACTCCGTCTCAAAAAAA
>NW_016803664.1:2830570-2838999 GCF_001698545.2 Rhinopithecus bieti
AAAAAAAAAAAAAAAAAAAAAAAAAAGAATGTGTCTTCTTCTTCTTGGCCCCATTTCTTAAGTGCAGAATACCTTCCTCTCTGATCTCTAGGAGCCAGAGGAAAGGAGGAGGACCTGGGGCACAAGTTAGAATGGGGGAGGGGGTTCCTGCCTACATACCTTCCTAAGCCAGGCCCTAGAATTGGTGAGTAAAAGCATATACTCCATTATTTTTATATTTAAATATTTTATGATATATAGATGTCTCCAGCAAGGAAGTTTCACAATTTACATTTTTCAATAACCAGAAATTAGATCGGTAATCCAAAATTGAAGTTTTAATTATATAAACAAAAAAAAGTATATTTTAGCCTTTTAGGGTTTGTCAGTACAACTTTTGTATTCATATGAATGTGGAATTTTTTTTTTCTTTTTTTTTTGAGACAGACTCTTGCTCTGTCACCCAGGTGGGAGTGCAGCAGCACAGCCTCAGCTCATTGCAATCTCCATCTCCCAGGTTTAAGCACTTCTCCCACTTCAGCCTCCCAAGCAGCTGGGACTACAGGCACATGCCACCATGCCTGGCTAATTTTTGTATTTTTAGTAGAGATGGTTTCACCATGTTGGCCAGACTGATCTCGAACTCCTGACCTCAAGTGATCTGCCCGCCTCGGCCTCCCAAACTGCTGAGATTACAAGGCATGAGCCACTGCACCTGGCCTGAATGTAGATGTTTTAAAATGTCACTCTTTTGAAAGCATGCTAAAATTTAATAGCCCACTCAGGGTCTTTTTATTTTTTATATTTTTATTTTTGAGACAGGGTACTGCTCCATCACCCAGGTGGGAATGCAGTGGTGAGATCATAGCTCACTGCAACCTCGAACGCCTGGGCTCAAGGGATCCTCCTGCCTCAGCCTCCCAAGTAGCTGGAACTATAGGCACGAGCCACCACACCCAGCCTATTATTCTTATTTTGTTAAAAATAGCTTTTTACAAGCAGTTTTGGAATTTAAAACTTTTCCTTTCCCTATCCTCAGCCACACCTTCAGTCTTGCTTAGTTCCTATTTTAGTCTTTCACGAGCTTGTATAATGTACAGATGCCTTTAAAGAAAAAACAATTCTCAATGATTCTTAGTGTTTACTTAATGTTTCTCATAAAATGTACAAATATAAAACTATTATAGTTCTCATATTACCATCAATACCAAAACATCTGCACATTAAATACAAATGCAGTTACAAAGCCAATATAATTCAAATTCACAACATTAATATACAGGGTGATAATTTTGCTGAAACTGCATCACCTTATATGGTGTGAACAGGGACTTCAATAGAGAAAGTCATGATTTCATTGCACAGATGTCACCTACCTTGTACAATGAGATGCCTCAATTTTCTACCACCTTTTTTTATTCAAACAACTATGAAACCTTCATTTCTCTAGTCTGCCATAAAACTGTTGGGTCTTCATGGGGTGCAAAGGCATCGTTTATGTGTTCTGTCCATCTTGGTTCTTTCCACTGGTTCATGATACTTACAATAATGTAACCTGATACCCAAACCATTAAAAACACAGACACTGGAATGGCATGGTAGTATCAGTGGTCATCAGCTCATCTGGGACATGCTGATACTAATGCCTTATGTAATTACTAACAAGTTCTTACCAAGAGCTTATTACTATGCTAGGCATCCTTCTACAGCAGTTAAATGGGGAGACAAGGTCCTTTTTCCCACAGAACCCACACTCTGGTAGGCAGAGTGAGGATGAATAAGAAACTCACATAGCATGGTAAGAAAATGAACCCGGGTAGGTGACAGCGAGGTGATGGTGGTGGAGTGAAGGTCCACTCTAGATAGACAGTTAAGGAAGCCCTCGCCGGGAAGGGAACATTTGCTTTGAAAGAGAAGATGAGATCTAAGCCGTGTGAGTGTCAGGTAGAGAGAAAAGCAAGTTTAGAGCTCAGGAGGGAGAAACGTGCTAGGCAAATTGGAGAATCACCAGGAAGGCAGACTTGGCCAGAGTCCGGTGGGAGATATGGAGGGCACAGCAGCTAAGGGCAGAGGAGTGCACAGGAGCCAAACCCACAGGGTGTTGTGGGCCTGAATGCAACTCTGGGTTTTGACCCAAGTTGGGGCAAGAAGTCACCAATAAGATTCGAGGTGTTATTTAAAGCCGGGGACTGGAGGAACTCAGCTAGGAAGTCACGTAGATGGAGAAGCGAGGATGGAGCTCCAGTGCTGAGCTGCGGTGCCTCTGTGGCCCCGCAGCAACAGCATCACCTGGGAGCATGTGAGAGACGCAGAATCATGGACTCCACTGCAGACCCACTGAATCATCACCTGCTTTTCCCACATTCAGAATGAGGATCTACGCTGTAGCACGCCAACACTAAGAAGACGGGGAAAAGAGGAGAAGCAGACACAGACAACTGAGAAGGAGCGACCCGGGGATGGGAGGAAATCTGGACAGCCTGGCATCCCAGAAACCCAGAGAAGCTGGGGCTGCAAGAAGGAAGGAGGGGTCAAGTAAGCCAAAGGCTACCATTAAGCAGGCAAAGACTGGAGCATCACTGCACAAGGCGGGATGCAGATGGAAGGTGACCTTAGCAAGAACTTTGATGCCAGAGTGGAAGGCATGGAAGCTCCACTAGAATGGGCTAACAAAAGAATGGAGGAAAAACAACTCTTTCAAAGGATGTTAATCATGCAGAAATTAACATTAAAAAAAAGGTTGTCTTAGAAAACAGATGCCCACCCCATACTCTTCCCCTTTACCCCAGTATGAAATCTGCTGTATTTGCTTCCTCTCTCCAGGGATATGTTTACAGTCATGGGGGTTGGGGTTGCAAATGAAAAGATATAACCTGGTATTTATGCTCAAATATTTCTGAACAGGACCATTACCTAATTTTATGGACTATTACTTCTTTCCTTCCTCTGGCTGTTGCCTGTTGTCCGGAGTTGCAGCTGAGCCCCTAAGGGTGTGACAAGATCAACGGAAGAGGTATGGTCTGTGTTTAACAAAAACCAGTTGCAGAAGCATGTGGAAATGCCTCCTTATCCTGAGAATGCCAACAAAAACATTGATAAGAGAATCCAAACCAGATAAAAGAGTCACTTCTTTTCCCTCTCCTCTACAGAACCTCTATAGCCATTCATGCCTACCTTCTACCCCCAAACTACTCCAGGTGGAGGGAACCTACATAGAATCACATTCTCAAGGCAAAAAGCTTTTGGGGACCATCTAACATACCCCTCCCTTCCCTGAGATGAGTCACTTTCAAACATCCTAGTTCCAAATTTGTAGGCCCAAACCTCTGCCCTGGGATCTATTTCCATGTCCCTCACCACTGGGTCCCTAACACTGGGAGTTAGGATTTTAACCTCCAATATGAATTTTGTGAGGACACATTCAGCCCATAGCAAATGGATGGGAATAAAAGCAAGGGGATGGGAAAATAGTACAACAGCCTCATCCAGCAGCATGAAGCCACCACACATTCAGTACCTAGAAAATGAATTGTTCACAAGCTTTTTCTAACTTAGTTCCCTAGGGCTGAGTCTTTATCTTCCTGCTTTTCTTATACCAGTAATGCAACAATAGCAATTCCAGTTTATTTTCTTCCACCTAAAGCCAATACTGACACTAGGTCCCTCACCTTCGCCTTACTATGTCACAACATACAACCTGGGAGCAATTTTTAGTTTGCAATAATAATAATAATGTAATTAACTCTTAAACACTCTTACTATGTACCAAGTACTCATCTAAGTACTTTTACATTAAACATTAACCTACCCTGCACTATGCTGTCCAAAGCCATCCTCCAGACATTAACTCAGTGTTGAACATTAACAAATGCACTTCCATTTGGGTGGTTAACTGATGACCACAGAGCAAACTGCAAAAAGAGAATAGTATTTAAATGTCTTCATTTTCTCCTAGGGGCTCAGTTTATGAAGGTTCTTGTATTGAAAACCAAAGTGCAATTTATTTTCCTGGGTAGATCTCTCCCATGGGAGCCTTCTTTGAGTCACACCATTGGAAATCATGGGGTGAAGCCCTGGACACATTTACCCTGTTCTCTGACTTCCTGAGGGTGGTAGGAAGCAGACATTCCTACCAGAACAGTGCCAGATTGTGAAATGAAACAGGTAATAAAAGGAAAAAAATCACTGCAAGGAAGGGAGAAAAAAACTGAAGAGGAAAAAGGAAGAAACATAAAAGTGAGACAATGAAAAATTACCCTCTGGCAGGGTTTAAGGGTTTCTTGTTTTTGTTTTTTAATCACTCATCTATAGATGATAGGGCCCCACATGGACTTCATTTGGTCACCTAGGCTGGTTACAGCTCCAGTGACTTCTCTGCTTGTAAAATGTGAGCAGACAGGTGTAGACAGAAAACATGATGAATCAATCTAAAGAAGCCAAGAACATTGAATCATGAAAGCGGAGACATCCAAAACCCACAATCAGCATCCCAGAGGAAAAGCTGCCTCCAGAAAGCCTTTCACTTAGGCCTCGGAACAATCACTCACATCCATATGCATGATCTCAGGCAGGACCCTGCTGCCGCCCTCGTCTACACAGGAGCACACAATGCCTGACAGCTCCACATACTGAAGAGCAGGAACAGGACCCAGATCCGAGGCCACTCAAGTCACCACTCTCTACTTCCTTCTCAGGGTGCTTCCTGCTGTAAAAGTGGGCTCTCCTGCTCTAAAGCAGGCTCAGAATATTTAGGGAAAGGGGCCATTTTTTCCTTCAGGTAGGTGATTATATTCTTTCCACTGAGAAACATTTTCCCGATCCTAATGCTTGTTTTAGACTAAAGTGTCTTGCCAGACCCTTAACCTGGAGCTCTTACATCTCAATGCACCACCAAGAACATTACCTGGACGGCTCTCCTAAGCCCAGGTGTGGAGGAAAGAGGGGTCCTTTTGGTGTTTAAGGGTAGAAAGGGAATTAGGAAATTTGGTTTAAGAGCCTCTTGACAGCACAGGGATGCCTATACTCTTTCTATATATAATGGTGTATTAGTCAGCTTGGGCTGCTATGACAAAATATCACAGACCAAGTGGCTTAAACAACAGAAATATATTTCTTACAGTTATTCACAGGTAAGAAGTCCGAGACCAAGGTATCAGCCAATTCAGTTCCTGGTGAGGGCTCTCTTCTTGGCTTGCAGACAGCTGTCTTCTTGCTATGTTCTCACATGGCCTTTCCTTGGTGAGAGCACACAGATTCTCTCTCACTCTTTCTCTTCTTATAAAGCCAATAATCTCATTATAAGGGCCTCATCTTCATGACCTAATCTAACCCGAATTACCTCCCAAAGATCCCAACTTCAAATACCAAAACACTGGGAGTTAGGATTTTAACCTCCAATACGAATTTTGTGAGGACACATTCAGCCCATAGCAAATGGATGGGAATAAAAGCAAGGGGATGGGAAAATAGCACAATAGCATCACCCAGCACCATGAAGCCACCACACATTCAGTACATAGAAAATGAATTGTTCACAAGCTTTTTCCAACTTAGTTCCCTAATGGCTGAGTCTTTATCTTCCTGCTCATTTATCTCTTTTCAAGAGCTGTCAGACTAAAAGAATCTAACTGCATTAAAATTATATGAAACAACTTCACTCAAGGGGTGATAGAAAACGTGCTGACCGAAATAACTCCAGAAATGAGTGGAATCTGTAAGACCAAAGGCAAAGGTACTATACATAAGTATTTCACTATAGTTGATAAAGTTGTTTCCCGTAGAGGAATGCATTAACGATTCCGAAACCACTATATGTGTATACTGGAATTGAACAATTAAGTAAATAGATGCCAGGTGGTGGGAGCCTCCTTACTGCTGGAGAAGTTATAGACATGCAAGGGGAGGAGGTTAGAATGACCCATGTGGTAATTGATTCAAGTGGAGACATCAGTATGAACTCATGTTTCATCTGATATGTAGATGGTTACATACAGGAATATTTATAAATATGTCTATATACACAGGCTAGTGTACACATCTATGTTTTCTTGCTTTCTCAGCTAAGAGCACCTAGAAGCAACAGTACTCCAGTATCAATGAGTACTTAGCACCCAAATCTTAGTCTCTAATACCAATAAGTTCTGCAATAAAAGGAAGCAGGGTTCTTTGAATAAATGGCTTATTATTCTAAGACTAGGGCAGGAAATATACAAGATGAGCCTGGAGTATCCTATAGTGCCAGAAATTAAACAAGTACTTAAAAAAGGAACCAAAATTACCCACAATGATTAAGGTACACAGGAGTCAACTAAAAGATCTCCCAATGGCCCAAAAAATAAAGTAGTATTGGATAACTCAAAGTATAAAATATCCATGAATCCACATTTATGACTAAATAAATACATACATGGAGAAGAGCAGACAACTTGCCCATGCAGAATTCCAAATAATTTATTTAGATAACCTGCCCCAGAGGACAGGGAACATAACTCCTTACTTCTTATGTGTGGGCTGCACATAATGACTTCCTCCCAGAAGCTACAGGATAGAAAGGGTGGAAAAGAATAATTTCACAGTGGAGAAACCTGGCAGACACTAACTGAGCCAGGCACAAGCTTTATTAAGATCAATATCAGTAGTGATAAGTCATGTTGATATGTCCTTTGATGAGAAGGGCACTTTATCTCTGTGGTCTTCTTCCGAATGCCCCTAATCCTAGTCTAATCATGAGAAAAATATCAGACAAATTCCAATCCTAGCAAATACCCAACCTTCAAAACCGTCAAGGTCATCAAAAACAAGGAACATCTCAAACCATCACAGCCAAGACATGATAACTAAATGTAGTATCCTGGATGGGATCAGGGAACAGAAAAAGGACATTAAATAAAACTAAGAAAATCAGGATAGTGTGGACTCTAGCTAATAATAACTTATCAAAAATGTTTCATTAATTATGGCAAACCAAATGTTTGATATTGATAATAGGGGAAACTGGGTGTAGTTTCTGTACGATCTTTGCAATTTCCTTATCAATCTAAAGCTATTCTAAAATTAAAGGGTTTTTTTTAAAGCAATGTCAAGAAAAGGAAGGCACCAGGCAGTGAAACCCACTGATGTAGTCAGTGTGGTCACTCCAGTGCTGCACAGGCAACTCCTGACTCACCTGCCACCTCTGGCATGTCGGGCGGCCAGCGCAGAGAAACACATCATTCAGTAGGTCATTGGGCACAGATGCTGGTCAGGTCTCAGAACACTGCTCTCAGATTATACCTCTGCCAGGAAGAACAGGGCAAACATCTCCCTGGGCCAGTGAACACAGAGCTTCACATGACAGGTACATAAAGAGAAGCCCAGCAAGTCTCCAAGCTCAAGGGACTAGACAAGGTAGGGTATGAATATGAGCTATGTGGTGATAATTTATGAGCTGTGGACAGCTTCCCACAAGCCAATGAGTAGACCTAGAGGACTAAAAAACCGCAAACTGCCATCTTATGGAAGGAAGAAGGAGCAAGCAGAGAGCTGGGCAACCAGGGTAGACTGACCTTCCCCAGAAAACATGCTTCTCCAAGACAGACATGATAATTGGATGGAAAACAGAAGAACTGATGTTAGTCACAGAGCAGAATGGGAGAAACCAAATAGGAGAAAAAAAAGGAGAAACAGAAAGGGATTGAGAGCAAGAAATGAGTACCAAAAAATGAGATATGAGACGGAGGCAATTACATGGAACAAGATATTCATTACACTTGTTTAGCCATAGGAAGCCACAGTGGCAGGAAACACAGACTGGGGTGTTATTGTGGCTGAAAATAAGGGGTAGCCAAGTTAAAACGCTCTTAATAAGCACCACCTGAGAACCCAGCATCCCTGGCCCACAGGCAAGAAGCCTCCTCTCCTCCCCAGCAATACCTCTTCCCAGCTTCTCCTCTCTTGCAAATGCTTCCTCCTTAACCAGCCACCTAGGTGTCTCTGATGGTGTCCCCAACATCTCAGACAACTTGGTCAGACAACTTGGACTGCTGCTTCTACTACGAACCGCCAAAGGCTCAAGCCACCTCCGCCCCTGTTCGTATGTAAAGCCAGTGCTGTCAAAGCTCTGAGCCACTTAGCTGAAGACAGTGTCTGCCACCCAGTGACAAAGAACCAATCCAGAGACCCACCAAATACCCAGGAAACACCTCCCTAGACCCCTTCCCATCACCCCTCCTTCACAGCAGCTGCATTTTCACATTTAGATGATTTTTGTTTTAATTAATATTTGTCTCCGTTATCCATTTGTAAGATCCATGAGAACACAGGCTATATTGGCTTTTGTTCACCTTTCCCCCCCCATATATCTGGCATAATGCAATTGTTTATGAATTGAATGAATAAATGAATGAGAGAGACTCCTTTTCGCCAGCAATCTGGAATCCCCAGAAGGAAAAAAAAAAAAAAAAAAAAAAAAA
>NW_016803664.1:2839770-2845504 GCF_001698545.2 Rhinopithecus bieti
AGGGGAAGGGAGGGGAGGGGAGGGGAGGGGAAGGGAGGGAGAAAGGGCAGTATAAACAATGATTAGGTATTTGGTGCTATTAAACAAACTAGATATGTAATGGTGTAGTAATAAATAATACTGAGCATTCATTGTGCATTTACCAAGTGCTAAGTACTATGTTAAACACCTTATATGCACTATTCAGCAACCCTGCCAGGTAAGTATTAATTATCACCATTTTGCAGGTGAAGCAACTGAGGCTCAGTGGTTAAATCATTTGCCCAAGGTCACCAGATAGAGCAGAACCAGAAGTCATCAAGGCCTGACTGAGTCCAAAGACCATTCTCTTCATGACTCCAGAGTTCAGCTATACAACAGCTACTATTGTAGCTGAACTCTGGAATAGATGTTGGTTGGAGGCCTGGAACCTAACCACCATTTATGACACTGAATCCTCAGGAAGATGCATCCTAACTCCAAACAATCAATTAACTGCAAAATAAGCTTTTAGAACTCATCTGGTTTGTAGGTTGGGGACCACCTGCAGAGGATTATGAAGAGAAAGGAGGTTGAGGATGTGGTTTCCAGGTAACCAATCCTCCAGCATTGACAGAGCATCTGTGTGTGAATCCCAGCGGTAGAGACAAGTTCGCAGGACACTGTGATACCAAGTGCCTTCTGAGAGCAGCACGCCAGTCTGTAGGCTTTCCTGGAACACAGAAGCAAAACGACTGCAGGCAGCTGTAGGCCCAGACACCAAGAAGGCTATCTTAACAGCAGGGATAGAGGGGTCATGAGAGGATGCTGGCTTCAGTAGAAGGAAGAGCAGGATGCAAAGGTCTAGCCAGGGCTCTTAGAGGAAAATGCGAGTGTTCCTGATGACTTTGAAGAGGTGGTGAGCTGGGGTTCCAACAGCACTGGGAACAGAAACATCTTCTGCCTAAACAAGCAGTGAGAGCAAGTTACCATCCCACAACTCTGAACAAAAAAAAAGAGAATGATCGGTTTCCAACTTCACATGTAAAGAGCTTGGAAGTTGTTACTCTCATCCTTACAATTAAAAAAGAAAAAAAGCTGAGCAAATCGAAGAGGGGGTGGCTGCTTCAAGGGGCTAACACAGGGACTAAAAGAGATCAGGAATGTGGAAGTACATTTTCAATTGCAGTACACTCAAGAACTAGAAGGCATCAAAACCATATTTCTGTGGGTTTTTTCAATCTAATCTCTGATATGTGAGGACTACAGAGACAACAGTAGCTCAGTCTCAGAGAGCAGGTGCACTCACAGCACAGAGGCCCCAGAGCAGGGATCCCACAGCCGGCGAAGGGACACTCAGGGAAGCAGCCACCATCACTAATCCCACTGGATGTTCACTGGGAGAAAATCAGAAGAGACTATCCTTGTTCCGTTTTCTGGCAGGGCTACTACAGAAGAAGCCCAGAGAACCGTAATCATGCAGCTGGATTTCTGAAAGGCATCATCAGCTTTCCCTTGGGAGCTTTGGTTCCACGGACATTTACCAAGAGCACGCTCTACACTGGGCCCATGCCAGGCACTGAGGGAGACAAGAGTGATGGAGAATGCATGAAGGCAGGAACAACCCTGCCTCCAAATGGGGCTCAGAGATAGCTGGGGAACTCATTACTGCAAGAGGGTGGGTAGAATCTGGAAGGCTTTAAGGGAAGGAATCTTTATGCAATTTAATGGCTTAAAATGATACAAATAATCAAGGGGCAACAAGGCTGCATTCCTCATTTTAGGGAGACTCTGTCTCCTTGCCTCTTCCTGCTTCTAGAGGCCACCTGCACTTCTCAGCTCTTGGTCCCTTCCTCCATCTTCAACGCCAGCAGCGTAGCATCTTCTCTGGCTTTGCTTCCGTTATCACATCTCCTTCTTGGATTCCAACTTTCCTGCCTCCCTCTCTCCCGTATAAGGACTCTTGTGATTATCCTAAATAATCCAGGATTATCTCCCCAGCTCAAGGTCCTTAAATTAAGCATATCCTTTTTGCTGGGCAAGATGGCATAGTCACAGATTCCAGGATTAGGATGTGGGCATCTTTGGAGATACACTGTTCTGCCTGTCATGTAGATGGAAGAGTCAGCCTCCAGGAAAGAAAGAAAAAGGACTTAAACGTTCAGATGGAAGCTGGGATGAGATAAAGAGATGTATTTGTTTTCAGCTTTCCCAGTTCTAACTTCCCAAGGCTGCTGCCTCCTGCCATGAGTTCCATAAGACACCATTCATCTGCTCCGTCAAACGCCCCAGAAGATTCTTCACTGTGCCTTTACCCAAAACCACACAACCACTTAATGGTGGAATGGGATTTATGCCCATTCTCTCTCACCCCCAAAGCCTGTGTCCTTAACCACTAGAACTTCGGCAACATAGACAATGCAATATATGAGAGTTTAGGAATCAAACAGATGCGTAGGCTGGAATCATGGATCAAGTCTAAGAAAAATGAAGTTTAATAAGGAGAATCTAAAGCCCCTCACCCTAACCTGGGCCTAAGAAACAATCATTTGATTGTAGGGTGGATGAGACGTGAAAGCAAATCTTGGTTTTGGTGGGTTGTTTTTGTTGATTTGTTGTTTGTTGTCATTGTTGTTTTGGTTTTAAAAAGGTGTGAGATGATTGGCAAATACCACAGTGACCTCTGGAAACAATATATCGAGTTTCAACAGGGCAGGGCAGTTAACTACACTGCAGACTCCCCTTGAGCCCAGAACAACTCCACGCACCTGTCTCAGAAGCCTGTCTCTTCACCTAAGTACTGTTCCTCACCGCACTCACCTCTATGCTTATCTTTGGTGTGATTATCTCGATTTTTCTCTGTATACATAAAGGGATGACTGAGGTTACTGAGTAAATATGAGATGGGATCCTCGACTCTCGGATTTGCAAGAAACCTGCCCTTATTGCGGGGCTGACATTAGATTCCCTTTTCAAATCTGCCTGTGATGGATGGCCAGTCTTGTTTGCCTTCCTCAGAGCCTCCGAGGAACATGCAGGGAGCCCGAAGGATGAAGGGGCCACCGGCCCAGCAGCCCCCTTAGCAAAGGGAACCTGCTGGTGCTGCTGTCAGCTCCCTGCCCAGCTGACATAGGCAGCCCCCTCTGCTTGAGGCTGATCAGCAAGAGTCTGGTATACAAAAAACAGCAGCCAGATTGTATTACATCCAGATCACTTTAGTAAACCTTCTCTTCACATAGTGCCTTCAAGTCACTTGAGGCTTTTTTAAGACTTTCCGTTTCTGCTAGAATATTACAAGTGACTTCATGAGATCCACAGCCCTGGGTACTACAACACAGCTCATGTGACTGCAAATGGGGCACTGGAGGCATCTCCTTGAAAGAGCCACAGAAAGTTCCCTGTAAAACTGATGCCAATGCTCGGGGGTGAAAAGGCCAAGCAGGTGCCCTGTGGCGGCCAAGCAGGCCCGATGGTAGAGAACCCCACAAAATCTACCCAGCAATACGGTCGTCAAAAAGGTCACGAGGGATCAGAAAGTGTTTGATCTACTTTTTATCACTGAATGAGGGTATGGGAAGAAACCTAGTTAGCTATGCGTATCCTCTAAGTAAAATTTCTGTTAATTTTTTAAAAGAAAAGAGAGAAAAGAAAGAGTGGCCAGGAAAGAGTGGTTTCCACACTGAGATGCTGGCCGGTGTACGTACAGTGGCTCATGCCTGTAATCTCAACACTTTGGGAGGCCGAGACAGATGGATCGCCTGAGCCCAAGAGTTTCAGACTAGCCTGGGCAACCCCTGGGAGCAACCCCTGGGCAAAACCCCGTCTCTACAAAAAATACAAACATTAGCCAGGGATGGTGTTGCACACCTTGTAGTCTCATCTCCTCAGGAGGCTGAGCTGGGAGGATGGCTTGAGCCCAGGAGGTCGTGGCTGCAGTGAGTCATGATTGACCATGCCACTGTACTCCAGCCTAGACCACAGAGCAAGAAACTGTCTCAAAAAAAAAAAAAAAGGAAAGAAAGAAAAGAAAAGAAGAAGGTCAGGTGTGGTGGCTCACGCCCTAATTCCAGCACTTTGGGAGGCCAAGGTAGGCAGATCACAGGGCCAGGAGTTCAAGACCAGCCTGGTCAACATGGTGAAACCCCATCTCTACGAAAACTACAAAAATTAGCTGGGCGTGGTGGCGCACACCTGTAATCCCAGCTACTCAGGAGGCTGCAGCAGGAGAATCGCTTGAACCTGGGAGGCGGAGGTTGCAGTGAGCCGAGATCACACCACTGCACTCCAGCCTGGGCGACAGAGTGAGATTCCATCTCAAAAAGAAAAAAAAAGAAACTGAGATACGAAGAGATGGCACTGGGTACAGAAGGAGGGGAGCAGAGCTGGAAACACGATGAACTCTCATCACACATGAATACCAGAATGGTTGTCATGTGAAAAGGAGATTAAACTTGGTCTGTGTGACTCCAAAGGTTAGAACAATGAACACAGAGTAGACGTGCCAGGGACACAAACTCCACTTCAATCGAAAGGGGGAAATCAGCTTTCTCACAGAGATGCGTCAAGACAAACCAGGCTGTTTCAGGAGACAATGAGTTCCCCCATGAGTTGGAGGAAGGCAAACAGGGCCTGGCTATCCATTCACAGGCAGGTTTGAGAAAGGAGTCCCGCATCAGCCAGGTTCCTGGGAGATGTGAGAATCAAAGATGCCATCTCATATTTACTCAGTCAACAATCATCCCTTAACAGATACAGAGAACATCAAGATAATCACACCAAAGAGGCCAGAGGGGAGCACAGTGAGGAACAGCATTTAAGAGAAAAGAGGACACACAGCCACCACAGAACAAAGGATTTTCTCCAGATCTTATCCATGTTTTATCTGTACAGAAAAGGTCTTGAGGATAAAAGGTTCCCTGATGGAGTGAAGCTGCCTCCATCTGCAGCTAGGATGAGGGTAGTTCGGGCCACCCACTAACATCCACAGCCTATGAAACTCCAGCCTGGGCCAGAAATAAACGAGAATCTCAGGAGTGACTTTCAGGCACATCACCAACACCCGTCTGATGCCAATACAAACTCTCCAAACTGTCATCAGCTGGTTGCCCTCTTGGCAGAGGAAGGAAGTCAACCCAAACCTGTCCCAAAAGGAAACCTGGGAATGTCACACAACAGGAGGTTCTGAACGTTAGCAGGGCTTTGAATGCTAGATAATCGACAGCAAACACAGAAAATATGAGCGCTGATGGAATTTTCCAAGAAGTATTTGATGCTCTTGTTTAAAATAAGTAACCTTCCAGGACCAGGAAAGGGGTGGAAGACAGCACCAAGGCTCTCAGCGAAGTTTTGTAAGATATTAAGAAGCTCTATACAGCAGCTGAGCCAAAGGTCAATGGAATTCTCCACATCAAAAGAGAACGAAAAAAAAAAAACTAGTGAGATCTCGGCCAGGTATGGTGGCTCACGCCTGTAATCCCAGCACTTTGGGAGGCCGAGGTGGGTGGATCACCTGAAGTCAAGAGTTCGAGACCAGACTGGCCAAAATGGTGAAACCCCATCTCTACTAAAAATACAAAAAAACTAGCCTGGCATGGGGGCGGGCACCTGTAATCCCAGATACTTGGGAGGCTGAAGCATGAGAATTGCCTGAACCTGGTAGGTGGAGGTTGCAGTGAGCTGAGACTGCACCATTGCACTCCAGCCTCAGTGACACAGCAAGGCTCTGTCTCAGAAGAAGAAGGAGGAGGAAGAGGAGGGGGAAGAGGAGGAGGGGAGG
>NW_016803664.1:2846019-2884038 GCF_001698545.2 Rhinopithecus bieti
GAGGAGGAGGAGAGGGGAGGGGAGAAGAAGAATAAGGAAGAGGAGGAGGAGGGGAGGAGGAGGAGGAGGAAGAAGAAGAGGAGGAGGAGGAGGAAGAAGAGGAAGAAGAAAACTAGCGGGATCTGGACAGTGTATGACACAAATATCAGAAGAGCTAAACTGCAAGTTCCCTTAGGACAAGAACAACCAGATCTGGTTTTGACTCCCCAGAGAGAGCACGGCTGGTATACGAGAGAACGTCCAAGTGAACAAATATCAAGCCAGCAGTGAATCCAAGAAAGGTGGAACAGGAAGGCTCTAGACAGCTGTGATGATTCCAGAGAAAATAAGCTTGTATTCTAAAAGGGAAAACTCTGAGACTGGCTCATGTCAGGGAAGTCTCTGTGTCTATAGATGGAGTCCAACATATGACACTCTTTAGTCATATTCTGATATTAAGAAAACATGGCCAATATCACCATCCAACATGGTATAAATGTAATAAATTTTAGTAAGATCCTTCAAAAGTTCTTTTTTAAAAAATGTGGTCTTTGTGGTACAGGAACAATTATGTTCTCTAAGCTGTTACAGCTTATCTTCAGATTCTTGTATGAAAACACCAACACCACATATTTATCATCTTATTTTCAAGCAAATCGGACTTTTCTCCACTCAATCTGACAAGATACAAATGTGACGAACTTCAGTCTCTTATTAAGGGTTGCATTTTATTTTTCAGCAAGAGAGAAAAGAAGCTAAAGCAACACAAATCCATCTTGATTAATAGAAGATTTGAAGGGCACTCCCTATAAGCCATGAGAGAATTAAGAGGTAGAAGTTCAGCATTTTGAAAAACCAGTGTAGCCAATAATATAGCCTCAGATATTATAGACTGAATTTATTTGTTCTCTCTCTCAATTGTTGTTACTGGACCCCTTCATACTCACTCCTCCCTCCCCACTCCACACACGTACACATGTTGGGACCACACAGACAGTCAAAATGCCCGCCTAGAGAGAGGTGGTGATGGGAAGGCTTCCAGAACACTCTACCATCTGCTGACGTAGCCAGCGACATGGAGTAGAAGAGGGGAGAGAAGATGGCAATCAGTCCTAGGGATCAAGCCTCATTTAGATCAGAAGGCCAAGGGTAGGAAATAAAGCCCAACAGTGGTATAAACCATCCTCCATATCAACTAAGGAACTAGGGTTTACTGAGGAGCTATCATGAGTCAGGTACTGTTTTGTGCACTTTGCCTAGGTTCACATTTAATCTTCTTAATGACATGTAAAATGAGAAAACTGAAGGACAAGGACTTCAAGTAATTTGATTGTGAAGCTGGACAGCTGACAGACCTGGGATCCTGACGAAGTCTGTCTCACTCCACAGTCCTCTCTTGCTTCCTTTCCTAGACCAGGCTACCTCCAGCCTGGTCCTCACGCTGCAAATGATCCCCTCAACTAAGACAGGATTCCACTTCCTCAAAGAGGTGAGTTCTCACTGGTCAGGACCCCAAACCATCTCGGTTGAAGTACCTTCTGGGCTAACAGCTTGTGCCTTTAATCTTCCAGAATGGAAGGATCGTTGCCATCTGTCAGGTTCGGAAAAGGCGAGGTCCTCACACTAGGCATCAGATGAAGACACTCTGCAGAGAAATTCCTGTTCATCATTCCCTTCCCGCTTGACTTTTCAAACCAAGCAGCAGTTTCATTGGACTTATTTCTCTACTTTTTGCTTGTAAGAACTCCTCTCTGGTTAGACTCAACTTAGAACTTCTACTCTTGTTTTAGCACCTTCCAAATGTCTAAAAGTCCTAACAGTCCCAGGCCCACTTGACTCTTCCTAAGAGCTCCTGACTTACATGGTACATGGAATCAGAGTCAACTCCATGCCCTCTCAGGACTTGCAAGCATCCTACCTTCTCCCTCTGCCTTTCACATCACATCAGTTAGTGAATGCTTCCTGTTGATCCTGCCTCCTGAAACCTCTCAGCCATACTTCTCCACCCCACACCATGGCCCTAATTACAGCAATATGCATATCTCGACTGGATTACAGCCTTGGCTTTCTAAGTTGACCCTCAGCCTTCAGGCTTGTTTTCCTCCAACCCATTCTCCCCATGGCCACTGTGATCTTTTCAAATTTGTACTTCAGCCTAAAAAGTACTCAGTGGTTTCTTTCTTCTTTTGCTTTCAGGATAAAAACACAAGCTCCTCAGCATGGAATTCAAGACCAGGCCCCGGACGTCTCCAGCCCGTGTGCCTCCCCTGTGCATGCTCTGCACCTACTCACATGTCTCCAAATGCACAGAGCCCCTCTGCTTCCTGAGCTTGCCAGCCCACTTTCCTCAGGCCTTACCTTGCTGACTCTCCCCTGGACCAGATTTCAGACCTTTTGTTCCCTCAGCACAAACACACACACACACACACACACACCCCTAGTGCTGGCCTCAGCCCAACCAAACACCAAGATTGTCCCTTAACTTATCAACTTGCCCACTGCAGATGGCGAGCTCCTGGAAGGCTGAGCTGCAGCCTTAATCTCCGCGGTGGTTAGTTCCTAATGTCCTCAATGAATGCACACATGCCTGAGGGTAGGAAGTCAAAAGGTTGTGTGTGTGTGTGTGTGTGTGTGTGTGTGAGAGAGAGAGAGAGAGAGAGAGAGAGAGAGAGAGAGAGAAAGAGAGAGAGTCTCACTGTTTCGCCCAGGCTGGAGTGCAGTGGCACCATCTTGGCTCACTGCAACCTCCACCTCCCAAGTTCAAGCAATTATCCTGCCTCAGCGTCCCAAGTAGCTGGGATTACAGGCACGCACCACCACACCCAGCTAATTTTTTTGTATTTTTAGTAGAGACAGGTTTCACCATGTTGGCCAGGCTGGTCATTAACTCCTGACCTCAAGTCATCCATCCACCTGCCTCAGCCTCCCAAAGTGCTGGGATTACAGGCGTGAACCACTGGGTCTGGCCTAAAGGCAATTTCAAGAGCATACCTCTTTATAAAGAGGGTGTCTATGAACCCCTGCACTGATTGATAAAAAAAAAAAAAAACCACTAATGAACTGGGTGCATGTGCAGGCCTGTAGTCCCAGCTACTCGGGAGGCCAAGGTGGGAAGACTGCTTGAGGCCAGGAGTTTAAGAACAGCCTGGGCAACATAGGGAGACCTCATCTCTAAAAAAACTAAACTAAAATTACATTAAATTATGTTATTCCAGAAAAGTGCACTAATATTCAGAGGTTTGGCTCTGGGAAAACTGTCCAAACTTTGCTTTGGGGCTTAAAAGTCGCATTCTTGAATAATCGATTCTTCGATTCCAAAAGGCTTACCTGGGCAGTGCACATGTGTGGAAAGATTCATCTCTGAGTGAGGCATTCAAGATAAGGATGTCTATCAAAGGAAGTGACTTCTGTGTATGAATGTGTGTGTTCATCATCCTTGAGGTCTGGAGCCCCTGAGAAACCTAACTCTGTTTTCCCGTTACCAAAATAAACACAACAGTGTGCTCTGCTTTCGGCTGTTTATGGGAAATGGCTTCGTGGGATAGACGATTTTCTTCCTAAGCATCCTACTTTCTGCAAGATTTCAGCAGGACACAGATATTTAGTCAGGTCACTTAACTCCTAACTTCCATTGCACCCTCTCACCTCCACATATTTTGAAATTACCAAAGAGAGTAATTTTTTCTGCTGGGCATGGCTGAGGTGGGTGGTTCACCTGAGGTCAGGAGTTTGAGACCAGCCTGGCCAACATGGTGAAACCTCGTCTCTACTAAAAATACAAAGATTAGCTGGGCGTGGTGTGGGTACCTGTAATCCCAGCTACTCAGGAGGTGGAGGCAAGAGAATCACTTGAACCTAAAAGGTGGAGGTTGCAGTGAACCAAGATCATGCCACTATACTCCAGCCTGGGCAACACGAGTGAAACTCTATCTCAAAAAAAAAAAAAAAAAAATTTAGAGTAATTTTTTCTAATACTTTCAGATATGGAACAAATTGTCAAGCCCCACCACCCTGCCTTTTTTCTGAGACAGGGTCTCACTCTGTCGCCCAGGCCAAAGTAGTATGGTGGCACAATCACAGTTCACTGCAGCCTCAATTTCCCAAGGTCAAGTGACTCTCCTGCCTCAGCCTCCCAAGTAGCTGAGACTACAAGCGTGCATCCCACACCTGGCTATTTTTAATTTTTTGTTGTCGTTGAGACAGGGTGTCACTATGTTGCCTAGGCTGGTCTCAAACTCCTGGTCTCAAGCAGTCCTCCCCTCTCATCCTCCCAAACTGCAGGAATTTCAAGCACAAGCCACTGTGCCTGGCAAAACCTATTTTTTCACAATTATTTCTTTAATCATTTTTTTGAGTAAGAATAGAAGTAATTCACAAAACAAGACAGATGAGGAGTCTTGTTTCTCATCATATTTACTAAAAACAAAGAAAGGAGGCCGGGCGCGGTGGCTCACGCCTGTAATCCCAGCACTTTGGGAGGCTGAGGTGGGCGGATCACGAGGTCAGGAGATCGAGACCATCCTGGCTAACACGGTGAAACCCATCTTTACTAAAAATACAAAAAAATTAGCCAGGCGTGGTGGCGGGCGCCTGTAGTCCCAGCTACTGGGGAGGCTGAGGCAGGAGAATGGCGTGAACCCAGGAGGCGGAGCTTGCAGTGAGCCGAGATCGTGCCATTGCACTCCAGCCTGGGCGACAGAGCAAAACTCCGTCTCAAAAAAAAAAAAGAAAAAAGAAAAGAAAGAAAGGAAAAGGTGTCCAAACATCAGGTTGCTGTAAGTTACAGCAAGTCAGCCAAGACCTCTTGTAAACGCTAAAACTTAGCTCTGACCACCTTAACGGAAGGTCTTGAAATTCTTCATGTATACAGAAAGCCATTCAGGAAGCCCACCTCCTAACAGCAGGGGCTAGTGACAGGACTCCTGTCTGCAATAATCAGATGATTCAACAGTTACCAATTCTACCCCATCAGAGGGAAAACTCATGCCAAAAGAACAGATGGCCCAACCTTCCAAGTGACCTGTGAATAGATCAGGAATAAGACAATAGTCATAAATTTAAGTTAGCTTACTTAACTTAAACTGATTGTACAGGTCAACTAGTACAGTAAGCACTAGTATTTGGTAAGCACTCAGTATTTTGATAAATACATTCAGGAAAAAATTTTTTATTTCAGATTGCATTCAGAGCCCAGCACTAGTGATCATTGGCAATTAATTCAGTACACTCGCTAAAAATTTTTTGGATTTGTACAGTACTTATGTAAGTTTGATTACCATGCTCTCATGTGTTTGCCATTTTTAAACACAGTTTTGAGATGAGGACCCTCTAGGCCATGCCGGCGTCTGGTTTCCTGAGACACTCACTCCAGGCTTTTATTCCCATCTCAGAACCCAGTCACTACCACTTACCCTACTCTTTCTTCCACGTTACCATGCCACTGCCACTTCACAGGATTGCAGAATAAATTCCACAGAAAGTTCTAGGCCACTTCACTAGGCTCCTAGCTGAGCCACTCACCTCCACCCTTCTCAGAACCCTTAATTGGCTTCTACCTCCCATCAGAAGAAAACTCTTAGGCCGGCCTGCAAAGTCCAGCATGCTTTGCCCTCCTCTTAGAACCGCCATCCTCATTCCCTCCTCTAGCTATTCTGGCTTCCTTGCTGCTACCAGAACACACAGAGCAGCCTCCTGCCCTTACGCCTTATGCCTTAAGGCCTTCAGCATCCCTGTCCTATCTTCCCCGTGCCCTTCCCCCAGGCAGCCGTGCTCTGGAGGCTCCTTCAGGTCTCAGCCTCGTGTTGCTTATCAGAGAAATCCTCCTGGACCATCTCGTAGAAAAGGCCTTGCCAACAGGTAGGATTCTCTCCGCCCCATCCGCACCTTCCAGCTCATCTGGCCACACTCTTCCTCTTAGCGCTCCTCCCCCACTGATGCGCCTCGCCTATGTGTTTAGTGGGATTTTCTCTGCCTCTGCTTTGCTTCGTGCTGTATCCTTAGGGTGAAAGTAGGGCCTGGCCCACAGGGGGCACTTGGTATTAAGTGAATAAAAAGCATTCATTTGTATTAAACGTTAAGTTGTAGGCCCACTAGGTTAAAAAAAAAAAAAAAAAGAAAGAAAGAAAAGGTCTATACCTTCCACGAGTGTTCCTGTCTTCTTAGAGCCCTGGGGAAAGGCTCAGAGTCTGGGCTGAGGGAGGAGGACTTTAGAAGGCACAGAAAGAGTCCTATGAATGAACTGCCTTCTCAGGGTCCACAGCCCCTCTCTGCTCCCCACTCACCAAGCTCACCACACAGCAGGAAAGAGCTGGAGATTGCAAATGACAGATCAAAGAATGTCACAGAAATTCAGGAATCTAGACAGTATTATAGCAGAAAGATTTGAAAAGAGAAAATCTGGCCGGGCACGGTGGCTCATGCCTGTAATCCCAGCTCTTTGGGAGGCTGAGGCGGGCGAATCACGAGGTCAGGAGATCAAAACCATCCTGGCTAACACGGTGACACCCGTCTGTACTAAAAATACAAAAAATTAGCCAGGCGTGGTGGCGGGCGCCTGTAGTCCCAGCTACCTGAGAGGTTGAGTCAGGAGAACGGCGTGAACCGGGAGGCGGTGAGCCGAGATTGTGCCACTGCACTCCAGCCTAGGCAACAAAGCGAGACTCTGTCTCAAAAAAAACAAAAAAAGAAAGAAAAAAAAATCTTACCTGAAGGCCGGAAAAAGCAAAGGTCACACACAGCTCCCAAATCGGGAACAGCACCTAAGGGTAGCCCAAAGTCAACGCCAGAGTGATGGGAGGAATCAGACACCCGATTCAGAGTGTGAGACAGAAAGCAGCCCCCCTCCAGAGTAGGGAAACAATGATGTTGATGTCATCATTGACAATGGAGGCAATGGGGTGGGTGAAGTGAAAAAGGCAGTCATCATCTTAATGCCTAATCTGGACACAGCACTTTACAGTTTAGAAAGCGCCAATACAGGCTCACTTCAGCAGCACCTACACTAAAATTAAAACAACAAAGATTAGCATGTCCCTTGCACAAAGATGACATGCAAATTCATGAAGCATCTCATATTTCAAGAAAACAAACGAAAAAAGCACCAATACAAATGTGGCTTTGTTACTCCACATAAAAAGACAGTATGGTGTGCCGTACAATGATTAGCATTCCCATTTTACAGGCAAGGAAATCAAGGCTCAGAAAGGTCAAGTGATTTCTTACCCAAGATTACACAGCAAGCAAGTAGCAGAGTTGGAGCTTCAGGGGTCTTACAGCTCCAAGGACTCCCAGCCCTTGTAATCTCCCAATTCCACATGAACTTGATTCCCAAGTCCCCTCTCAACATGATTAATAGGAATTTACCCACGTTAGACTAATGACTGTTCAAAAGCAGGCTGCCCCCCTTGAGTTCCTCCAAAGATTTATTCCATGACCTCTTCACTTGGAAGAAATTTGGTGTCCTCTGAGCCTTCTTAGGGTGCGCAAAAGCTGAACTGACCAAAGAGAAGTCAAACCTAAGCCTTTTATAAAGGTTGCCTCAGGGCTCTCTGGGAACCCACAGTCAAGTAGCTGCAGAATAACTAAACAAAGCTGCCAGTGAAAGTATTTCTGTGTGAAGATGCACCCTTTGCAAAAATGTTCACTACAAGGACCCATATTTTTCAATAAGCACCTTCAACATGTCATCACCATCATTTTTCATAGAAACTTGGTTTCAGAAAACCCGTGACAGGTTCATTGAATTTATTAGAACTGCATTCTTCACTTGAAAATATCTTACATGCTATAAAACATTTTAAAAACCCCGAACGTTCATAAATCCATGAAGATGTTGTTCTGCTTTTTTCACCAGCAGGTAGATGTAAATTGAAAGAGGGGGAAAAATTTGCCCTGGTGTTTCAAGAGGTCCAAAGCTGGGCCCTTCCAAGCTCAGCAGGGAGAAGCAGGTGAGAGAAAAAAGCTACTTTCCTGGAAATACTGCCAGGCTTCCAGGTCCCTGGCTTCTGGGCTTGGTTAATAAGAACAAGCACACAGGCGGCCTTGAGAAAGGGCTGAGAAGGAAAAGACAGTTACAGCAGTCACAATCAACACCTTGAATTGCACTGGAAGTAGATGGAAAGTCAAGTCTGACACCCAGCACTAGCCCAAGGTACTCCCTGGGCAGCAAACTCTTGGCTCTGGGCATCAGCTGGTGCTATGGGAGGCCCCTTTCCTCTGTGGAAGGCTTGGAGGGGGTCAGAGGAGGTAACTGGGCTCTGGGGCTGTGCATCTGTCCTCTAAAAGGCAGGGGCAACCCCCAGATCCAGGAAAGCAGCCAGCCCTGGGACACAGCAGGGGTGCCTCTCTAGACACGGCCATTAAAACCCACTGGACACTCCCCCGGGATGTTTCTTTCCTTCTGCACAATGTCACCTCCATCTATTTAGATTGAGTATTTTCCAGCCTGCCTCCAGCCAGCCAGATGTTGCCTTTCAAAGAGTACGTGTTTTTCTAATTATTTCCAGGAGAAGCAAATAGTCTTCAGCCACTGAGGTCTGCCATGGAATTTACTTTTCCCCACAAAGGGCTGCGGGTCAGCCTCTGCCCATTGCTCTCAGTGGGTACACAGGAGGGTAGACTCCAAATCCCTGCAGTCAATGAATCCTGTTTTGAAATAAACTCCTTGGCATCAGTAAAGAGTTAATTCGCCTCCCAGGTTTTGCATTCTGTTTTCTGGGTTTGGGAGGTGGTTTTTAACCTCATGTTTCTTTGCATGGAACTTTACTGTTGTCGGGGGCGGGGAAAGCATTTTAAACACACTCCCATGCTTGCAAAAACAGTATCATTTTCTTAGCAGCAGAGTCTTGGCCCAAATGCTTCCAGGAAACCAGCACGTTGTCCTGGGCCCCAAAGAAGGGCGTTTCAACCTGGCTGATGAAGTTCAGCATGAGTCAGGGGCAGGCTGGTCTGGCCAAGACCACCATGGAGGTTGCCACTGAGCAGACAGACCCCTTTGTCAATAGCTGGCAATCAAGGCTCCTTGAAAGACTTCCCTGACATCAAGTCCTGGCAAGCACTGTGGAAAGTACAGCCTCCAAACGATAGCAAAGGATTCGATGGTGGCCTTTTCTGACATCATTTGAACCACCACCTCCAATTTCTCTAGAAGATTCAGAAAAGTGCCCACCCCTTATATTTTCATTTGAAATAATGCATGTATGCAGTTAGAATCTCCGATGTCTTCTGCCTGCTGTCTTGTCAAAATGATTCAAGCCTGTAGCCCTAAACCCCTGCACTGAGGGCTGGGAAATACCTTCCTGGGGGTGAGATGGCAAAAAACAAAAGGTCCCCATGAGTAACTCAATCTAAGGCAGAAAAGGGCAGAGGTCAGAGCAGTTGAAGCATTTAAACTCTTTACCTCAATGCCATTGGGTACTTAACTTGTCAAACACTTACCAAGCACCTACTATGTGCAAGTCACTGCACCTTCAAGATGGTGTTGGAGACACACTGTGAAACCAACAGAGAGCAGGGGTATTCATTAGGTTAGGTTCTGCTGCATGTAATGGAAAACCCAAAATAATTTTGGCTCAACCAATAAGATAGAAGGGTAGAGGCAAGCAGTCCAGGGTTGGGATCATGGCTCTGTGGTCATTAGGGATCCAGGCTCCTTTCTTTATGCCCTACTTACTTAGAGCATGGTGTGCTAGTCCATTGCTGTAAAGGAATACCCGAGGCTGGGTAATTTATAAAGAAAAGAGGTTTATTTGGCTCACGGTTCTGCAGGCTGTACAAGCATGGCACCAGCATCTGCTCAGCTTCTAGTGAGGCCTCAGGAAGCTTTCACTCATGGCAGAAGGTAAAGAGGGAACAGGCATGCCACATGGCAAGAGCAGGAGCAACAGAGGTGCCAGACTCTCTTCAGCAACCAGCTCTCACATGAAATAGAACAAGAACTCACTCACTCACCATGGGGAAGGCACCAAGCCATTCATGAGGGATCTACTCCCACAACCCAAACACCTCCCACCAGGCCCCACCTCCAACATGGGGGATTACAATTCAACCTGAGATTTATAGGGGACAAAACACCCAAGCCATATCACATGGCTTCCATCTTCATGGTGACCTCATGATCCAAGATGGCTGCTGGACTTCAGCCATTGTGTCCATGTTCCAAGCAGTATGTAGAAGGACAGAGAAAAAGAAAAAGGGTACATTACCCATAGAAGTCAGTCCCTGGAACCTTTCCACAAGCATTCGCATTTCACTTACTAGAGCTTAACTCACTAGCCCATGAACAGGAGAAGAGGAGGCTTGTAAATACTGTCTTTTGGCGTGGCACACTGTACACCCTCCAAAAAAATCAAGCTTTTGGTTACTGAAGAAGAAGAGGAGAAACAGGCACCGGATATAAAATTAGCAGTCTTTACCACAGAATGCGTAATAAGGGAATTTGAGAATGAGCCAATTTGGAGTGCTACTAAGTTCAGAAGAATTGGTAGTAGAAAAAATGATAGTTATTAAAGGATGAAGTCTCAAATGAAATTATTCTTCAAGGACAACTAAACACTTCATCAGGTTGAAGCTGTTTTGAACAATTTTCCAGAACCATCCACCTTTGAACTGAACATTCAAGGTGGTAAGGAAATGTCTTAGGCATGCTAGAACTGGGGCGCCAGCAGAGTCACTTGGGAACTTTTTAAAAATTCACATCCCTGAGACCCATTCTTGGAAATTCTGATGCATGGTTTGGAGTTGAGGCCTAAAATTCTGCATTTAGAAAAGAAAAAGGTAGCTGGGCATGGTGGCTCAATGTATACATCATCCAATTCTACTTCCAGTAATTAACTCTGACCAGAAGAATTATACACACACATCATAAGTACAAATACTTATATATTAGGTATTTATAATAGTCCAAATATCCATTAATAGAAGAGTGGCTAAATTATGACATATCTATACCAAGGAAGACCAGGAGCTATTAAAAACAACCAAAAACAATTTATATACACAGCCATAGAAAGTATCCAAATATATTGTTAAAAATACAAAATCAGTACCAAAATAACATAGAGTAACCCCATCTCTCTAAAATAATATAAAGTTACAGAAAAATCTAAAAAAGTTTATCAAATCCTTAAAGAGTAGTTATGACTAGTGATGACAAAACAGAGTACCTTTCATTTAAATAACATTTCTGTAATGCTTCAATTTTCATTGCAAACATGCCTTTTTTTTTTTTTTTAATTTGAGACAGAGTCTCACTCTGTCATCTAGGCTGGAGTACAGTGGTGCAATCCTGGCTCACTGCAACCTCTAGCTCCTAGGTTCAAGCGATTCTCCTGCCTCAGTCTCCCAAGTAGCTGGGAATACAGGCAGGCACCACCACATCTGGCTAATTTTGGTATTTTTAGTAGAGACAGGGTTTCACCAGGTTAGCAAGGCTGGTCTCCAACTCCCGACCTCAGATGATCCGCCCACTTTGGCCTCCCAAAATGCTGAGATTACAGGTGTGAGCCACCATGCCCGCACAAACATGTATTATTTTTATAATAAGACAGAAAAAAAGTGACTGGAAGCTCAAATGGGCTTTGAGCATCCAAAACTGTGTGTGCTGTGAAGCCCACCATTTTCTTTTTCGGCAACAAGCTGTCTCAAGCACAGCACCCAGCAAAAAACACAATTCAAACTCAGCTTCCTTCATACACAACTTAACACAGATGGAAGTTACAATCCTTAGTCCAAAGCCAAGTAGAAGCAACAAAAGCATGAGCTACTAACAGTATCAGTTGCAGAAAGTCACAAAAGAACCACAAAACGCAGTCATAAGAATGAGAAGAGGCTGGGTGCAATGGCTCACGCCTATAATCCCAGCACTTTGAGAGGCTGAGACGGGCCTGAGGTCAGGAGTTCAAGACCAGCCTGGCCAATTATAGCAAGACCCCCATCTCTACAAACAAAAAATTTAAAACTTGGCTAGGCATGATGGTGCACACCCGTACTCCCAACTACTCGAGGGGCTGAGGTAGGAAGATCGCTTGAGCCCAGGAGTTTGAAGCTGCAGTTAGCTATGATTATGCCACTGAACTCCCGCTTTGGTGACAGAGTGAGACCCCATTTAAAAAAAAAAAAAAAAAGGCATTAGAAATACGGCAATTTCTACAGCTATACAGTATAGGAACAAGAAGACTTACACACCTAGAGCCTCTAAGGATATCTCCAAGTAACAAACAAGATTAATAAGAATGAAAATAGTGAGTTTTATTTAGGGTCTAAGTTTTCATACAGATGGGGTCTCACCATGTTGCCCAGGCTGGTCTCAAACTCCTGGACTCAAGCAATCCTCCAGCCTCAGTGCTGGAGGCTCCCCTCCCAAAGTGCTAGGATTACAGGCATGAGCCCCTGCACTCGGCCTGCAATCCTCAATGGACAGAGTATGGATACTCCGCTCTGAAGACAAAATTCAGAGATCTTTACTCATTGTCATGAAGATGTAAAATCAGAATTGTAACACTGTCCATTTCTTGTGTCTTTCTTGTGTTCTTTTTTTTTCCTATTTTCTCCATACAGAATTTTGCTAGAAAAAAAAAAAAAAAAAACTATAGATGACCTTGGTCTTCAGGTGATTAAGCATGGCTTCAAAAAACAAGATTCCACTTTTCAAAAACTAATCAACCACAATTATGACCAATAATACAGAGTATTCAAATATGGACTACAGTTAGAATTTGGGGATTAAGGCCGGGCGCGGTGGCTCAAGCCTGTAATCCCAGCACTTTGGGAGGCCGAGACGGGCGGATCACGAGGTCAGGAGATCAAGACCATCCTGGCTAACACGGTGAAACCCCGTCTCTCCTAAAAAATACAAAAAATCCAGGCTGGCGAGGTGGCAGACGCCTGTAGTCCCAGCTACTGGGGAGGCTGAGGCAGGAGAACGGCATAAACCCGGGAGGCGGAGCTTGCAGTGAGCTGAGATCCCGCCACTGCACTCCAGCCTGGGCGACAGAGCGAGACTCTGTCTCAAAAAAAAAAAAAAAGAATTTGGGGATTAAATTAAATATTAAAGAAGTAGTGGAATCATAGTTATTAGAGGCTAGGAAAGGTAGGGAAGAGGGGAGGATAGAAAGAAGTTGGTGAACAGATACAAAGTTACAGCTAGATAGGAGAAATAAGTTAATAATTTATTGCACATTTTCAAATAGCTAGAAGATAGAATTTCAAATGTTCACAATGCAAAGCACTGACAAATGTTTGAGGTGATGAATATATTAATTACCCTAAAGGACTTCCCTAAAAAGCCCACCTTCTATCTTACTACTTCTTCCACCCCTCTGAGCGCTTTATATATATCATAATTTAGCCAATCCTCTATTAATGATCATCACACACTGCATACATGTATCAAAATATCACTTTGTTATCCCATAAGTATGTACAATTATGTGCCAACTAAAAATAAAAGGAAAGAAGAATTTATGAGAGCAAAATAAAATTTAAAGGGCGTAGATTTTCAAAATAATAAATTTTTTAAAATATTCATGGTTAAACAACAAAACACGGATTTAATGTATTTAGAGGAAACTTTGGGGCAATTTTTGTTAAAAATACAAGGCCTCTGCACCAAATGATAAAGTACTGTGTTCTCTATTCAAAATGCTGTTCCCACATGTTAATCTTCAAGTGGGTTAAAACAATAGAGGTATGTGTACCTTCCCAACAACCTGCCGGTTTGAGTAAACTCAGTTTACACCATGACTCCAGCCTGGTTTTCCAACATGATCAGTTATTATGTTTGAAAGACTGGTTTTTCTAACAACACGCTGCCACGAGGGTCCCACTTTCCCACGGTGCCAGCGTTTGCTTCTCTGGGAGCCGGAGCACACAGTACTTCCCAGCACTGCAGGACCAGGTGCGTGGCAGGCACACAATAAGGGCTGGCTTCCTTTCCCCTTTCCCTCTTCCTCCAAATAGAACAGGAAAATGGCGATATGATACAAACCGATAATACCACTTAGTCTTTCTTCCTGGGCTTCCATTCATCGTTTTCCTATTTCATTATATGGCCATCCAAAATCCCCATTAACAGTAACTTGCTTGCAGGAAACAACCCCAATTTGCATTCAAAGAACAAAAAAGGAAAGAAAAGCATATATATACATGTAAATAAAAGCAGAGGGGAAAGAGGAAAAATATACCCAAATATTAACATGTGTTTATCTTCATGATAGAACTGAAAAGTTTTTAATTTTCATCTTACACTTTTCTGTATTTTCCAAATGCTTTACAATAAGCATTTTTTTTTAATCATTACAATTAAAAGTTAAAAAAAATTGAAATTTAAATGGTGCTAGGTGCGGTGGCTCACTCCTGTAATCCCCGCATTTTGGGAGTCCGAGGCAGGCAGATCTTGAGGTCAGGAGTTCAAGACCAGCCTGATCAACATGGTGAAACCCCGTCTCTACTAAAAATACAAAAATTAGCCAGGCATGGTGGCATGCACCTGTAATCCCAGCTATTCGGGAGGCTGAGACAGGAAAATGGCTTGAACCCAGGAGGCAGAGATTGCAGTGAGCCGAGACCACACCATTGTACTCCAGCCTGGGTGACAGAGCAAGACTCCATCTCAAAAAAAAAAAAAGAAAAAGAAAAAGAAAGAAAGAAATTTAAGTAGTACAAGGTGTTCCGCTTCATATTCTACAAATAATAAAATAGAAGACTACATAATCAAGAAAAAAAGGCTCGTGACATGTCAAAGGACACGGGAATAACATAAAATAATCTATACCCCACAATTTAAACTATGGGAAAAAATTAAATAATAAAATTATCGTGGGGGGGTTTTCTCCTTTTTCTGGTTTCTGTAAAGTGATTCTATTACTTTTACAATTTAAAAGTTAGCTTATGAAGCACTATAAAAATTAATGTATAAAATGTACATCAAAAAATAAATAAGACATCTTAAGGACCCTGTCTTAGTAATTCGCAAGATGAGATACTGAGAGAGTTAGGATCGGGAGCATCCTAATTCAGGAGTCAGTAATACCATTTTCTCCAACACTGCCACTCCGCCAAATGGAGGCAGCCTCCACAAAGGCCTGCAGGTCCCCTGTGGGTCACAGGTTGATGGTGGAGGAGAACCGTTTTGACTGCTTCATAGCAACACTGGCTCTCTGCTTCAAGGCCAGCAATGGTTTACAAATGCCACAGACTCCAGGGCTTTTTGACCTCAGCCTACCATCACCTGTTCACTTCCCCCTGCAGGTACACGGGCTTCTGGTCTGTTCCTCCTCACATGCCTATGTTTTCTTCACCCCAGTCTCAGGTTCAATATCACCTTCCCAAAAAGGCCTTCCCTAAAAAGCCCACCTTCTATCTTCCTACCTCCTCTACCCCTCTGGGCACTTCTCACAGCTCTCCAAGGAGACATGATCCACAACACTAACCTTTGATCTTCTTGTGAAGATCAATGTAAATCAGTCCCCAGATCGTCTTTGGAAACCCCACTTCTCTTCTCATCGCTCTGGGCTTTGCTTATATCAAGGCCTAATCATTGTGTCTTGAAAGCTATGAGTTGGTGTACAGCCCGTTCCTACACTCAGCTCTGCCACACACTCACTACTTGACCTAAGCAAGTCTTTCAACATGCCTGGTGCCTGTTTCCTTACCTATAAAAAGGCGGGACTGGGCTCACTCATCCTGACAGCCCATCCCAGCTCTAACATTTCCACATTTCATGATTCAGAAATATCATGATAAAATATTCTCTCAAAACAATGTGCATGTAAACATACACACTTTTAAATCATAGCAAGAATAATTTATTACTTTATAGAATAGCAGTAATGTGCAACCTTTTGAGAAAAGTTTAACAAGTAGGTCACAGCCAGCAATGCATTCTCTCATTTTCTTGCTAATCCAATGAAGATGTGTTCAAATGACACATTTGAATGGCAGAAATGTAAATACCAAAGAAACCATATGATAGGGAGAAGGGTACAGACTTCCTCTCCTACTGCTAGCTGGGCAGTCTCTGCTTCCCTTCCTCTTCTCCAGGTGAAGAACCATGGGTTCCTTGACCCTGTTACAGGAAGGAGCTCCAGCCATGTTTTCTCTCTCCCCCGAAGTAGGCCACACTCAAAGGCATGGTGATAGCTCCTCCCTTGTGTTCCTAGAATTCGTAAGAATATGGCTGTCTCCACCCAGGTGGACTAATGGTTAGTGCAGCCAGGCAGAGAACAGTTTTGATAGCTTTATAGCAATATTGGCTCTCTGCTTCAAGGCCAGCAATGGTTTACAGAGACCACGGACTACAGGGCTCTTTGACCTCAGTCTACCATCACCTGTTCACTTCCTCCCTGTGGCTACATGGGCTTCTGATCCATTCCTCTTCCCATGCCTATATTTTCATCCCCCCTAGCCTCAGGTTAAATGTCATCTTCCCGAAGAAGCCATGTCCCAGAAGACTGACTTCTTTCTGCAAGACTTTAGGGAACCATGCCCTGAACTCACAGATTGATGTAATCTCTCCCAGTGCTCCAACAGTGCCCTATGCATGGATTCTACATTGGACTATGATTATATGATTTCTGAGTCTTTCTCTTCTCCTGGACTATAAACTCCTAGAGGGCAGAAATCAAGTTATATTCGTTATTACGTATCGGCACCACACCTTCCAGATAGCTAGAGCACTATAATTGTTAAAATTGTTATTACCAGGGTAAGTCCATAGGCAATGGAATCAGAATCCATATCAAGTTTGATACAATGCAATTCTACCACACACCCACCAGAATGATGGAAATGAAGATGATAGGCAATACAGTGTTGACACCAGAGCCACTGGAACCCTCTGCTAGGTGAGAGTGTAGAAAACAGTTTCACAGTATAGAACACAGCTCCACACCTATTAAGACCCAGCAGTGCTGACCTAGAAATATACTCTAGGAGTCACATACATATACAAAGCATGTACAAGAACGAACACAATTAGGCATATGGCGGCTCACACCTATAATCCCAGCACTTTGGGAGGGCAAGGGAGGCAGATCACTAGAGGTAGGAGTTCAAGACCAGCCTGGTCAACATGGCGAAACCCTGTCTCAATTAAAAATAAAAAATTAGCCAGGCATGGTGCTGTGCACCTGTAGCCCCAGCTACTTGGGAGGCTGAGGCAGAAGAATCGCCTGAACCCGGGAGGCGGAAGTTTTAGTGAGCTGAGATTGCACCACTGCACTCAAGCCTGGGCAATAGAGGAGACTTTGTTTCAAAAAAAGAGAGAGAGAGAGAGAACAATTAATAACAGCCAAGAACCAAAAATAACCAAAGTCCATCAACAGTAGAATTACTCTCTGTTCATTCTTATATATGCTTTGTATATGTATGCAGCTTTTTTTTGAGACCAATTACTGAGGCATATTTGTACATTAAACTATACAATAAGAAATGTAGCAATATATTTAGCAAGGAGAAAAAACAAATTATTGCTACATGCAAATTCATGTATTTCACATCAATGGATGAATTTCACAAACATAATACTAAGTAAAACAAGCCAAATACAAAGAGTACATACTGTATGAATATGATTCTGTTTTTATGAAGTTCAAGAACAGCCAAAGCTTATCTGTGGTGATAGAAACAGAATAGTAGGCAACTTTGTTGAAAATAACAACAAAATAACAACAAAAGAAAACTTCTAGAAGATTCTTTGCATTAAAATTTATGAACTTTTTACTTTAAAAAAAAAATGTTTAACTCAGTTTGTACCATAGTGCTAACCACTTAGCAACTGCATGGTCCTGGGCAAATATCTTAACCTTAAGCTTCAGTTTCTACAGTTGAAAATGAGGATAAAAACAAAACCATCCCCTACTTGATGGGAACATGATGAGAATTAAATTAGGCAATGCACATAGAGTGCTTAACATAATGCCCAGCACAGGGTAGAGCCCAATATACAACAGCAAAAAGAGCAGCAGCAAAGTTCTACTGATGCCTTACTTGGTGCCAGGCACTGCTCTTAGCTTTAAGCCCTTAATCACTGTGCAATACACCTCGCCCAGCTCCTGTTCTTATTAACGAGTCAAGGCCAGACGCAAAGGCTGTGACCTGGGCATTCAGTAGCCATCTGTGCATAACACGAATCACAACATTCATTTCAAGAAGGGTGAATCACTAGTTACGCTGCTGCTGAGGTTTCAAAGGAAAGAAACTGGCAGGAGTCACACATTGGGATTATTTAGCTTCAGAAAGCATAAGCTGCTTTTTGCAGAAGCAGGAAGATTTTATTCTGGTGAAATCACTCATGTTGAATTGAGGACTCATTTGGGAACTGAAGGAACTTATCTTTCTTCCCTAAGGAAACAGAAGAGACAACTAACACTCTGTTAAAATTATTCATGTTGACTAGCTAAATTTACTATCTTTTAATGCAGTTCAGAATTATAATTAAAATAATTGGGTTTTTTTTTTTTTTTTTTTTTTTTTTGAGACAGAGTCTCACTCTGTCACCCAGGATGAAGTGCAGTGGCATGATCTCGGCTCACCACAACCTCCACCTCCCGGGTTCAAGCAATTCTCCTACTTCAACCTCCCAAGTAGCTGGGATTACAGGCACACACCACCACACCCAGCTAATTTTTGTATTTTTTAGTAGAGACAGGGTTTCACCATATTCGCCAGGCTGGTCTTGAGTGATCTGCCCACCTCAGCCTCCCAAAGTACTGGGATTACAGGTGTGAGCCACTGCGCCTGGCCAAATAATTGTTTAAGTACATGCTTACTGTGTAGTGACTGAAAATTTTGCTCATGAAGCAAGGGGCTCAGATCATGTAAGATCTTCTCCAGTCACACCACACGGAATGCACCTGACTGTGGACACTAAGCAGAGTCAGATCTGGTTAGTACTTGGATGGGAAATTATAATAGGTCATTTGTAACACTGATACAATAGTCTCCAATTTACAAGACTAACCTGTACATTTGAGAATGGGCTCAATTCTCATGAATTGCGGCTTCAAATAAGAAAACACAAACTGCCTGGTTTTGAACCTACCCCCACCATTTACTAGTTAAGTCACCTTGGGCAAGTTACTAAATCTCTCTGTATCTCAGTTCCTTGGTAAAAATGGAATCGATAGCGTTATTTTAAGAACCAAATGAGCTGGGCGCAGTGGCTCACACCTGTAATCCCAGCACTCTGGGAGGCCGAGGTGATGGATCACCTGAGGTCGGGAGTTCGAGACCAGCCTGGCCAACATGGAGAAACCCCATCTCTACTAAAAATACAAAAAATTAGCTGGGTGTGGTGGCACGTGCCTGTAATCCCAGCTACTCAGGAGGCTGAGGCAAGAGAATCATTTTAACCCAGGAGGTGGAGGTTGCGGTGAACCGAGATCGTGCCATTGCACTCCAGCCTGGGCAACGAGAGGGAAACACTGTCTTAAAAAAAAAAAAAAAAAAAAAAAAATTAGCCTCATGTGGCGGCATAGGCCTGTGGTCCCAGCTACTCTGTATGTTAAGATGGGAGGATGGCTTGAGCCTAAGAGGTTGAGGCTGCAGTGAACCATGATCGTGCCACTGCACTCCAGCCTGGGTGATAGAGTGACAAGAGGCTTTGGCTTTTTTAAAACAAACAAAAAAGTTAATACATGTTAAGTACTTAGAACAGTATCAGGCACTGTTGAGTGACATAGAAGTATTAGTATCATTAATTTTTATTAAACTTTCTGATGCAGATGCAGAATTCATGTAAAATTATACAACTTAGTCACAAAAACTGCAGATGTGGCCGGGCGCAGTGGCTGACTCCTGTAATCCCAGCACTTTGGGAGGCCGAGGCGGGCGGATCACGAGGTCAGGAGATCAAGACCATCCTGGCTAACACGGTGAAACCCCGTCTCTACTAAAATACAAAAAACTAGCCGGGCGAGGTGGCGGGTGCCTGTAGTCCCAGCTACTCAGGAGGCTGAGGCAGGAGAATGGCGTAAACCCGGGAGGCGGAGCTTGCAGTGAGCCGAGATCGCGCCACTGCACTCCAGCCTGGGCCACAGAGCGAGACTCTGTCTCAAAAAAAAAAAAAAAAAAAAAAAAACTGCAGATGTAATATAGACTATCTGAAAACCAGAGGAGGTTATATACTAAGATCATGTGAAGTGAGCATGACATTTGGTCTTTGTAGTAATATTTACGCACACACAGAAACACATGCGCTTTCTGTCTCTCTCTGTTTTTTCTCTGTCTCTCAAGATTTCTCTCAAGGTCTGCTCTGGAACATAATGTACCAATGATCTCAGGTTCTTTGAATCCCAAAATGATCCCAGAAAAATGATAAGTTAAATATTACTTTTCTTTAAATATTACTTTTCTATTACTTTTTTAAAAAGATTAGTTAAATATTACTTTTCTTCCAAGTATATCGAAGAACCCATTAAACACACACACGCATATACACACACACACACACACACACTGAAAAGGTACACTTGTTTTTTGTATTTCAAAAGCACACTGGAATCATTCCACTGCACATTAGAGGAGCAAAGTGGATGATGCTCACAGACTTCACCCTGTAGCAGAGAAGGCCTACTAAGCTTTTACATTTTCCTCCAATTGTGAACACTGAAAGCTTTTCATTTTGTTCCAAAGGAAATGATCTTACCATAGCTCAACGATACTATCATTGTCTGAATAAAGTGGGTATCCGGTGGCCATTGCAGAAGGTCTAAATGCTAAAACCCAAGGGTATAAAAGTTAAAAGTAACTCAATAGAAATGTCAGTTACAACATTCTTTCTTTTGATTTATGACAATCAAACTTAGAACCCTGGAGCAAGGGAATTAAGAAGAATATGGCACAATGTAAGGGTAGCAGTCTACATCCCCTCCTTCCACCTTTGCCATTAAAAGGCCCATTTTATTTTCTATATGGAAGAGAATTATACTTGAAAATACCACTACATACAATTCTTTCATCTCACCAACAGGCATATTCGCACTCTTCTACATATTCTGTATTCCTGATTCACCAATACTGGCCAATCAGGTTGAAAATCCCTAATTCACAACTGTCATCTGTGGCTTATTGCTGTTATCAAAGTCACATCACTAAGATAACAATTTTTTATGTATTAGTCCAGGGTATCAAAAAACTTTATTTCTGCTTTAAAAAAATAACTGTTCATTCTATACTTAGTAGACTTTAAACATCTAGACTCCATTGAAGCCACTCACTATTAACACAGTTAACGTGAGATGGTGGTTTCTTGCCTTTGCTCTACCCTCAGTTGTAAAAACCTTACACAGCTTTATTATCCAGAACCTGGGACAGTAGGCTTCAGTAGGAGACAGATGATGAATAGAAAGTCTCATACTGACACTGATTCCTTAGCAATGAATTAGATTCTGGGAGCTCAAGGAAAAAGTAGGAAATGACAGCCATATTTCTCTGCAAGATAAATTTCCAGCAGAATGGACTCTCTTGCTGACTCGAGCTGCTTGGTTGGGTTTCAGCACCTCATAAACTTGTGTTAGGTCTTGACCTAAACATTCATTCATTCTTCAAATGTGTATTTGTCTCTACTAGGTAGAAGACACTGTGCCAGGTACCCAAAGAGATTAAAATGACCTTCTTTCACTCCTGGACTTCTCCCCCTCCCCAACCTCCCTCTAGGCCGATCACACACAGCTAAATGCACTCCTATCCTCTCACACCATGTCTCAGATAATGCCCCTGTTAGGGCCTCGGTTTCCTCTCTTTAATTTCTCCCACCCCCACTAAGAAAACGCCTATCACTTTCTTTTGTATTATAAAGGTAATACATACAGTGATATTTACAAAATTCAAACAGCCAAGAAGGGCATGAAATGAAAAACAAAATTTCATGAAATGAAAACCAAACCACACCACCATCCCACAGCCCAGATATAACCATATCTCTTGGTTCCAGAAATTTATATTTGCAATAAAAAATTAAGACTTTTTTTCACCATCTTACGGTGCTGAAAAAAATAAGACTTTTATTGTAATGGTCTTAGGTGGGGAAAAAAACAAAATTTTGAAAGTCTTTATTTTTGCAAACAAAAAAATGGGATCTCAGAATACATGCTGATTTGCATCTTTTCTGTGCTTTCCTCCTTTCCTGCCTCTGGACATCACTTAGAATAAGGATATGATGGGTGGAGCAGCAACAGCCACACTGAGATCATGAGGAAACAAGCTTGAAGGCAAACATCAAACACTCAGGCGAGGAAAGAGGAAATAAGCCTGGGTCTTTAAACTAACTCCCCCAACAGCCCAGACTTTGGACTTGTTTACATGAGGTAACAAATGTCATTTTAAAAATGTCTTACTTAAACTACTTTTTAACCACCTTTTGCTTTTTTTAGTCCTATGTAAACCACCTTCAACTGAGTTTTGTTCGCTTGCAAGTAAAAGCAGCCCCACTGCCAGACTGCTCTCTAGATAGAAGCCCAGTGAATTTATAATCCCGCACACAGCACGTGTGAGAGTGTCTGTCTCCACACACCCTTGGCTTTACAAGGTTTTGGTGCCCATCTATTCCTGGTGCATTTTCACTAGTGGCTAGAGCCTTTTCTTCCTCAAAGTCTAGCAGCTCTTCATTAAAGAAATGGCCCATTGCGGCCGGGCGCGGTGGCTCACGCCTATAATCCCAGCGCTTTGGGAGGCCGAGGCGGGTGGATCACGAGGTCAGGAGAGTCAGACTATCCTGGCTGACATGGTGAAACCCCGTGTCTACTAAAAATATAGAAAATTAGCCGGGGAGGTGGCGGGCGCCTGTAGTCCCAGCTACTCGGGAGGCTGAGGCAGGAGAATGGGGTAAACCCAGGAGGCGGAGCTTGCAGGGAGAGGAGATCGCGCCACTGCACTCCAGCCCGGGCAACAGAGCGAGACTCCATCTCAAAAAAGAAAGAAAGAAAGAAAGAAATGGTCCATTGCAAAGCAATAACAGCAAGGCTACTTATCTTTGGCCAGTATTTCATTCATTCTGCTTCGCTTGTGTCATCCCATATGGGCACGAGGCTCACATGGCTTCTTCCAAAGCAGACTCTGTCATCACAGGGCCAGAATATACTGTAACACAGGACACCAGTCTGGACTCTGTTAGACTATGACAACCACGGGGTGTGGAAAGATAGGCACTAGACTGGGAACAGAGTGGCCTGGCTCCCATCTGCCACTTTTGAGCTGCTTGGCTGAAGACAAGTCACCTCACCTCCTGAAGCCTGTTTCTTTGGATGTAAAAGGCAGGGTCTGGAAGCTACAGCCCAGGGTCCTTATGAAGACTGGGACATGGTGCACAAAGGCACTGATGCTAACCTGTCACTGACTATTAAAGGTGGGACTTAGGCTGAGGCAAGCCCCTGGCCTCCTTCTTTGTCCTCTTTGCCCTCTCAGCTTGTCACACTCCTGCCACCACAGTTGGCAGCCTGTCAGGTCATGATGGCTGACCCAAAGAAAATCAGGCCCATCCTTCTGCTCCTCCCACAGATAGGCAGCACTCCCAAAAGCCTCATCACAGTGAATGGATATGATCAATATCCAGCCAGCTGAGAGGCAGGGCATGCCAGCTAATGTACAGGAAATGCCAAGGCCTGGGCTGGTACCTGCACCAAATGCATACGATTTTGCACCCAGCCAGCCTAGGTCTTGCAAGCTCCCAAAAGGCTAGTTTGGCCCAAACTACCCTCTTCCGTCTTATTCATTCTCTACCATTGTGAATGGAATTATTGTTCTCAGTGCCTTTCTCCTCCACATACATCTACCTTCTTTGCCATATGGCTTCAAGTTACCTCCTACTAGAACGGGCCAGGTATACTTCCTCACCCGGCTGATGTGGGGCTTGACAATGCAATCTGTGTTGGCCAAGGGAATCTTGGCAGAACTGACAATGGGCCGGTTATACACCAAAGCTCTAAGAGGCTTCCAGCATTTCTTCTTGCCTTCTTATGCCTCTGTAATCTGCCCAAGGCGAGCTGGACCTGCATATTTGTTGCCCCTGCAGCCTGGGCTGCTGAATAAAACACATGTAGAATAGACCTCAACCCAGATGGAAGCCTGGAGTCTGGCTTGGCCAAGTCAAGCCCAGCCTGGCTCAACCAAACCACACCCAACCGACAGCTGAGTGAAGGGAAAATGAACCTTTGTGGTTGTAAAGAACTGAGATCTGGGGCCCGGTGCAGTGGCTCACACCTATAATCCCAGCACTTTGGGAGTTCAAGGAAGGTGGATTACCTGAGGTCAGGAGTTTGAGACCAGGCTGGCCCACATGGCGAAAACCCATCTCTACTAAAAATGCAAAAATTAGCTGGATGTGGTGGCGCGTGCCTGTAATCCCAGCTCCTCGGGAGGCTGAAGCAGGAGAATCTCTTGGACCCAGGAGGTGGAGGTTGCAGTGAGCCGAGATGGCACCACTGCACTCCAACCTGGGCAACAGAGTGAGACTCCATCTCAAAAAAAAAACAAATACAAAAAAACTGAGATCTGGGATTGCTTGTTACACAGAAATATTAAACAGCAAAATCCAATACAACCATTGTAAGAGCAAATATAACTAAGTTTGCCTGGCACATAATGACACACAATGATAAAATATTTACACTTAATGTTAAGGCAATCTGAATCCATTTACCATTCAAACACATACAGAGCACTCCTATACCTGAGGCACCAGGCAAGGCCCACAGGGCCCTGAGTAAAAAGAAAAACACAAAGTTAACTAACTCCTGCAGGTGTCTTTTGGTCAAGCGTAACTCCAAGCTTCCTAAACGCTGCTGGGGGAGAGGGAAGGGTCTGTGTTGAAAAAGTGTCTGCTCATTTCATTCATTCATTTACTATCCTGGGTTAAAACACAAAAGGCATGAAATTCAGCATCTGTGCATTTAAGTGAATTCTTACATTTGTTGATAGCAGAATCTACTTTTTCTACAAATATACTATTCACTTAAAAGACAGTTGGAAACTACAAGTTTTTTGTTTGTTTTTTATTTTTTGAGATGGAGTTTTGTTCTTGTTGCCCAGGCTGGAGGGGAACCTGAATCATTTTTAATGAACTCCTTGGTTCCACTATCTTCATTTATTTCCTGAGCACGCTGATGCCCCAGGCACGTGATTTGTAACTTTGCTAGAAAGCAGCACACACATCATTCCTAGTTCCAAACCCCGGCTGCCCAGATGCAGCCACTGATCACGAATTATTTTAAAGGAGAGTTGACATCCCCTAGTGCCCAAAATTTAAATTTAAAAGAAAAAAAAAAAAACTCTCTATAGTTTGACTCCAAAGTCTTCATTTTTTACCTTTAGAATTTTATTTCATCTGCAAATGTGAAGATTCTTCCTCTAAAGGACAATGGAAAAGACAAGTTTCAGCCACACTCCTTCTTACATTCACCTCCTCTCAGAAAGTCATGGAAGACTCCCACATCTAATAGCCTTTGCCATGAAGTCTTTCCAACAATCTTTTGGAAGTCTAAATAAAATCTATATCCACTGGTTTGTCCTTCTTCCCACATTTATTCTCTCCCTCGGAGAACTTGAATAGATTTGCCAAAAGCATCATTTCTCCATCTGCGAGTCATGTTTTCTTTACAGTCCAGTGGCGTCACCCTGTCCCATGGATTACACAAGGCTGCCAGGTATGGAGGCAGATTAGCTCTGATAACAGGAAGCATTTCTATGATTCTAACCAGGAACTCACCAAAGTGAAGAGTCAGTACAGTCATGAGAGCACACACATCGACAGCTCCCTCTGCAGACACTGCTCCGAGCACTGGACACACAAGAATTCCTAGAATAGCACCCTGGAGCCAGGATTCAGACCCGGGCAGTCCAGACCCAGAATCCAGACTGCTACCTACCCACCTCTGCAGCCTCTACAAACCCCCAGCACATGCCAGTGGCTCCGGGCTCCCCTCACCCTCACCCTCCTGTTCTCATCCAGCACAACGAGGGTCCTCAGAAAAGCAGTACAAAGCAAAGACCACCCCAGAATTTTCTTTATTTTAACTTTTCCCAGGACTCCTCTAACGACAACTCTGGAGTTCTCCCTGAAGCTAAAGCAGCCTGCTTCCTCTTCTCGGGGCCTATTGACTTCTCCAGAATCAGAGATAAAAGTAGAGCCTCCTCCAGCTCTCAGGTCCTAAGGCCCCAGAATCTCAGGAGCCTGGCGTTGCTCTCCTAAATGCTTCAATCTCTGCCCACTGGAGCTTCCCCAACACTGCAGATGAGGTCAGAAGTGGGGCAGGATAACTGCCCTTCCCAGGTAGGGAAATGCTTCACCTCCTTCCAGTCCAGTCTCTCTCTCAGGAGCTGGTTTTACATTTCTATGTGGCTTTCAGCCTTGCTGAATCTTCTACTACTGGCAGCTGACGGGGGCAGGATAGCCAAGAATGTCCTCCACCCCTGCCCAGCCCCATCTCTGATCCCAGTCTGGGTCAATGACAAGCTACAAACCTGGCCCAAGCCTCCACCTGGAAATCTAAAGCAAAGGATATTATTAAAGTCACAGGTTAAGGATCACTCACTCCACAGCTCCTCATTTAGAAGCCTGCAGTGGCATCAAATGTAAACACTTCCCAAGAACGCTTTAAAACAGGGGGAGGTTTTTATTAAACGACTTAATTGAGGGCCACTTCTCATTGTGGGAAGCTTTTAAACTGATGAATAAAAGGGGCCTGGTGGTGTTTTCCAGACACTTGTTTTTAAAACCTGTCACGCAGTCATGGGGAAATGAAGCACCACTCAGGGCCCCCATGTGTGCTCCTGTGGCTAATTCTTCCGCAGAAGTAAGATACCTAAAAAGACCTATTCCCCAGCACCAAGAACCTGGCATGAGGGCTTCATTCCATATTCATTTCAAGGGTCATCAGAAGTACTGGATGGGAAAAGTGGAAAAAATAAGGCTGGCCAAGAAGGATCAAAATCAATGAAGAAAGATACTTTAAAACTTGAAAACAGAGCATGACTTAAGAGAACCACAGGCCTGATGAAACTGAGGCTTGGGTTGCTCTGCAAAAAAGACACCAGGTAAAAAGTGGTGAAGTGCTGGTGCACGTTACAATACACAGATGACACCTTGAAAACATTATGCTAAGTGAAAGAAGCCAGATGCAAAAGGCCATCCATTGCATGAAATACATTTATACGAAATATCCAGACTAGGCAGTTCCATAGAAACAGAAAATAGACGAGTGGGCTCGTGGAGAGGGAGTGGCTGGGGGAAGGGAGGAACGTGGAGTGACTGCTCAACGGGTCCAGGATTTCCATTTAGAGGGATGAAAAAGTTTTGGAATTAGATAGTGGTGATGGTTGCGCAACATTGTGAATGTACTTAATGCCACTGCACTGTACACTTGAAATTGGTTAAAATGGAGATTTTATGCTGTATTTTACCACCAAAAACAAAATACCAAGAACCAGAAAGATCTTTTTCAGCTCCTAAATCAGGAACAATCTCTTCATCTGAGTAAAAATACACAAGCTACAAGCCAACATAAAATATTATTTTACTAACAGCAACTCATTTACTGAGTTAAGCTCGCATCTTCACGGCACACCTCACAGGACAAGTTGCTGAAGCCTCACACCCATCTTCAGCTGGGTGTTACTGTCATCACTGTCATTATCCTCATTTTACAGGTGAGGAAACTGAGGTGCAACGAGGTCAAGTAGCTAACCCAGGGTCACACAACAAGCACGGGAAAAGCCAAAGGTTGTACACAGAGCAGCCTGTGAGTGGCTGACCTCATGCTGTCAACCACTGGGCCACACTGCTTCCCGAACCACATACCCTGCTGCAGGAACTGCTTGGGGGGCCTCATACCATGGCGGTAACACTGATATTCCTTGACTGTTGAACCCCTATCATTTTTAGTGTCCTTGACCTATGAACTGCATCCCCTGAAAAATGCCTTCAAAAGGCATACCTTAGGAATCACACTAGCACATTCACATGCGAAGAGCTAGTTTCACACGTGCAGAGTCAGAGCAACATGATGAGATGGGAGAGTGACATGATGACCTACCTGTCCTTTAACAGGGGAGAAAAGCAAGGCTCACAGTCTGTAGCAGTGCAGGCCCCACTCCACCAAGGTCCTCCGCAGGGAATGGGTTTAACCACCCCAGAGGCTAAGCGGTTTCACTGGTTTTAGCATGGCTATTTAGATGTAAACGATGCAAGCAAGTTTCAAATGAAGTTAAGGCATGCTTAATGGAGAGAAAAGGAGGTGTTCCCACCTCAGGGGCACCTGTGGGGTAACCCAGAGGCATCAATAAAACGTTAAATTCCATTCTTTCCACCCTACTTAAGAAAGGAGGGATCTTTGTCCCTGGCCAATAGCTCCCTTAGATCAGAGATGTTAAAAAGAGCTACCATTGTTTGAGGTTCCACTTGGCCAGGGTTTCTTAGCCTTGGCTCTACTGACATTTTAAGCCAGATAATTCTTGTGGGGGACTGTCCTTTGAATCGAAGGATATTTAGCAGCATCCCTGGCCTTGGCCCATTAGATGCCAGCAGCCATCACTACCCCAGTCATAACTACCAAGAATGTCTCCAGATATTGTCAAATGTACCCCCGGGTTGGGAGATGGGGGGAGGGCCCTGTTTGAGAACCACTGTACTATGTCAAAGAGATGTGGCTTGACTCTATGTAGTAGGCATTACATCTATTTTACAGATGAGGAAACGAACCTGAAATGGAAGAGGAACCAAAGAGCTATCACTCCTGGTGATCATCAAATAGAGCTTCCAATCCAAGTAAGTGAGAACTTTCTTGGTCCCACAGTGTGAAGAAGGAATGAAAATACAGGAGATGAAATGACTTTCTTTTTCTTTGTCGCCCAGGCTGGAGTACAGTGGCACGATCTCAGTTCACTGCAATCTCCGCCTACTACAGGCATGCGTCCCCACGCCCAGCGAATTTTTTATATTTGTAGCAGGGACAGGGTTTCACCATGTTGGCTAGGCTGGTCTTGAACCCCTGATCCCAATTGATCCACCTGCCTCAGACTCCCAAACTGCTAGGATTACAGGCGTGAGTCACTTCACTCAGCCCAAGGTGAAACTACTTTGTACTGGCTCATGTATTTAAATGTTAAACAGGAAAATGGATGGTGGGCTTGAATCTTACCAGGTATTTGGTCCCTCAACTGCAAAGAAAATATATTCTGCAGACCCTGATGACAAGAGCAGCCCCGAACAATGCATGGAAGTCTGAAGGGCCTCCTTTACTCACTCAATAGTCTGCAAGCTGGGTGTAGGGATGTCCTTCAAATAAGAAATGCTTTAAGCAAACAAGCAAAAAATGATTCACCATGAGAACTTGAAATGCATACAAGACAGCATGCTTTTATCAACAATTCTCTCCTGTTATTTTTGCAAAACACTCCCCACACACTCTCACTCTTAAGGTTTGTCTGTTTTTCTGTTTAGACATCACTGTGGCTGCTAGAGATAGAGGAAATACAAGGATGTCAAGTTTCACAACACTGTCTTTCTTCCTTCCTTCCACAAAGCTTTATTGAGCACCTATTTTCTACCAGACACTAGGTATACAAGGTCAGTAAAGAGGTCTCATGTCTTTAAAGGTTTGTTTGAAAGTTTATGGAAGTTAGAAAAAAAAAAAGAAAAGGAAGAAAAAAAAGAAAGTTTATGGGAATTCAGACACACAAACAAAGAGCACTGATGTTGTTCTCATTGCTAACATAAAGGCATATACAGGCCATCAATAATTTGTTGGAGAAATGCATGAGTGGGTGAGTTCAAGGAATGAATGAAGAGCAGGTGCAGCATCCAGGCCTCTGTGTTTAGAGAGATGGTAGTTGTGAGCAGAGCTCAGAGCTGGACAGCAAGGGTTTGAACCCCAGATTTCAGCACTTTGACAAGTTACCCAATTTCCCATGGCCTTGTTTCTCTCGCCTGTAAAAGGGTTTTATGATCATACCTATCCCATAGAATTGCTATAGTAAAAGCTCTAGGACGGGGCTGGAGGCAAATACTCTGGGAGGATTTGCTATTATAAGAATTCCTGATCTTGGGCAGGTCTCCTGGAAAGTGTCTGGCAACTCTCTCCCTCTTTTGCACCCCATCCAGCTGCCTCACACCCAGAAAGTTGGACTCAGGCCTGCAGGGAGAAGCAGTCATGTCATGAGCAAGCCAGGCCTGGAGAATCAGCTAACTGGTGGGTCTTATCTCCCACCCCCTATTTCCCCTCTCCCTTCACCCTACCTTCTCCTCCCACCCCACCCCACTCTCCAAAGCTTATAGGTGGCCCCAGGCAGCACAGACTGTTAGGGCTGAGCTAGTCTGGCCACATCCAGAGCAAAGGCATTTAAGCCCCGAACCTGAAACTCACAAGTAAAAGAAATCTGAAGTTTGGGCTGGGCATGGTGGCTCATGCCTATAATCTCAGCACTTCAGGAGGCCTAGGTGGGTGGATGGCTTGAGTTCAGGAATTAGAGACCTGCCTGGGCAACATGGCAAAACCCCATTTCTACAACACACACACACATACACAAAAATTAGCCAGGCATAGTGGCCTGCCTCTGTGGTCCCAGCTCCTCGGGAGGCTGAGGTGGGAGGATCACTTGAGCCTGAGCCTGGGAGGTTGAGGCTGCCGTGAGCTGTGATCACACCACTGCAGTCCAGCCTAGCCAATAGAGTGAGACTATCTCAAAAAAAGAAAAAGGTCAGGTGGGGTGGCTCACGCCTGTAATCGCAGCACTTTGGGAGGCTGAGGCAGGCCATCCTGGCTACATGGTGAAACCTCGTCTCAACTAAAAATACAAAAAATTAGCCAGGCGTGGTGGGGGGCGCCTGTAGTCCCAGCTACTCAAGAGGCTAAGGCAGGAGAATGGTTTGAACCCAGGAGGCAGAGGCCTGGGGAGCTGAGATCGTGCCACTGCACTCCAGCCTGGGCAACATGAGCAAAACTGTCTCAAAAACAAAAACAAAAGAAAGAAAAAAAAAATCTTAAGTTTGTTAAACTCCGCCCTGCAATCCCTTTGCAAGCTATTTTCTCTCTCTTATCTCTCCATTCTTTATCAGGTCCTCTCCAGCACCTAAAGCTTTCACAGTAATCACCACTTTAAGTGAACGGTCCAGGGTTTTGACACTTGATTAGGGCAAGGAGAGGCTAATCAACTTTTCAGCTGCTGCTGTGTAATTCTGAGTAAGTCATTGTTTATAGAAAGGAAGATAAAAACCACACAGGCAAAAAAGGTGGGGAATCAAACCTTTTTTTAATACTATCAGCTACAAAAAAGTTCAAGGATAGATATTAGTTCATAGGATATACTAGAACCTCTTCATGACTTTGAAAACTGGGCCATTTCTTTTTCTTTTGTAATCAACTCAAAAGAGCCCCATTGTTGAGAATCTGACAGTCCTAATTGGAATCCCCAGACTCCCAGCCTTACAGAGGAAGGGTCCTCACTTGGAAAACAGGACTAACAACACTCCCATCACAGGACTCCTGGACAGTCCTGGTCACAGTCGTTCCTCTTCCCTATGTGGACTATAAATTTGCAAGGGAAAACAGAGGGCCTGTATTGAATGCGATGAAACACAAAGATATAAAACTAAGGGAAGAGGCCAAAAACAAGAAAATTCTTGAGGCCAAAACTAGAGGTCATCTTACCTCAATCTTCCAGCAAAGAGATAAGTAACAGGAAAAGATTATTAACAATCAAGGAGCTATACAGACCTAACACACGACAAAGCAATGACCTGAACCATTACGTACTCTACCAAAGCAAAGCAGAAATCCCTGTGATTGGGCAGCAGGGAAGAAACTCTGCCCTGTAAACAAAGAGGCCTCTGGCCAGGCTGGCAGAAATATTGCATGTTCATAACAAATGCTCTGTGCACTAATCCCAAACACTCTAATTCCATGACGACCCTCCACTAACTCCCTGGAAATGTTCCCTGGAGCTGATCCTTCTTGGGTTGAAATAGTCAGCTAGTGCCCATGGTAGTAATGAACATTCATTCACTAGCCCTGTTTTAAACTCATCTCTAATTATAACTCCATATGGCCTCTAAGCCCTTACTACCTGTAATTTTAAGAGCTTGAGGTAATTACTATGCAGCCAAGTTTTGTTTTTGTCGCAAGTACCACATAAACAGGAATTGGATGTGCACAGCTTCGTTTTACTCTAGAATGCCCAACACTGAATTTTGTTTTTAATCTCTTGCCCAACAACCAATTATCTACAGAATCTCAGAGGTTTGCAGAATTTGAAGAAAGGTGGAAATCATGTCTCTGTAACCTAGGATGTGGGACCTGTTCAGAGCCTTCCTGGACAGCCTAATCTACCCTGTTCTTTAAGACACCTAGAAAAGCAGCAGTCCATAAAATTTCCCTTTGATCACAAGGTTGCAATGGTCTTTAGTGGAATACCTTCTCTTTAGGTCTGAACTGATTTACTATCTTCCTCTACCTCATCTAGTAAAGACTGTGATGTTAAAAAGAAGTTGTGAGAACACAATTTCTTTCTTTCTTTCTTTTTTTTTTTTTTTGAGACGGAGTCTCGCTCTGTCTTCCAGGAGCTGGAGTGCAGTGGCAACGTCTCGGCTCACTGCAAGCTCCACCTCCCAGGTTCAGCCAATTCCTCCTGCCTCAGGCCTCCTGAGTAGCCTGGGAATTACAGGCGCCACCACCCGCGCCCAGGCTAATTTTTTGTATTTTGCGGTGAGACCGGGTTTCACCCTGTTAGCCAAGATGGTCCATCGATCTGCTGACCTCAGTGATCCGCCCACTCTCGGCCTCCCAAAGTGCTGGGATTACAGGCAATGAGACACCCACGCCCGGGCCGAGAAACACAATTTCTTATCAAGCTTCGGCTCAAGAAACAGTAGAGAGAACTTAGCTTTGTATTCAGACAGACCAGAGTACTCTCGAACTTCAACTCTGCCATTTTCTTTTTGTTGTTTGTTTCTAAGACAGGGTCTCACTCTGTGACCCAGGCTGGAGTGCAGTGGCATGATCATGGTTCACTACAGCCTCAACCTCCTAGGCTTAAGCCATCCTCCCATCTCAACATACAGAGTAGCTGGGACCACAGGCACGCACCACCACACCAGGCTAAGTTCTGTATTTTTTGTAGAGGCAGCATTTCACCATGTTGTCCAGGCTGGTATTGACCTCCCGGGCTCAAGGGATCCACCTGCCTCGGCCTCCCAAAGTGCTGCTATTACAGGCATGAGAACTTTGCCACTGTCAAGTACTATGCACCTTTGCAGGATTCAGCACCTCCTTGGACCTCAGTTTCCTCATCTGTAAAATGAGGTCACTGCCACCTGCCTCTCAGGAATGTAAAGGGTTTACAGTAATGAAAGAAATGTGCTGAGCGTGATACCTGGCACTTGAAAGACAGTCAATAAACAAATAGTAACTACTATAACCATGAGGTTATTAGCCCTACGGGTCAGCTATTTGGAAACCACCTACCCAAGGGAAAAACAGTGTGAAGTCCAGTTTTCAGCCTGCCCAAGGATGCCTGAGCTAAAGCGACCATGGTATGATGAGAAACCAATGTCTGCCCATTGGCAGGAGCCATAACCACAAACCGAACCACTTGCTCCAAAAAGTGTGCAGCTGCGGCTTTCACACTGCACTTTGTATTCTCCTTCCAGCTCTGTTGCGGAGGTAGCCACTACTAAGCTTACTTTACCAGTTACTAATGTGCCAAAAATGAATCCAGCCACATTCTCCATGAGCTTCCCACCCACACCAAGTACCCCTGTTCAGCAGACTCCAGAAGCAAAAGACATCTGCCACAATCTGCTCTCTTCCTCCACCTCCCACCTCCCCTTTGCATGATGGATACCTGCGCCCTTCCCGCTCCTGGAGTCAGACATATCCAAAATCAGTCATTTGGTGTACGGGCCTAATAGAATAAGCCTTAATGTAAACCCAAGTAAAGCATGTCTTATGCCTCCTGTGCCAATGAACTGAGGAGGCATCTACCCAGGCGAAGCTAGCCAGGTGCCCCATAGTACCCCACAGGCTACTGTGTTCCTCTTGATTAGAAAAGTTCCTAACTTATTGCAACCCACGGTTTACATCCCCACCTGACTCAGGCTCCTTAAGGCAGGAAGCTTATCCTGTTTACCAACAACTCTGGGTAATACATAGCTTTTGCTAGTAATAGGGGCGTCATAAAAATGTGTTTGGCCAGGCGGGCACAGTGGCTCATGCCTGTAATCCCAGCACTTTGGGAGGCTGAGGCAAGCGGATCACCTGAGGCCAGGAGTTCAAGAACAGCTTGGCCAACATGGCGAAATCCCATCTCTACTAAAAATACAAAAATAAGCCGGGTGTGGTGGCGCATGTCTGTAACCCCAGCTACTCAGGAGGCTGAGGCAGGGAGGATTGCTTGAACCCAAGAGGCGGAGGTTGCAGTGAGCCCGAGATCACATCACTGCACTCCAGCCTGGGTGACAGAGCAATCATCTCAAAAACCAAAACCAAACAAACAAACAAAAGACACCTTAGTGTGAATTTAAGATGAAGCACTATCTCCCCCAAGGATATTGGCTTGAGGGATGGAGGAGGGTACATGAAGAGAGAAGTAAAGGTAAAGGGGGTTGCAACTCAGACACCGGGCTGAAAACAGTAAGCCTTCCCTCCTCGGTAAAGGTCAGTCAACCCTGGTGCTATTTCCATCCCCCACCCCGTTCCCTTTTTTATTATTTTATTTTTTCCTTTTCCATTTTCAGGGTTTTCATGTCATAACTGGCTCTTGATAACAGCAATGTCACATGCCTGAAAAAAGTAAGCACTTGGTCATCTAGAGAAAATTACCCAATTTTCAGTTTCCCTTAAACTTTGTTTTCCTGTTCTGATGCCAACCTCCCAGTCATGCCACCGCCCTTTAGGGCCGAGATCAGAAGACGAAAAGAAAGGAAAAGCATACAATCAGTTGGATATTTTTAAAAGGTCAATGGCATCTCTTAGATAAATGGGTTTCATGGGGAAAGAGAGTTAGGAGGCCATTAAATTTCTTTAACTCTCCTTCACCCACCAGCACAAGCAAATTAAACAAGGGGAAAAAAAGGAAGCCAACAGGGCAGTCAATTCTTAAGACAAACCAAAGGCCTTTTCTAGCTGCGGTATCCCCGTTCCCTAAATGGAAAAGTCTCTCACTAACTCTTTCTTCATATTTTTCTTCGCTTACTTTATTCTAATTACTTTAGGATATTAGAGCTGCTACTCCAAAGTGAGAAATTGCAATAAATGTGCTTAGGCCCACATTGACATAAACTTTTTTTTTCGGCAGGGAGGTGGGGGGAGGTCGAGTGTATTATTATACTCACGGTGTAACTATTACTGTTCAGGTGTAACTTTTCAGACACCATGAGTTCAACAGCATCCTCGAATAAGCATTTTTCTTTTCCCAATTGAGACAAGATTTGCAAGTTAACAAACCATTTAATAATATGGCTTCATTTTATTGTCATGGTCTCACACACAGACACACACACACACACACACACACAAAACAGTAGGAAAACACTTTCCATACGGTCTTGCTCCCCAAAGGCTGATGATGCAGGTCAGGGACACCCTGTAAGACCATGCGCTCCACGTAACCTCCATTTCAAGCCAGAGCCAAGACAATGAAGACGGCTCCCACAGGGTGCACACCTCCAGCAAGTGAATACAGTAATAGCAGCAGAGCATGGTCGTGGAAGTTGGAGAAAAGAGAGAAAACCAAGTGGGCAAAATTATGTCGTGTTTGTATTTTTCAAAAGGAATGTTCTTTGGACGTATATGAGGAGCTAGAAATGAACATAAACGGTCTTTCACTTTGGCAAGGCATTCTTGAAAGGATGTCATCCCACTGCTAATAAAAATATAATATAGGCCGGGCACGGTGGCTCATGCCTATAATCCCAGCACTTTGAGAGGCCGAGGTGGGCAGATCACCTGAGGTCAGGAGTTTGAGAACAGCCTGGCCAACGTGATGAAACCCTGTCTCTACCAAAAATACAAAAAAGTAGCCGGGCATGGTAGTGGGTGCCTGTAATCCCAGCTACTTGGGAGGCTGAGGCAGGAGAATCACTCGAACCAGGGAGGCGGAGGTTGCTGTGAGCCGAGATTGCACCATTGCACTCAAGCCTGGGTGACAAGAGTAAAACTCCATCTCAAAAAAAAAAAGAAAACATAGAGGGCCACCCCCTAAGAAAAACTTAAAACCACTGATTTGTGGTCAGGTAGCAACATCAGGGTGGAAATCTAATACAAACATCATACTTGGAGTACAAAAGTAAATTAACCAAGATCCCAGAGACTATCCCATTACTAACAAGGACAGTGAAAACACATTTTCTTAATAAAATATATGACCTAATTCAGCCACTATGAGCATGGTTACATTTTCCTTAGTCCTACTTCTCTATCATTTTTAAGATCATGTGACAGGTGTCTCAGGTGTCATCTCAGATGTGCCATGCTATACACTGTGTTCTGTCTGCAGGGCTTCATCATGTTTCCAGAATAAGTTTAATCTACAAAAATGCACATATGTTAACACAAATATCAACCACAAAACGTTAAGGATGTTGTTAGCGTTGGCTTCTTGAAGGAAAATTCCCCACATTTACGCAACTCCATTATCTATGTGGGGGAGTCTCAGGAGGGTCTCCAAGAGCTGACCAAACCCTAAAGCATTTTTTCTCCTTTTAATCTGAAATTATTTCTGAATATGACAAGTCAAATTATCACTTGGTTTTCCCTGAATAGGACAACCCTGTATTATAACCTTGACCCTGACAAGGACTCCTTGGTTCTAATGCCTACACTCCCACCTCCTTGGCAGAAAGGGCCCTGGCAGTATTGACTGTAAACAGAGAGGTAGAAACAAAGGGAACTTCAGTAAAGGCACCATCTACTGTCTAAAGTTGGAATGCACCAACCAACAGGTTCTTCAAGTGGAGAGGTGGATTAAGGAAGAGTTAAAGAGGGCCTGAGATGAGTTCTAGATCAGGACTGATCCTTAGCCGTCCGAAGAGTGGCTGGTGGGAGCAACCCGCAAAGCAGAGGTTTTCAAACTTGTCTGCACATTAGAATCACCTGGGGCGTCTTAAAAACGCCATTGTCCAGGCTGCGACCCAGGGAAGCCGAATCCAGATCTCTGGGAGTGGGACACAGGCACCACTATTTTTTAAGACTCTCCAGATGTGCAGCCAAGTTTGAGAACCAATGCCCACAAAAGCATTCCCAGCGAGCCTTGAGCAACGTTTTGAGCGGCATAAGCAGAGTTGGGAGGGCAGCGGCCTTAGGGTGAAGGGGAACACACAAAGCAAATATACAAAGTTTCAAAAATCTTGTGTAACTAACTCCAACATGACAGCCAAGTACCTGTCTAGAGGCCAAACAGTGATGCAACTTGGAAAAGTCCCGGGGAGAGCCAGAATGTGTGCTCCAAGTGAGGCGGGGGCTCTCGGGGATGACCTGCCTGGGCGGTGCAGTGGTCGGGAGGATCCGGGAAGAGAGAGGCCACACGCCCCTTTTTGTTCCAGGGGATGGTCTGGCCGAGCACGCCGAGGACTTAGGTACGACAGGATAGGGACTGCTTCGCGTGGGTCTCTCCCAGCTGTCACTAGAGCCGGAGGGTCCAGGCAGGGGTGGGAAGGCACAGAGCCCCTCTTCACTAAAGGGAGGTCCTGCAGGGCCTCCTCCCTCCCACCCCGCCGCGAGGCGGGTTCCCCAGGGATCGCCCGCATCTGTTCTGCGCCTGCCCTCGGCTGGGCGCTGCGCGGGAGTCCGGGTGGCACCTTCCAGCCCCAAGACCCGCGCGAAGCGGGGCACCGAGAGCGGACGCCCGGACTGAGCACAGCGCACCTGGCTGAGCCCGAACCCCTAGGGGTCCTGCCGCCCTGGGCGGCCCCTAGCACCCCGGAGTCCGGCTCCCGGCGCACACCCGCCCGGCTCCCGCCCGGAGCTCACTCACCGCCGCCGCAGCCTCCCGCGTCCAGCTCCCGCCGCAGCCAGCAGAGCCCGGCCGGAGTGGAGGGGCCGCTGCGCCGCCAGGAGG
>NW_016803664.1:2885861-2897128 GCF_001698545.2 Rhinopithecus bieti
CACACCCAAAAATTAGCCAGGCATGGTAGCATGTGCCTGTAGTCCTAGCTACCCAGGAGGCTGAGGTGGAAGAATCAATTGATCCTAGGAGGTTGAGGCTGCAGTGAGTTGTGACTGCCCCAGTGGACTCCAGCCTGGGCAACAGAATGAGACTCTGTCTCAAAAAAAGAGGGAAAAGAAAAAGAGAAAGGAGGGAGGGAGGAAAGGAAGGAAGGAAGGAAGGAAGGAAGGAAGGAAGGAAGGAAGGAAGGAAGGAAGGAAGGGGAAGGGAAGGAAAAGCGGAAGGGAAGGAAAAAGGGAAGGGAAGAAAGAGAAAGGAGGGAGGGAGGGAAGGAAAAGGGGAAGGGAAGGAAAGAGGGAAGGGAGGGGAAAAGGGAAGAGAAGGGCTCTTCTTTGGAAGACCCGATGTCTTGGTGACCAGATGTATGCAATGAGGGAGTGGAATTGGCAAAGACAAAGCTGAGGTTTCCAGGCTGGGTGCCTTGGAGCATCAGAAATAGGAACAACACGGAAAGAGGCTGCTTTTCAGGAGAGCTGCTGAAGGTTCTATGGAGCATGAAGTAATGGTGGAACTTTTTGGTGGAAATGCCCCAGCAGGCAGCTGGGAAGTGGAGGAGTGTCTCTGGGCAGCATCCATGTGGAGGGTGAGGGGAGAATGAGGACCAGGAGCCAGGAAAGGAGAGTGTAGTGCCTTCACTGAGGGTGGAGGAAGAGGAGGGCATCACCCAAGGGAGAAAGAGGAGGGTAACTGAGAGCTATCAGGAAGAACCTAGGAGTCTTTGATGGAAGCCCAAAGGTGAGGGACTCTTGAAGGAGAGGGCAGTGCCGAATGTCACTAATCCACTTCTCACATGGGCCCTTCCAAGGATCCATAGAGAGTGTGCACTCAGGAAATATTTGTTAACTGTCAAAAAAAAAAACACTTCATCAGCAACTTCCCCTCCCATACAGCTATGTCGTTGATGACAAAAATAAGGGGAGCCGTTGGAGGCAAAGACAGAGGTGAAAGAGATTAGCTACCAGAGACACTGCTTTCGACGCTCCTATTGTCAAGATGAACGCTCAAGCCCCTCCAGCCTCAACTTAAAGCAGACATTTCCAGGGAATGCTTCTGAAAACATCTTTGTTTTTGTTTTATTTACTGTAAGTCTGGCTCCCTTAATTATGGTTTTTGAGCCTGTAGAAAGATTGGGGGGGAACAGAGGGGTCAGTGGCAGCAACTTGACAAAGAGAAGTTTCCAGGAGGATGAGTAGAGAAAAATCACCTCTTTTCTCCTCCAAAGTTTCTGTACATGAAATACATGATACAAAAATATTCACGTAAGTGCTACAGTATAAACGACATCTGAGTAGTGACACAGAATACAGGAAGGGTGACAGAAGGGAGGCTGCAGCGTGGAACAGGTCTTACGGCATGCACTTGGAAGATATAATGCAACGCCGGGCGCGGTGGCTCACACCTGTAATCCCATCACTTTGGAAGGCCAAGACGGGTGGATCACTTGAGGTCAGGAGTTTGAGATCAGCCTAGCCAACATGGTGAAACCCTATCTCTACTAAAAATATAAAAAATTAGCCGGGTGTGGTGGTACACGCCTGTAATCCCAGCTACTCAGGAGGCTGAGACAGGAGAATCACTTGAACCCAGGAGGTGGAAGTTGCAGTGACCCAAGATCACGCCATTGCACTCCAGCCTGGGTGACAGAGTGAGACTTCATCTCAAAAACAAAAGAAGATGATGTAATGCACATGGATAACAGAAAGAGTGTGGAGGGCATTTCTGGAAGGTGTGATCATACACCCAAGACAGGGAAACAGGAGGAAGCGAACAAAGCAAAGAATAGTACATGGTTTATTTGACTGAAGTGGAGAAACTATTCTGCTTATAAAGAAAGATGGGACTGGGAAGGGCACCCAGGAAGAGGGCTTTTGCTTAGAGTCATTGGGAAACAGGCTGCCTTAATATGGGTTGCCCTGAAGGGGGAGCCTGTGACAAGACTTGCCTGCCAGTGGTGTATTTAGGGTGATCCCTAGAAGCAGGAGACAGGCAGCAGGAAGAGTGGGATAGGGAAGGAGGAAAGGCCAGTATTAGGGTGTGTTAGTGAGAGTGGTGCTATATGCAGGGGGCCTGATTCCCCTAGGACCTCCTGGGAAGATGCTGAATGCCCCCCAGAATTGACAACCTGAAGCTCAGGGAGCTGGAGTATTTTTCCAAGTCTTCAGCAAAGACTGCTCCTATGTGCCTTACCCCTACTTCTAGGCTACCCACCTCCCATGCTGAGAGGGCTCCTTGGAACAAAAGTGCTCCCTTGTGTTGGAAAGCTGTCAGCACGAAGTTGGTCTGAGTGTGCAGGGAGCTGTCCCAGCACCGATAGCTTCCACACCGCAAGGCTGCTGCTGCAGTGCACATGGCTTCAAGCTCCGCCCCTGCTGTGCCAGGACTCCTTCAGGACCTGGTGCCTACATCATTCCACAGCCAGCAGTCTCTCCTGGCACTATCCCTCTACTCCAAGCTGTTGCGTGGTGGAGCAACTCCACCAAAACACTGCTTCCCCATAAACAGGTTTCCCCAGAACCCCAGAGGGCAGATTTCCAGCAGGTTCCATGGGCATGGCGCCATAGAAACTTCTTTCCCCTCCAGTGAGACCCAGCTGTGTCCTCTTCAACAAGGTCTGGCTCTGAGCAGGAGCAGAGGGGAGACTAATTCCTTGGGTGCTCGATCTCATTTTTGGACTTTGCACACTTCCCACATGAAGTAAGGAATCTCAGTCTTAAACTGTTCACTTTTCAAAGTGTTCACACCTACAGGTGTTGAGGGAAGAGACTTAATACATCAAACACTCATATTAAGTTTCTCTTTGAACTTCTAGAGCCCCTTGGGCAGGCAAACTTGCTAGGCCTACGGAAAAAGAATCAAACCCCTTGGCAAGGTGTGGCAAGCCTCTCAAAATCTGGCCCCAACTGGCAGATAAGTCAAGGAGAGCGCTATGCCCCTAGCCAGCCATCCACACCCTGGGCCTGCTGTCAAGATTCCTTCATCTAAAACACCCTTCCTTCTTGCTCTTTCAAGGTTTAGCTTAAGTCCCTCCTCCTCTAAGAAATCCTCCTCCATCCTCCCTTTCTGCCTTGTGGGGTGTTTTATTGTAGCACCTATTTACTTGTAATTCAACCCTTCCACATACTGTGAGTTTCTTAACTGAAGGGAACGGGTCAGATTCCTCCCTGAGTCTCTAGCCATTAGCACATAGCAGGTGTTCAGTAAATGTCTGATGAATGAATGAATGAGCATGCTAGTCAGCGCACACACACGCATAGCCAGTCAGGAAACGCCATTGTAGAATAGGTTTTGAGGTGAAGCTCACCTGTGGCCAGGTCAGAGACTGGCCCAGCCCATCTGAATGCCAATAAAGACTTGCCCCATGGCCTTGGACTAGTAGCCTAATCTCTATAGCCTGGATCCCTAGGCCTGCAAAGAGAGGTGATATTTATTTACCTCATAGCAGAAGAAGTGAGACCTAATTAACAGTAAATGGTCTGGCCGGGCACAGTGGCTCCTGCCTGTAATCCCAGCACTTTGGGAGGCCGAGGCGGGAAGATCACCTGAGGTCGGGAGTTTGAGACCAGCCTGGCCAACATGTTGAAACCCCGTCTCTACCAAAAATACAAAATTAGCCGGGCGTGGTGGCATGCGTCTGAATCCCAGCTACTCAGGAGGCTGAGACAGGAGAATCACTTGAACCCGGGAGGCAGAGGTTGCAGTGAGCTGAGATCGCACCATTGCACTCCAGCCTGGGTGACAGAGTGAAACTCCATCTAAAAAACAAAACAAAACACAACAAAAACAGAAAACAAACAAACAAACAAACAAAAAAACAAAAAACAATAAACTGTCCTAAGAAGCCTTTGGAAAAGTCACTGTGTATGTGTATAGTATGGAGGAAGGGAATTAAACCCAGTATGCCATTGCACATCCTTATTCTGTGGGAGAGACAAGAAGATAAACTATTACTTTTTTTTTATTTGCTCTAAAGGTAGCATACCCCATTATATGGTGGAAACGTTGAAAGAGGAGTGAAGTTTCTCAGTAAGAGAAAAACATCAAATAGCTTGAGTTTGACTCCATGCTACTCCTCCAGTATTTCCCCTGAGGGGAACGCAGATTTCTTCCCACAGATATTTCAACGTGCAAGGTGAATGAAAAATCAAGAGAGAACCAATAGCAACATTAGAGGGATTCAGAATAGTCAAAAGTATTTTAGATACATTTTGTGGTCGGTTGGACCCCAGTTGGAGCCAAGCATAGCTTGAGTTTCTAGAAGCTTGGACTGCCTGTCTTGCAGACTGAAGAACTTAGTGTAGGAATGTCAAAGCTCTGCTGACCAGTGGAAGGAGGAATTTTCCAGAAACAAGGCAAGTTTACACTCACCATCCCCTCAGCCATTCCCAAAACACCAACCAATACTAATTCAATATACATGCATGTATTAAATGTTATTGGGAATGTGTCCCTGGTTATGTTGAAACAACTCCAAAATTGAAAAGTCCCTTTCGAACCATGCTTTCGGCAAAGTCGGGAGAGCTCCAATTCCAAGTTTCACAACAAAACCTTAGCCAGGCACAGTGGTTCAGGCCTATAATCTCAGCACTTTGGGAGGCCGAGGAGGGAAGATCACTTGAGCTCAGGAGTTTAGAACCAGCCTGGGCAACATGGTGAAACCCCATCTCTACAGAAAATACAAAAAAAGTTCGTCAGGCGTGATGGCTCGCGCCCATAGTCCCAGCTACTCAGGAGGCTGAGGTGGGAAGATGACCTGAGCCCATGAGGTCGAGGCTACAATAAACTATGATTGTGTCACTGCATTCCAGCCTGGATGACAGAGCAAGACCCTGTCTCAGAAGAAAAGAAATTAAAAACAAACAAACAAACAAAAATCCTTGAAACATTTAAAAAGTTTTGACTCTGCGGACCACATTTTATTTGTAGCAAATTAATCAACTATTCTTTGGTTTGAATTATTTGGTTATAGATGATCTTGAGTGACATATTCTCAGATTATATTCAGACCAATTGGGCAACAAATGAGACCAAAAGACACCAGTACAAATGTTTTAAAATTCTGCATTTTTGTTCATTTCTGACTGCCAAAGCCTTCTAGCAAGGGATTTCTCCTTTCAAAACACATTTTTCTTGGCTATGTCTAAAGCAAAAGTAGCAAGCCAGGACTATTTGGTGGCTAGGGCTGAAATAATGAAAACTCAAATTTAGTCTTGCAGTAGTACAATTTATTTCCACAGAACCTTCATGTAAGGGTTTTTGAGTTGGTCTGCTCAAGAGCAGACTGAAGTTGAAAAACTGGCAATTCCTTCTGCTTATAGCCCTATAGTCAAGGTGATAGTGATTACAGGAGGGAACTTGAATTTCTTGGGCAGTCTGAAGAATTCCACACTCAACATTTAAATTTCAGAACAAGCCTGAGCAACACAGTGAAACCCCATCTCTACAGAAAATACAAAAATTAGCCAGGCTTGTGGTGCACACCTGTGGTCCCAGCTACTCAGGAGGCTGAAGTGGGAGGCTTGCTTGATTGAGCCCAGGAGGTGGAGGTTGCAGCGTGCTGTGATCACACTACTGCACTCCAGCCTGGGCGACAGAACTGAGACCCCATCTCAAAAATAAATTAATTTTTAAAATAAAAATAAATTTCAGAACAACCCATGAGGTACATGTTCTTATCCGCAATTTATGGATAAATAAAATGGATACATTTATTTATTCTTGATAAATAGAGAAGCAGAGATTGAGACCTGGGTCTGTCAGAACTAGAGCTTTGCTCAAGAGTCATAGGACTTCAAACCAGAAGGCATCTAAGGGATCATTATCCCAAGCTTTGCTTCCCTCATTTCAGACCACAGTTGGCTTTCTCCTTGACAGGTCCTGCTGGAAGCCAAGGGACATCAAAGCCTCTGGCAGCCACAGGGAGTTTTCAGATGAGTGATTTTCCTGTGAGTCTCCATCTGTGTGCTTTAGTCTTGCAACCAGCAAGGGTAGGTGGCTGCCTTTTCCAAGCCCCACCCAGTGCCAGCGGAATGAACATTGACCTGTCCTTTCCTGCCCAACACCTCAGTCTCCCTCAACACGAGTTCCCTTCCATGAAATTCAAGGACGTGGAGATTGGCGTCCACATGCCTTTCCCTTGCCAGGAGAACTCTGGAGTTTGTGCCAATATGAAGAAGATGACTTTTCAAACATGAGTATCTGTTTGGAAAAGGGGGAAAGCGAGAGTGACTATGGTGGTTTTTGTAACTCAACCTTAGGAAGCTCTGCCTGCCAGAGCAGCCAGGAGGGAACTGAGCTGGGGCAACAGGGGCCAGCAAAGTCCAGGGGAAAAGTCTCACATTGAGGAGGCGCCAGATTCGCTCCAGACCTCTTAGGGCTAATGCTTCTTTTTCTCTGAGTCCTCCAATCCACTGTGTCTCTGAAATCTCAGGAACTGAGGTGAGTGTCTCTGAATCAAACATTAGAAAGGCACCAAAGGCTGGGTGTGGCGGCTCACACCTGTAACCCCAGCACTTTGGGAGGCTGAGGCATGAGGTTAACTGGAGCCCAGGAGTTCAAGATCAGCCTGGGGAACAAAGTGAGACCGTGTCTCTACAAAAACAAACAAACAAACTTTTAAAATTAACTGAGCATGACGGTGAGTGCCTTTCATCCCAGCTACTCAGGAGGCTGAAGTGAGAGGATCCCTTGAGCCAGGAATTCAAGGCTGCAGTGAGCCAAAATAAGCACTACCGCATTCCTGCCTGGGTGACAAAGCAAGACCCTCCCGTCTCTAAAAAACAAAAACAAAACAAAAAAGAAAGGCACTGTGTGTTTGGATGAAAGATTAGATGCTCAAAAACGTCTGAGGTAGCAACACAGCAAAATTTATAGGTAGCTTATTGAAGCAGGATAGAGCCTATCTTGAACCATTTGCAGTGGACAGGGAAATAAGGGAAAATTTAGGAATCATTGCCAGCGCAAGGTGTACACATCATTGGCGTATTTCGGTGCTGTCTTAATGTGAATCGAATAATTATTTTTAGTAATATTCAAAGATGTACTCTTACATGTGTCTTTTTTTTTTTTTTTTTTTTTGAGACCGAGTCTTGCTCTGTTGCCCAGGCTGGAGTGCAATGGCATGATCTTGGGCTCACTGCAACCTCCACCTCCCGGGTTCGAGCGATTCTCCTGCCTTAGCCTCCCAAGTAGCTGGGACTACAGGCGCCTGCCACCATGCCCAGCTGATTTTTGTATTTTTAGTAGAGACAGGGTTTCATCAATTGGTCAGGCGGGTCTCGAACTCCTAACCTCAGGTGATTCGCCTGCGTTGGCCTCCCAAAGTGCTGGGATTACAGGCATGAGCCACCGCGACCGGCCTTTTTTCTTTTTTTTTTTTTTCAGATGGAGTCTCTGTCGCCCAAGCTAGAGTGCAGTCACACTATCTCGGCTCACTGCAAACTCTGCCTCCCGGGTTCAAGCAATTCTCCTGCCTCAGCCTTCTACATAGCTAGGATTACAGGCACACGCCACCATGCCCGGCTAATTTTTATATTATTAATAGAGACGGGGTTTCACCGTGTTGGCCAGGCTGATCTCCAACTCCTGACCTCAAGTGTCTGCTCACCTTGGCCTCCAAAAGTGCTGCGATTACAAGCGTGAGCCACCGTACCTGGAGTCCACGTGTCTCTTTTATATAGGGCTGCATTATGGTTTTTGTAGGCCCTATGCACTTCTGACTTGTGAATCTCTTTCCCCATTAAAAAAAAAATTGTAGTGAGACTGTGTCTCAAAAAAAAATTGTAATTTTATTTTAAATTTATTTTGAGAGACAGGGTGTCACTATATTACCCAGGTGGGTCTCAAAATTCTGGCCTCAAGCAATCCTCCTGCCTTGGCCTCCCAAAATCCTGGGATTACAGGCCTGAGCCAGTAAACCTAGCCCCAAAAATTGTATTTTATGAATTCATTGATATAAAGAAATACATGTTAATATTATATGTGAAGTCATTTTCTTCCACCTTAAAGTTTATTCTTTTTCTTCTGATTCTAAAAGAAATTAAACTTTTCTGTGTGCCCTGCAAGTATGGTGGGCCCAAGTGCTGTGCCTGCTATGCCTATAGGATGAGTGGGCCCTGCTAACATAACGTGGGTTTCTGTTCTACACTCACTACCTGGGGAATGTTTAAAAGTAGCTTTGCTGGGCGGGGCGTGGTGGCTCAGGCCTGTAATCCCAGCACTTTGGGAGGCCGAGGCGGGTGGATCACGAGGTCAGGAGATCAGCCCATCCTGGCTAACACAGTGAAACCTCATCTCTACTAAAAATACAAAAAAATAGCCGGGTATGGTGGCGGGCATCTGTAGTCCCAGCTACTCGGGAGGCTGAGGGCGGAGAATGGCGTGAACCCGGGAGGCGGGGCTTGCAGTGAGCCAAGATGGCGCCACTGCACTCCAGCCCTGGCAACAGAGACTCCCTTTCACACACACACAATAAAAGCTTTGCTTGGGGGCTCACTCAAGACCAATTAAATCAAAGTCTCTAGGGGTGAGGCCCAAGCATTCTATTTTTGGCATTTTTAAAAGTTCTCCCCGGTGACTCTAATGTGAGGCCAGAATTGTGCTCCTGGTTCTAATAATATTTTCCTCATAGGACCTTAAGCTTTGTAGCAGCAAACTCTCCTACTGCTTTTTTTTTTTTTTTTTTTTTTCCTTTTAAGACTATCCTTTGAGACTGGAGATGGGCCACTCTTCTACAGATCAATATTCCAAGCATAGGACTTGACTGTGTTTTCTTTCTATTAGAGAAAATCCACTTCTTTATATCATAGTGGGGCAATGTTTTCGAAATGTTCGTTAACCACAAAATCCTGCACTTTCTGCGCTTCCTGCCCCACCTCTCCTTTCCAAGCCTCTGCTCTTTGCAAGCTGCCTGGAGGGGGAGATAGGGTGGAAGGCAAAGAGAAAGCTGTTGCAGATTGTTTCCAAAGCCTCTGGACTTGGAGGTCTGCAGTCCTAGGTGAAAGTTGGGGAAATGTGAGGCTTAAATGTGAGATTTGGCTTGAGGGACTAGAAAATCTTATTCCAGACTAGGGGGAGAGAAGACTATGGAGGTGGTGGGGCAAAGCAGTGCTGAAGAAGCCATTAAAACAGAAAGAAGAAGAAAAAATCTGGTTTCCCAGCACAAAGGCGCACGTAGGAGCCCGTGGCCTCCACCAGCCTGCCGCAGGCAGCACCAGCTGTGCCTCTCTGGGCGACGCCTTCCCTTCCCTGCAGTCAGCCCATCACCTGGTGACCTAGACATTTTGCACATTCCCCCTCTACTGCTCCTGAGTACTCCATTCCCCCCTTACAATATTCTAGAACATTCTTAAGCCTAGAAGAGAGTGGAGCTCTGGATACCTTGCTCTGATAAGGTAGCCTGGCCTATTTTCATAGGATTAAAATGTTTTAGAAAACAAAGAAAAAGTGAAAGATAACTCCCACAAACATGGTACAATTTATGTTTCAGCATCTTAATGAATTCATACCAGAAAAAGATTTAACCATTCAGCAATAGAATTCAGATATCTGAGAATTATAATGCCCTCAATAGATATAAAAATGGTAGAAAACACTTTAGGAAGGAAAGTGACCTATATTTGATATGGTGTGGACAGCCAAGAAGTATGATCCTAAGGAACATATAAAGGAACAGTATAATGTAACACATTGAATTTGGCCAGAACGTTCTCTGGTAAGGGAGCTCTTAGGATCACATACCATCTATCTTAATTACATACCTGTCCAAAAGATAGAACACAACAGGAAGAATGTACTTTTAATGAGCTTGAAGGGCTATAAAATAGTTACCTTGTTACAAACTTTCGTTTTTATATACCAGCAGGGGACAAACTATTTGTTCTCTGTTTTCAATTTTGATTGCATAAACCTACATTGCTATGGAGTTGTAAAGATAAAATGGGAAGAGATTTTCAAAAGGGGGTTCTTTGTTACTTCTGAATGTGGCAGCTGAGAAGTCAGATGTCGCATGGTACCTCCATTTTTTTCTTCAGCTGTTCCTATTTGAATGAGAGGCACTTAATAAAATCAAGAAGTTTTGAAACATGGTGTGTTGATGAAATCTTTCTGGAGATGGATGGTGATGGTGGCTGCAAAGCGCTGTAAATGTACTCAATGCACTGAACTGTATGCTTAATAATAGATTAGCTGGTAAATTTTACGTTACGCAGATTTTACCACAATTAAAATTAAAAAAAAAAGGAGCGAGGAGCTCCTCAGCCCAAGTTACAGAGAAAAACAAAAAACGCAAGGAAAAACATTGTGGTTATAATTTTGATTGTATGTGTGTACACATACATATGACAAAATGAAGAAAGGAGATTATCTAGGCCGGTGCAGTGGCTCATGCCTGTAATCCCAATACTTTGGGAGGCCAAGGTGGGCAGATCACGAGATGAGGAGTTCAAGACCAGCCTGGCCAAGATGGTGAAATCTCATCTCTACTGAAAATGCAAAACTTAGCTGGACGTGGTGGCGAGTGCCTGTAATCCCAGCTACTTGGGAAGCTGAGGCAGGAGAATCACTTGAACCTGGGAGGTGGAGGTTGCCAAGTAAGGTGGAGGTGGAGGTGGAGTAAGCCAAGATCATGCCACTGCACTCCAGTCTGGGTGACAAAGCAAGGCTCTGTCTAAAAAAAAGGGCTGGGCGCGGTGGTTCACACCTGTAATCCCAGCACTTTGGGAGGCCGAGGCGGGCAGATCACAAGGGCAGGAGTTCAAGACCAGCCTGGCCAACATGTTGAAACCCCATCTCTACTAAAAATACAAAAATTAGCCAGGCGCGGTGGCGCGTGCCTATAGTCACAGCTACTCAGGAGGCTGAGGCAGGAGAATTGCTTGAACCCGGGAGGTGGAGGTTGCAGTAAGCCAAGATTGTGCCACCACATTCCAGCCTGGGCCATAGAGCAAGACTTTGTCTCAAAAAACAAACAAGCTAACTAACAGGTTTCTGGCTGATGGAATGTAAAATGTGAGCATTAGTGCATGTTTGAGACCTTAGGAGCATCTAATAAAACCATCGAGTTATAAAATATTACAAATTAACTTATTTTAAAAAATGAAATTCAGAAAATCACTTATAACATGTGGCATCTTGTTCAAGCCCCACCTCACCACACTTCCCTTCCCTTCAGTCTTCTACCATTCAAAGCATCCATATTCAGAAAAAAAAA
>NW_016803664.1:2897373-2959138 GCF_001698545.2 Rhinopithecus bieti
ATATTTTGACATTTTCTTTTATTCAAATGAACTAATGGAGAGGCATCAACAAAGGAGTATTAAGATACATGTGGTTTTAAAAAAAAAAAAAAACTTCTTACGCAGACCTGGATATTACAACACAATTTGTTGAAAATGCTTTTACGTTGACACGGGCATCATTTTTTTTTTTGAAATATTCCTAATACTCCTACTGTTCTCAAATAACTCCATCAATAATAAAATTGCTATTTTGATTTCCATCTGCTTGACTTTGATGTCTGCTTTCATCAGTGAAGACCTGGGGGGGAGGGGGAATGACAGGCATCTTGCTGGCTTCACATGCATCATCTCGTCCAATCCACACAATAGCCCAGGCAATGTGGTGAAACCCATTGTGCAAGGAGGAGAGTGGCACATAGAGATTATAGAATTCGCCCAGGATGGCATGACTAAGATATGACAGGGCTGCTATTCAAATCTAGGTCTGTCCAATACTGAGCCTGTGTGCTTAGGCATTGCGATATGTCACACACGCCTATAGGGCCAGCTCACTTTTTCATAGTTGGTTTTTTGTTTGCTTATTTTTGGTTTTGAGACAGAATCTTACTCTGTTACCCAGGCTGGAGTGCAGTGGTGCGATGTCGGCTCACTGCAATCTCTGCCTCCCAGGTTCAAGCACAGTTCTTGTGCATATAATGCATATTTTTTTTTTATTACAAAAGTAATCCAAGGCCGGGCGCAGTGCCTCACGCCTGTAATCCCAACACTTTGGGAGACTGAGGCAAGTGGATGACTTGAGACCAGGAGTTCGAGACCAGCCAGGGCAACATGGCGAAACCCTGTCTCTACTAAAAATATAAAAATTAGCCAGGCATGGTGGCATGCTCCTGTAATCCCAGCTACTCGGGGGATTGAGACAGGAGAATCACTTGACCCCGGGAGTCAGAGGTTGCAGTGAGTCAAGATCGAGCCCTCTGTCTCAAAAAAACAAAAAAACCACACTGCTGCACTCCAGCCTGGGTGACAGAGTGAGACTCTGTCTCAAAAATACATATATATATATAAATAAAATAAAACACAAATGAACTATGGTACGGCATGTCCATACAATGTAATATTATTCAGCATTAAAAATAAATGAGCCATCAAGTTATGGAAAAGACGTGAAGCAACCTTAGATGCATATTGCTAAGTGAAAGAAGCCAGCCTGAAAAGGCTACATATCGTATGGTTTCAATAATGTGTCATTCTAGAAAAGATAAAACTATAGAGGCAGATAGAAGATTCGTGGTTTGGCCAGGCATGGTGGATCACGCCTGTAATCCCAGCACTTTGGGAGGCTGAGGTGGGCGGATCACAAGGACAGGAGTTCAAGACCAGCCCAGCCAACATGTTGAAACACTGGCCAACATGTTGAAACCCCGTCTCTACTAAAAATACAAAACTTAGCCAGGCGCAGTGGCGCACGCCTATAATCACAGCTACTCAGGAGGCTGAGGCAGGAGAATTGCTTGAACCTGGGAGGCAGAGGTTGCAGTAAGCTGAGATAGTGCCACTGCCTCCAGCTTGGATAACAGAAACGAAACAGAAACAAAAAACCCATAGCACTTTACAGTACCAAGTGTATACCTTACACAGATTTTTTTAAAAGTTTGTGTGTTGGGGGGTGGGAAGTGTGGACTGAATGTGTCCTCCAAAAATTCATCTGTCGAAGCCCTAACCTTCAATGAGATACGATTAAGAGGCAGGGCCACCGAGCGCGGTGGCTCACGCCTGTAATCCCAGCACTTTGGGAGGCCGAGGCGGGCGGATCACAAGGTCAGGAAATCGAGACCACGGTGAAATCCCGTCTCTACTAAAAATACAAAAAATTAGCCGAGGTGGCGGGCGCCTGTAGTCCCAGCTACTCAGGAGGCTGAGGCAGGAAAATGGCGTGAACCCGGGAGGCGGAGCTTGCAGTGAGCCGAGATCGTGCCACTGCACTCCAGCCTGGGCGACAGAGGGAGACTCCGTCTCAAAAAAAAAAAAAAAAAAAAAAAAAAGAGGCAGGGCCTTTGGGAGGTCCTTAGGTTTAGATGAGGTCATGATGGGATTAGTGTCCTTATAAGAAGAGGAAACCAGTGTCTGAGTCACGTGAGGATACAGCAAGAAGGCAGCTGACTACAAGCCAAGAAGTGAGACCTTATCAAGGACTGAGTCTTCCAGCAGCCTAGTCTTAGACTTCCCAGTTTCCAGAAGCGTGAGAAAGAAATGTCTGTTGCTTAAGCCACGAAGTCTTAAGTTGACTAAGACAGCGGGAAGTTTTCTTTCTTCTGGAACTCCCTTTCAAGTCCCTGGCCATAGGACCATGCCTTTCTTTTCCATACCATTTTCTGATTTTTTTTTTTTTTTTTTTTTTTTTTTTTTTTTTTTTTTTTTTTTTTTTTCCAGATAGAGTCTTGCTCTGCCTCCCGGACTGGAGTGTAATGGTGCAATCTCGGCTCACTGCAACCTCCACCTCCCAAGTTCAAGTAGTTCTCCTGCTTCAGCCTCCTGAGTAGCTGGGATTACATACCTGTGCCACCATGCCCGGCTAATTTTTGTATTATAGTAGAGATGGAGTTTCACCATGTTGCCCAGGCTGGTCTCAAACTCCTGACTTCAAGTGATCTGCCCACTTTGACCTCCCAAAGTTCTGTCTCCCAGGCTAGAATGCAGTGGTGCGATCTCAGCCCACTGCAACCTCTGCCTCCCAGGTTCAAGCGATTCTTCTGCCTTAGCCTCCCAAGTAGCTGGGACTACAGGCGCACACCACTACACCCAGCTAATGTTTGTATTTTTAGTAGAGACAGGGTTTCACCATGTTGACCAGGCTGCATTTTCTGAAATCTGCTTTCCCTGTTGGTAATCTCCTTGTGCAGGTTCTGGGGTCTCATTAGCTAATGACTGTTGTTTGGTTTTTTTTAATTTTTGTTTTGTGAGAGGAAGTTTTGCTCTGCTGCCCAGGTTGGAGTGCAATGGCGCAATCTTGACTTAATGCAACCTCCATCTCCCAGGTTCAAGCGATTCTCCTGCCTCAGCCTCCAAGTAGCTGGGATTACAGATGCCCATCACCACGCCCAGCTAATTTTGTATTTTTAGTAGAGATAAGTTTCCACCATGTTGCCCAGGCTGGTCTCAAACTCCTGGCCACTTAAGTGATCCGCCCACTTTGATCTCCCAAAGTGCTGGGATTACAGGCCTGAGCCACCGTGCCCGGCCTCATTAGCTAATGACTTTGAAAAAGTTATTTATACATATGTGCCCTCACTTACTCATGTCTAAAATGGTAATGATATAGTAATAGTAACTACCTCATAGGATAATTACTATTTATTTCAGTGCGAGAAGATATGAAATAAAGTATCTTTGCCTTTGTGAACTATAAGGTGATTTAGTTTTTTGGGATTTTGGTTTTTGCGACAGAGGATAGATAGTACATTTACATAATTTAAAAAGGTATACGTAGAGAAGCCTCATTCTCACTCTGCCCCTCCACGCATTCCTCATCTGGTCACCTGTAACAGTTTTATTCATTTCTTGTTTATCTTTCCAGTGCTTTTATAAGCAAATACAAGCAAATTAAAATATAAATGCTTATTTCTCTAATTTTCTTATGGAAAAGAAGCATACTATGTATGCTTTCTGATCCCCGATTTTTTTCAACTTTTCATTTTGAAATGATTTCAGACTTGAAAAGAAATTGAAAAAGTAGTACAAAGAATTCCCATAATCCTTCACCCAAATCTCCCAAGTGTTGACATCTTACACCACCCACAGTACAAAGATCAAAATCAGGAAACCGGTCAGGCGCAGTGGCTCACGCCTGTAATCCCAACACTTTGGGAGGCCAAGGCAGCCAGATCACTTGAGATCAGGAGTTCGAGACCAGCCTGGCCAACATAGTGAAATATTGTCTGTACTAAAAATACAAAAATTAGATGAATGTGGTGGCACGCACCTGTAATCCCAGCTGCTCAGGAGGTTAAGGCAGGAGAATTGCTTGAATTCAGGAGGCAGAGGTTGCAGTGAGCCAAGATGGTACCACTGCATCCAGCTTGGGTAACAGCCAGTCTCTGTCTCAAAAAAAAAAAAAAAAAAAAAAAAAATCAGGAAATTAACATAAAGACAATACTACTATAAAATTGACAGAGCTTATTAAATTGTCACTGATTGTCTATCTAATTATCTAACTTCCGCTTTCTTCTTCAGGAGCCACTCAGGATCCCGCACTGCAGTCAGTGGTCAGGTCTGCGGTCTTCTCCCATCTGTGATAGCTCCTCCATCTTTCCTTGTCTTTCATGATCTTGACATTTTTGAGGAGTACTGGTCAGTTACTTTGTAGAATCTCCCTCATTTGGAGTTTAGGTTATCCATCCTTCAAAGAATATCACCAAGGTAATAAACCCTCAATGCATCCTATTAGTGGGATAGGATGCTGTTATGTCCTACCACTGGTGATGTTAACCTTGGTTGCCTGGTTCACGTTGTGTCTGCTGGGTTTCTTCACTGTAAAGTTACTATTTTTACCTTTGTAAGTAATAAATATCTTGGGAGAGATAGTTTAAGGCTATGCAAATATCCTGATTCACCTCAAATTTTTGCCCAGTCATCTTAACATCTATTAGTAGATTGTGCCTGTAATAATTATTACTATAGTGTTTGCCTAATGGTGATTTTTCATTTCGCTCATTAATTATCATGATTTCCTCATTTATTATTATAAATAATTGAAATTCTATCTAGAGAATTGCTGTTCTTTCTCATGCATTTGCTTGCTTATTTATGAGTATGGACTCATGGATATTTATTTTATGGATTATAATACCATCGTTATTTTATTGCTCAAATTGTCCCAGCTTGGCCATGGGGACCTCTTTCAGATTGGCTCCTGCACACTTGTGACATGCCCCATCCTTTCATGAGCACTTCCTTACTTTCTTGCATTTCAAGATGTTCCAGGCTCTTCTTGTATTTTCCCTGCCTAGGGCCTGGAATCAATCACTGCTCCAGGGAGGCCTGGTTCCTTTTATTTAGAAACAAAAATCTGGGCACTGAGTGTGTTTATTGTCACTGGATGTCATTGCTTCAAGGGCCTCACAGAGAACAGAGCTTGAAATAATACATATGTATACTAACCCATGCACATCTATATTTCTGTAACTGTATATACATAAAATGTTAAAAAACAAATTCATACTGTGATATCTCAGATTCCAATCTAACATGACAGGGTTTATTCTAGTCCCACTTCCTCTTATTTGTAACTTCTTTGGCAGTGAGAAACCTGGCTCTCAACATCTCTAATACATTTACAGCTGACCCTTGAACATTGTGAGAGTTGGGATACCACTCCTACGTAGAGTCAAAAACCCACAGATAATTTTAAAAAGTTTTTTTTCATAGAGTCTTGCACTGTTGTCCAGGCTGCAGTGCAGTAGCACGATCGTAGCTCATGGCAGCCTCAAACTTCTGGGCTTAAGCAATCCTCCTGCCTCAGCCTCCCCCGTAGCTAGGACTATAGGCACACACCACCACACCTGACTAAAAATCTACATATTAACTTTTGACTCCCCATAAACTTAACTATTAATACTAATAGCATACTGTTGACTGGAAGCCTTACTGATAAGTTTATTTGCATGTATTTGTATATTACATATTCTTAAATTTTTTTTTTTTTTTTTTTTGAGAGGGAGTCTCGCTCTGTTGCCCAGACTGGAGTGCAGTGGTGCGATCTCGGCTCACTGCAAGCTCCGCCTCCCGGGTTCACGCCATTCTCCTGCCTCAGCCTCCCAAGAGAAAATGAAATGTTCTTAAGAAAATCATAAAAAAGAGAAAATATATTTACTGTTCATTAAGTAGAAGGGGGTCATCCTAAAGGATGGTCATCCTCAGCATCTTTACATTGAGCAGGCTGAGGAGAAGGAAGAAGAGGCGTTGGTCTTGCTACCTCGAGGGTGGCAGAAGTGGAAGAAAATCCTTGGGTAAGTGCACCCTTGAAGTTTAAACTTGTGTTGTTCAAGGGTGAACTGTACCTATTTGTTCAGCCTTAGTATACAAGAAAGTAGTTGCAGAATCCCTAACACCCCATGAGAAATGTATTAACCATGTAGTATTTGTATATCAGGTCAAAACCCTATTTTCCCTAGGTACTCAGCTTGGTTCTTTTCTTCCCCACCCCCTTCAGTGTGGTTATGTTATTCATCTGTATTATGGTTGGGTTCTTTTGGGTTGTTTTATTTTTAAGAGATGGGGACTCACTCTGTCATCGAGGCTGGAATGTATGGAATGTAGTGGCACGATCTCAGCTCACTGCAGTCTCAATCACCTGGGCTTAAGTGATCCTCCCGCCTTAGTCCCCGAGTAGCTGGGACTACAGGCATGGGCCACCATGCCTGGCTAATTTTGTATTTTTTGTACAGACAGGGTTTCGCTATGTTCCCCAGGCTGGTCTCAAACTCCTGGGCTCAAGCGGTCTGCCCACCTTGGCCTCCCAAATTGCTAGGATTACATGTGTGAGCCACCATGCCCAGCCTGGTTGGGTTTATTTGTAATAGTTTGTGTTCCATTTGGGGCTCCCAAACATCTTGATTAATTTTTTAAAATCTGCATTCAGTAAAATTCACTCTCTGTAGTTTGCAGTTCTATGGGTTTTGACAGTGTAGAGTCATGTACCTACACCACAGTCATGCAACAGAACAGCTGCCTCAGTCCCCCAAATCCCTCATGCAGCTCCTTTATAATCAGCTCCCCCCCACAGCTCCTATTTTTGGCAACCACTGATCTGGTTTTTGTCCTTATAGTTTTGCCTTTTCCAGAATGTCATATAAGTGGATTTGCATATGTAGACTTTGGGATCTGGCTTCTCTCACTTAGCAGAATACATCCATCGTACTCTACAGGTCACAATCCACTGTTGTTATTTATTCTTATTGGTCAGATTTCCTAGGTTTGGCTGTTTAGAGCCCTTTCAAGCTGGTTCCTGTGATCTCCTGACACATCTTCATCATTTCTCTAGCATTTCCTTCCTTCCAGGCACCACAAGCTGGTTCAGGATCATCTTACACTTTCCCTTTCCCAGCCCTGGAGTCCTCACCCCATTTTTCCAAGGAGTGGTGGAGACCTCAAGAATCCCCCTCCAGTGGGCAAAACAGCCCACTCCAGAGAAGGCGTGGAGAGAAACTCACTTATCCACTGCAGAGTACAAGAGAGGAGAGAGAGGAAAGAGCTCTTCTCATCAGAAGGTGGCCAGGTAGAGGGGTTAAGTGCAGACGGGTGGTTAATATGTAATTCAGGCTGGTGGTGGCACATACCAATGCTGACACCATTAAGGATCTACAGCTTCTGTGATTCCCAGCAAGATTTCCGAACAGCATTGGGCATAAAGGGCTAGTCACGGTTTCCAAATACCATGCTAAGCCTAGGATGCCCCCTTCCATCTTGATATGTAGTCTCATTGCCTTTATACCCACTATCCCCCCACCTCCCTGCCATTAATAGCCACAGCAGCGAAGCTACATTCATTGACTAAACCCCCACCAAGTCGGTCAGTTACCTCAGTTGAGAACCCCTTGACTGCTCCCTAAAATTGTGTATAAAACTTGTTTTAAAATCCTTTTAACACCCCTTTGCTAAAGCAGTTTGTGTCAGGGGCTGCTGTGACAGTCCCCTGGGGGTTGCTATGGGACTGGTGTCCATGGATTGTAAGCGACACCTAGCTAGCAGTGGGCAGCTAGCAAGCAAGCTACATGGAAGGAGGGTTGTTTTTCCTTTGAAAGTAGAACATTTCTTCCTTCAGGTTGTGAACAGTTAGCCACGGGGGGTGGAATTTTACTTAGGAAAGAGAGGCTGTTATGGGACTGGGTACACTTGCCATGGCAGCTGGGAAAGAAGAGGAGTCGGCGAAAACTGGCTGGGACTCACGCTCCGAGGACGTACTGGCTCAAGCTACCATTTACCAGCTGAGTCCAATGACTGTGGGTGAGGCAGGGAAGCCAAGGGGAGCCTGGGGGTGAAGGATTGCAGTGGGGGGTCAGATAAACTGCAGGTAGCAGGAACCACACTGGGTGCCTTGGTGCCTGTTAGGGCTCCCTCCCTGCCCAGGGCCAACACCAAAGACCAGATCCCCGACCTGGACTACAATCCCACTGCTGTACCCAGATGCCCTTGTGGTCATTCATAGAAACTTTGGGTAAGTTGCATTTGTCAGTTGCACGGATCCCCACATATTCCTGCATTCCAGGCATGACTCAGAAGCCATTGCTCCCAAGAGCCTGCCCCTATGGGGCAGGCACTAGTTTGGATGAGACTCAGGTGTGTGGACCATTACACTAAGCCCCACTAAGATGGGACTCAGGTCAAGGAGGACAGAGTATCTTCTAGTGTCACAAGTAAGCGTCCATGGATGTTGGTCTTTAGATACTAAAAGATAATCGTTTTTGTAAATAGCAAAGGGAAAGGCAGGAGTAGCCAGTGATCTAAGGCAGTGGAGTGGTTCTCAACCCAGGCTGCACATAAGTGTCACCTGGAGAACTGTTTCAACCCAGTGATTCTGTGGCTAGAGTGCAGCCTGGCTTGGATTTCTAAACACTCCCCCTCAAGTGATTCTAATGGGTGGCCAAAATAAAGAACTCCTGCTGTGAGGAAGAATCACCTCTAAGCTAAAGAAAAGTTGGACCCCATGAGTATAACAGATACTGTCATACCTTGGAGGTAGCATGCCATAACGTGGTTCAGTTCCTTATTCGAGGAAAGTTTCCTCGAAGCTGAATCTGCATTTACACACATTATATCACCCTCTGGAAACAGAGGTGAGTCAGGAAAGCAGATTTCCCCACAAGCACTTCTTATACTTGCAATGTAGATCGCCCGTTAGATAGAAACACAAGGCTTCATTTTCTCTTCGCATTGATTTGGTGATTGTCCCTGGTCACTGAATAGGGGAGCTTAAGGGTCACACACTGGTATGAGGAAAAGCAGCATTCACAGTCAAAGCTCTGGTGAGAACAGCATCACAGGCCCCAGGGATGTCCCAGTGTCTGACCCTGAGCAAAATTGTGCAGCAGGCTTTGCGCCCATACTTCATGGCTGAGAATGAGGAGAGGTTTCCTACAGTTGGAGGTTTTGGGCAGCAACGTCTACCATGACCTCCAAAGTGAACCTGTAGGCAGAAGCCCCAGAGAGGGGGTGAGAACAGAGTCGGTGAGGGCCTGGGGTGCTAATTAATGACCTTGGCATTGGAGAATGATGGTATTAAACTTTGAGAATGAGACCAGGCCAGGCACGGTGGCTCACGTCTGTAATCCTAGCACTTTGGGAGGCCGAGGCGGGCGGATCATGAGGTCAGGAGATTGAGGCTAACACGGTGAAACCCCGTCTCTACTAAAAATACAAAAAAATTAGCTGTGTGTGGTGGCAGGCGCCTGTAGTCCGAGCTAGTTGGGAGGTTGAGGCAGGAGAATGGCGTGAACCCGGGAGGTGGAGCTTGCAGTGAGCCGAGATCGCGCCACTGCACTCCAGTCTGGGCCACAGAGCAAGACTCCATCTCAAAAAAAAAAAAAAAAGAATGAGACCAGTCAGAGAGAGGTGTGTCAGGACTGGCAGTGGTTCCAGTGGTAACACATCTGAGAGTCACTTCAAAAGTCACCCACCCTTGAGGTCATCAACTGCCTTAAGAGACATGGGAACATAGTCACTGAGAGTGAAGAGACCCACCTATGGTCACACACAGACAGGGGCCTGGAGAGAGTAGATGCCTGCTCCTTCATCTCAATCAGTCCTGTCCATTCTGAAAATGCTTCCGAGCACCAGGCATAGAGCAAGTTTGAACTCCACGCTGGGGACGTAGTGGAGAACCCTGTCTTCAGGGAGGTCAGCGTCAGCTCACACACCCTGCACTGCTTTCCCATGCCTGCTGTGACCAATTACCACAAAACTACTGGCTTAAAACAGCACACATTTATTATCTCACCGCTCCGTAGTCCAGGAGTCCAGCATGGGGCTCAGTGGGGCCAAAATCAAGGTGTCAGCATGGGTGCATTCTTTTCTGGAAGCTCCTGGGAGAGCCCATTTCCTTCCCTCCCTAAGCCCCCCCATTCCTACCACATGGCCCCCTTCCTCCATCTTAAAGGCCAGCAACGCCAGGCGGATCCTTCTCCCACAGCAACACCCAGCGCTGCTCTGCTGCCTCCTCTTCCGCTATTAAGGACTTTGATGATGATATTGGCCCCACCTGGATAATCCAGGCTCATTTCCCAGCCTTAAAGTCAGCTGATTAGCAATCTTCATTCCATCTGTTAACTTCACTCCCCTTGGCTGTGTAACAACACACTTAAAGGTTGCAAGGATGGGGACCTAGACATCCCCGAGGGACCACTATTGTGCCTACCACACTTCCTGTGAGACTTCGTGACCACCTGGTTGTGGTGGGAGACAGGCTGGGAATCCGAAAGCTCAGCAGAGCTAAACTAGGTGTCGGAAGAAGAAAACTCCCCCCAGGCGATCATCCCAGGATGGAACCTTTGTGCGGTAAACAAAGCGGCCAGAGAAGGGCGGTCTAAACTTCAAGGATTTGTGTGTGCCAACCTCACCTGATCACACAGACCGTGTTTGCCGGAAAGTGGAAATGGTATGCGCGGTCAGGGAGGCCAACTTCTCTCCCAGGGCCAGAGGCATAGTGTCTGGAATGAGCCAGAAGTTTAAAAACTAACCTGTTAGGAAATCAGCCAAGAGCAGAAAGGGCAAATCTTCCTGGTCCTGCCCCTACCCCACACCCGCTTGCATAACTCTGAGCAAGCAACTACGAGGGTTTAGAGACCCCAGAGGACTGCCCAGTTCCAGCCAGTAGGTGGACGGTTACGGAAACTCCAACCTGAGAGGATATATTTGGACTGGAAATAGTCTCCCAACTGGTCGTCCTGTCTTTAGCGCCCTCTTCACCTCTCTGCTGCCCCAGCAGTCTTTCTAGAGGGCCAAGCAGAGCACACTCATCCAGCTGAAGCCCTGCGGTGACTTCGTGGATCCTTCACAGTAAAATCCTTGCTCCACGGAGAGTCAGGCAAGGCCCCACACACTCTCAGCCTTGCCCTTTGTGTCAGCTCGGTTTCATGAAAACACAACCATCTTTACATCTTCCAGGCCTCTGGAATGAATTCCCCTTCCTTTTCTTTCTAGAAAACTCTAAGCCACTATTCAATACCACGTACCACTTCCCCAGGATTCCCACTAGAGCTCTGTGGCTATTGCTGCTCTCTGTTCTCAGCCGGGATTCTGCTGCACTGAGCACCTGGAGGGCAGGAGAACTGTTGTTTCATATATGTCCCGGGCACCTCCTGGGCCTGGCTCAGTGGGCGCTCCAGAAATGTTTGTCACGTGAAGAAGGATTATAAGAGATTGGCACGCTCTGCTTTTCCAGTTCTCTTGGAATTAGGAATTTGGAAATGGAATCCGAATGAGTTTTACGAATGTCTGAAATCGGACTAAGTCCACACCTAAAAGAAAAATTACATTGGCAGGTCTGATAGATGGATGGTATTCGTGGTCACAACTAACGACCTCCTGCATTCACACCCTTGGCAATGTGAGTTTACAATGCCTCATTAAAAGGTAGAGCGTATTTTCTCACCCCTTGTACCTTGGCTGGTCTCGTGACCTGCTTTGGCCAACAGAATATAGCAGAACTGGCGATGTGTCCTTTAAGTCCAAGCCTCATGAGGCCTTCACTGCTTCTGCTCTTCTCTTAGGACCCCTGACTCCGCGAGAGAACGAGCCTGGACTAGCCTGCTGGAGGAAGAGAACAAGCACGGGTCAGTCTGTGGAGTAGAACCAACTCTTCCTACCTGAGGCCATGCTAGACAGGCCAGCCCCCAGCCCAGCTGCCAGTGACCACTGAACAAGCCCACCTGGATTCAGCCAGCCCTGGCCCAAATCACCAAAACCACCCAGCCACCATGTAGACATGTGCCATAATAAATGATTGTTGCTTTCAGCTACTAGGTTTGGGCAAGTTTTGTTACACAGCAAAATAGATAACAGATTAGGATGGCTGATGGCTGAGAAGCAAATGAGAAATAAGTGCTTGGCTATTCTAGGAGCGGAAAGGAGGGAGTTTATTGTTTTCGTTATTAAAGTTTCATTCTAAGGAAAATGTTCCTTCCTCCTTTGATCTGCATACACTGTGATTGCTTTTCTTTTCTTTTTATTGAGACAGAGTTTCACTCTTGTCACCCAGGCTGGAGTGCAGTGGCACAATCTCCTCTCACTATAACCTCTGCCTCCCGGGTTCAAGTGATTCTCCTGCCTCAGCCTCCCAAGTAACTGGGATTACAGGCACTTGCCACCACACCCGGCTAATTTTTGTATTTTTAGTAGAGATGGGATTGCACCATGTTGGCCAGGCTGGTCTCGAACTCCTGACATCAGGTGATCCATCTGCTTTGGCCTCCCAAAGTGCTAGGATTACAGGCATGAGCCACTGCTCCCAGCCTATGATTGCTTTTCATTTGCTTCTTCCCGGAGTTCACTTGGGATCAAGAAGCAGCAATGGACTCCAACATAATCTTTTCCTGAGTGGAAATAATTAATTCAGTGCTTCCTGAAATAAGGAAGCCATCGGAGGCCTGTTTTTTCAACCTACCTAATGAGCCTGGGATCTGTGTTCTGGATGCTGGCTTAGAAAGAGGCTGGGTACAGTGGCTCACGGCTGTAATCCCAGCACTTTGGGAGGCTAAGGCAGGAGGATCACGAGGTCAAGAGATTGAGACCATCCTGGCCAAGATGGTGAAACCCCATATCTACTAAAATACAAAAAATTAGCTGGGCATGGTGGCGCATGCCTGTAGTCCCACCTACTCAGGAGGCTGAGGCAGGAGAATTGCTTGAACCTGGGAGGTGGAGGATGCAGTGAGCCAAGATCATGCCACTGCACTCCAGCCTCAGGATAGAGCAAGACTCCGTCTAAAAAAAAAAAAAAAGAAAGAAGTTTTGGGCCTGGTGGAAAAGATCAGTTGAAGAAGGGTTTATTTGGGACATCAAAAATAAGAACAAAGGTAAAAGCCAACCTGATTCTGAAATTTTAACAGAGGTGGAGGTGAGATGTCAGGCCAGGGAGTCAAGGCCCTGGAATCTGAAGTGTGAGGTGGTGACGGTCATTTTACAGGCATCCTGAAGACCTGAGGACCTTATGATCAACTCAGCACATCTGGAGCACATTTATGTCTGTCCCAGATGGTTTGGGCTTGCTCTAACATTCCCTCATAACTCACTGGGCCTGATTCAAGGATAATTTGGGAATTGTCTCAAAGTAAAGTTCAGAATTTTTCTTAGCAAAGGTGAGTAAGAAGGACAGAGGGGTTGTTACCATCACTGATATGTATCCACCACTCCAAGCCCAGCTCAAATCCCACTGCTTCCCTAGCCACCTAACTGGAAGATGCTCCCTCCCACAAGCAACTGCTGAGGATGGCAGGGCACATATCTTGACTGGCTTGACATGTAACTTAATGTTATCCAACTGCTAGCCTTTCCAAGGGTCCTACCTACTTCAGGTGCAAATGCTCAGCCTTTAAACTGGGCAAATAACTTTTGAGGGGGATCTTGGGAACCCAGCCACCACTTATAATGTTGCTTCCATGAGAAATGTGTTCTCTGTTCTCAGAGAAAGGCTGGGAAATGACCTTTGGTTGGGGCACCAGGCATGTCCAAGACTGGTCAGCTTTGAGCATGGGAGAAGCACATCCTCCTGGAGGACTTTTTAATTTTACTTAAGAAACACATTCACATATATTTTGCTTGATTTATGTGTCACTCCAGTTCAGTTCAAACTCCTTTAATTAGATTCTTCTCCAACCTCTGATCCAGAGGTAAACTCTCCCTTCCCTCAGCACGCTCTCAGTCTAGAAGGCTTTTTCCCCCGACCCTTCTCAAACACCTCAGCTGTTTGCTTCCTGTGTTGCTCTGCTGTCGGAAGGGCCATAGTTTGGAATCAATATTCCACAAAGTTTGGTGGCCATATGTAATCATCCATTCTTCGTGACTTGATCCACAGAAGACAACTTTCTGCCTCCGGAAACAGTTGTGAGACCAGGCCCAAGAGTGCACAGCCATGGAAAGCACTCCCTCCTGGGAGGGGCTGTGGAGGATGGCTGTGGAGGATGCCCAGAGGCAGATGGCAGATTAGCAGAGCAGGCCTGGGGGCAATGGCTGATGGACATTAGGCCTGACACCCCACCTCAGACTACTACTTTGCCCAGGATTTCTCTTTTCCAATTCTTCTCTTCTTGTTTATTTTCCAATAAGAACTAAATATGGAGCTATGGAAAATTTCAAACATATACGAAAGTAGCTAAAACATACAAAAACCCCCATACACCTGTGACCCAGCTTCAGTTGTCTACTTACAGCAAATGTCATTTTATCTATTCCTCCACCCAGTTCCCTTCATCAAGATTATTTGGAAATCAATTCCAGGCATCAGATCATTTTTTTCTCTATTTCAGTGACTCTAAAAAATAAGGGCTGTGTTTTTTGTTTTTTGTTTTAAGAAAACACAATAAAATAAATTAACAAAAACATTTCAGTACTATCAAATATCCAGCTAGTGTTCAAATCTCCAAATCTGTCAAAAGCCACGATTATTTTTTTAATGGATTATTTGACTCCAGATCAAAGAAGGTCCACATATAGCAATTGGTTGATGTGTATCTCTGAAGTCTCTTTGAATCCATAGGTTCCCCCTTGGTTCCTTTATTTTTTTGCTTTAGAATCTGTTAAAGTAACTGGGTGGTTTGTCAAATGGAATTCCCTGCAGTCTGGACTGCATCCCCATGGTGTCATTTAGCCCATCGCTCTGCCTCTGTCCTTCCTGTACGTTTGTACTGGAGCTAGGGGCTTGACCACAGTCAGGTTCACCCAAGACTCCTTAGGTAGGTGTGTTCCTCCACAAGAGGCACAGCATGTCCCCATGTCTCTGTTTACCATGTTAGTGGTGGTTGCTGCTTACTGCCTAGATCCTTAACTCACAGGAGTTGACCTTGGTTTTCACTTTTTTTTTTTTTGAGATGGAGTCTCGCTCTGTCACCCAGGCTGGAGTACAGTGGCGTGATCTCAGCTCACTGCAAGCTCCACCTCCTGGGTTCCCGCCATTCTCCTGCCTCAGCCTCGCGAGTAGCTGGGACTACAGGCACCAGCCACCACACCTGGCTAATTTTTTGTATTTTTAGTAGAGACAGGGTTTCACCATGTTAGTAGGGATGGTCTCAATCTCCTAGCCTTGTGATTCTCCCACCTTGGCCTCCCAAAGTGCTGGGATTACAGGCGTGAGCCACCATGCCCAGCCTGGTTTTTGCTTTTAAAAGTAAAATATAATGCATACACTATAAAATTCACCATTGTAAAGTATACAATTCAGTGTTTTTTAAAGTATATTCACAAGGTTGTACAACCATCATCACCATCTAACTCCAGAACATTTTCATCACCCTAAAAAGAAACTCTGTTGGCATCATGCCTTAACCTCCCTTCTTCCCAGGCCCTGGCAACCACTAATCTACTTTCTGTCTCTACGGATTTTCCTATTATGAAATTTTCATATAAAAGGAATCATTTGTGGTATTTCATGGCTGGCTCCTTTCATTTAGTATAGTGTCTTCAAGGTTCACTCATGTGGTAGCATGAATCAGTACCTTATCTGTTTGCATTGCCAAATAATATTCAATTGTGTGGATCAACCACAATTGGTTTATCCATCCACCAGCGATGGACATTTGGGTTGTTTCTGCTTCTGGCTACTGTGAATAACACTGCTATGAACGTTTGTGTACAAGTGCTTGCATGGATGTGTGTCTTCATTTCTCTTGAGCACAGCCCCTGGAGTGGAACTTCTGGTTCATGTGGCAGCTCTACGCTTAATCTTTTGAGGAAGTGCCAGGCTGCTTTCCACAGCGGCTGTTCCATTTTCTATTCCTACCAGCACTGTAAGTGGGTTCCAATTTCTCCACATCTGGGCCAACACTTGTTATTGTTGTCATTTTGATTACAGTCCTTCTAGTGGTACCCATGGTTTTTGAATCATTGCCTAGCCAAGCTCAAGCTGTGCACACACAGGAGTACAGCTCAAATACACAGTATTTCCAAGGCAGGTAGCTCTGGCCTGCACCTGCTACTAGAGAGAAAAAAATTACACACACGCTGTCACCTCTCACACACACTCATACATACTCTCTACACACACACACACACTCATACAAGCACGGTCCCTACCCTGTTGGTGTGCTGCAGAGAATCAAAGTAGAGTAAGGCACAATCCCTATCCTTGAGGAGCTCAAGGTCAGTCCAGGAGACATGGCCTGGAGTTTCCACTGGTAGGAACAGAGGCCCCTCCAGCAGCTCGGGTACAAGGGAAGGTTTGCTGTGAAGTCGCCCAGGGGGTCTCACAAGTGAGGACCTGATGGAAACCAGCCCATCCTCAGAAGCAGGGTCTCTCTCTACCCTGTTTGTCCCCCTCACTGTCTTTCCTCTGCTGCCTAGCTTCCTCAGTTTACCCCCAGCCCCTGCCCCCCAACCCCGGATTCTGACTGACAAGTGACCGTGACTTGTCCTGGCCCTTGCCCCCAGCACCAGCCGCCCTCACCCAATGGTGCAGCCTCCATGTCTCAATTCCACATTCTGCAGTAAGCACAGGTTTCCGCACCAGGCCCCGAAAGACCTTTGAGGGGTTCTGCTTGATCAGGATCCCTTGATTCAGTCATCCGTGGCCAGGGAGAAGAGCAGGAGCCTGCAGAAGGAGAGAGAACCGGCCGGGCGTAGTGGCTCATGCCTGTAGTCCTAGCACTTTGGAAGGCTGAGGCAGGCAGATTACTTGAGCTCAGGAGCTCAAAACCACCCTGGGCAACACGGTGAAGCCCCGTCTCTACTAAAAAATACAAAAAAATTAGCCGGGTATGATGGCAGGCGCCTGCAGTCCCAGCTACTCAGGAGGCTGAGGCAGGAGAATTGCTTTAATCTGGGAGACAGAGGTTGCAGTGAGCCAAGATCGCGCTACTGCACTCCAGCCTGGGCGACAGAGCAAGACTCCGTCTCCAAAAAAAAAAAAAAAAAAAAAAAAAAAAAAAAAAAAAAAAAAAAAGAGAGAGAGAGAACCTTCCAGCATAAGCGGTCAGGGCGAACACAGCCACATCAAAGGTAGTGGGGTCTGAGCCAGGCCTTCAACCACAGGGAATCAGAAAGAGAAGAGCGCTTTCTACTCCAAGCACAAAGGTGGGACATGACAAGGGGTTTCAGGCCCCCGCAGGTGAGAAGGTTTGGAGTGAATCAGAAGCGGAGGAAAGCAGAGAGGTGGCCTTTGTCTTGTTGATCCAGGTCTTGATTGTTAAGCTGGAGAGCACCGGCCCAATAAAATTTCTGTCGTTTTCTAAGGTATTTTTAGCTACAAAGACCTTTTGTTTCCACATCAAATATTACCCAGAAGCTTCCTGGATGAGTCCGAGAAAAGCAGGATGGCTCTGGTCACAGCAGAGGTGAGGACAAAGTCACTGGCCCAGGACCCCTCATCTCTTCATCATTACCCCACAGCTTCCTGCAGTGACTCTCCCCAGTTCCTAGGTCCTGTGGAACAGTGACAACCGCTGGTGGGCGATGGGGAGCTAGGGAAGGGTTTTCTGCAGGAGAGTGACGGGGCAGAGAGGCAGACACAAGTGTGAGCGCCTGGGCCACAGACATGGAGCCACCTTGAGAAGGAAGAGGAAGCAGCATTTGAGCAGTTTGAGGATAAAAGGAGAAGCCAAAATAACAGAGTGGTTCTGAGCCTGGGGGTCTGGGGTCTGGATGTCAGGCAGGGGATGTAGTAGGTGAGGAGAGTGACAGCTGCTTTTTAGATATGCTAAGTTGATGGTAACGGCAAGTAAAAAAACAAAAAAAAACAAAAAGGTTACCAGCTGGCCACAGTGGCTCACACTTGTAATCTCAGCATTTTGGGAGGCCGAGGAGGCAGGATCACTTGAACCCAGGAGGTTGAAGTGAGCCAAGATCGTGCCGCCGCACTTCAGTCTGGGTGACAGAGCGAGACCTTTTCTCAAAAAATAAAAATAAGCTGATCTCAGTGGCTCATGCTTGTAATCCCAGCACTTTTGAAGACCGAGGCAGGAAGATTGCTTGAGTTTCGAAGTTCAAGACTGGTCTGCGCAACATAGTGAGGCCCTGTCTCTACTAAATTGTTTTTTCTAATTAGCTGGGCATGGTGGCACAAGCCTATAGTCCCAGCTAGTTGGGAGGCTGATGTGGGAGGATCACTTGTACCCAGGAGTTCAAGGCTGTAGTTAACTGTGATCGTGCCACTGTACTCCAGCCTGGGCAACACAGTGAGACCCTGTCTCAAAAAATAAATAAAAATAAAAATAATGTTTTCTAAAAAAGGTTACCCCATACACTGCTGAGCTCTGAACAAAAGTGAGGTCACAGCAACTGCCCAAAGAAGCAAAACAAGGTGGGCTTTCAGAGAGGCCCCACTGTCTCAGGAAGAAGGCAGGCAGCCTAGGCTTTTCTTGATTGGGATGAAGAGGTTTAAGGCCCAACACAAAGTTGGAGTTAATTAAATCATACCAAATTACGGTAGAACCTCATTGTTTCAATGTTGGTTCATTTAAAGTAGCAACTATTTCTTTTTATCTTTTTTTTTTGAGACGGAGTTTCACTCTTGTCGCCCAGGCCGGAGTGCAATGATGCAATTTCGGCTCACTGCAATCTCCACCTCCCGGGTTCAAGCGATTCTCCTGCCTCAGCCTCCAGAGCAGCTGGGATTACAGGTGCCCCCCACCATGCCTGGCTAATTTTTGTATTTTCAGTAGAGACAGGGTTTCTTCATGTTGGTCAAGCTGGTCTCAAACTCCTGACCTCAGGTGATCTGCGCGCCTTGGCCTCCCAGAGTGCTGGGATTACAGGCATAAGCCACTGTGCCTGGCCAAAATTAGCAACTATTTCAAAGCCACTGCTAGTCCCCAACCAACGAGACACCTTATTACTGTTTAATGAAAGTGCTGAGATAAGCCGGACCTGGTAAATGCAAAGACCAGCAGGGGTTGGAGAATTTTTCTTTTTGTTCTTTGGATATCAAATTAATAAGGTTTTATTGTAGGAGAAGTTGAGGTACCCATATGCAGTGATGCCAGAACATTGCCTGCCAAGTAATATTGCTCTAAAGTAGTTAATTTTTCTCCCTGGCCTGGGAACCTAATACATTTAGAGCTATAACTTCTAGAGGTCCCCCGCTCCACCCACCCAAAATATTTCCTTTGCGTGTTAGGAGAATCTAGTCAGTCTACATAAAGCCAATTTTTGAAAAAGTACTATTCAGTCCATCAACTATTTATTTTAAAAAGTTAGTAGTTAACTATTGTTTTCAAAATAGAGCACCGGACTGGGCTCAGCGGCTCACGCCTGTAATCCGAACACGTTTGGGAGGCCAAGGTGGGTGGATTGTTTGAGTCCAGCAGTTTGAGACTAGCTTGGGAAACACAGCAAACCCCATCGTCACAACAATAAAAAATAAATAAAAATTAGAGCACCGGCCAAGTGTGGCCTCTCATGTGAGGTCATGGGTCAGCCTGGCCTCTGATCCAGCGCTGAGTGGGAAGCACAGGTGGGACCTGGCTTCCTACAGGCCTGCCCCATCCCCTGCCCAGATGCAGCATTTGTTCCTGCCCACAGGGGTCTTCAGCCCCTGCTCCGGGTCCTTGTCAATTTCACTGTGGCTGCAGGGCCCTGGGGGTCACCTCGCCATCTGGCTGGCCTTGCCCAAGTCCCTGGGGTTGACTGAACTTATTTCTGACGCTTCCATGAGAGCTCAGCTGTGGCTCAGGGGCCAGCCACGTCTGCTCATTTATCTTCCCAAATTGGAGTCCCTGCCAGAGCCCGGCTTTGGTGAGCACGGGCCAGTCCCATCTAGAAGATGGGGGACTCTCTCAGGAGGATGACTGTCACTTTTAGGCCACATACAGTTTTGTAGAAACAAATGAACCTGTTTGCAATTTGAAAATTCATTATCCTCCCTTTTGGTGCAAAGAGCTACTTTAAGAAGACAGGTACAGATTATTCTGGGAAAAGGGATTTATCACTGAAAGAAGCTGTCTTAGCTCCCTCTCTCCTCATTGCCTCTTCTCTGTCAGCCTCACAACGCAGGCTGTTCAACTGCTGGGGCCGCCGTCATGAGGGAACAGTTCGGGTGACTGAGCAGCAGTGCTGGAGGCCACAAGTCTGAGATCAGGGGCCGACAGGGTTGGTCTTTCCTTGGTTTGTAGATGCGGTCTTCTGTGTCTTCACGTGGTCCCCGCTGTCCGTGCGTTGCGCGCTGATCTCCTAAGGACACCAATCATATTGGATTAGAGCCCATTCCCAGGACGTAATTGTTCCCTTAACTCTTTTCCTGTTTAGCCCAAGAACACTCACCAGCAGCTCTTGCAGCTGCAGCATTTACCCAAAGTAATTTGGTCACAAAACATTTCGCTTTTATTATTTTTGCTTTGCTCTAGTGTATCAACTTTGGAAACAAAAGACATCAATCTGCGTATAGCATTGTCTTTAGTAGTGGCATGTCCATTTAGAAAATATAGTAATTCTTGATGGCTGAAAATGTCAAATCCGAGAAAACGTGGCATTCCTACGTGATCGTTCTCAAACAGTTGTTGGCCAAAGATTCATTTGATGAATCTTGTTTTTCTGAAATAGATGATTCTGATAATTGAGATGATTTTGATGTTAGTTCTGTTTAGAAATAACTCCAAGAACAGTTTTTAAATTTTACTTTGACATCAAAAATCAGTCAGGTTTGTTTATGTAAAATTAAATGAGCTCTGGCCAGGCACGGTAGCTCATGCCTATATTTTGGGAGGCTGAGGTGGACAGATCACTTGAGGTCAGGAGTTTGAGACCAGCCTGGGCAACGTGGCGAAATCCTGTCTCTACAAAAACTACAACAACAACAACAACAACAAAAATATTACCCAGATGTGGTGGTGTGTGCCTGTGGTCCCAGCTTCTCGGGAAGCTGAGGCAAGAGAATCATTTGAACCTGGGAGGCAGAGGTTGCAGTGAGCCGAGATCGTGCCATGGAACCCCAGCCTGGGCAACAGAGCAAGACTCTGTCTCAAAAAAAAAAAAAAAGAAATGAGTGCTGGCAGTGGGCTGCACATTTTTTTTTTCTAAACAGGAAAAGGATTAATTATTTCTTTAAAGAACCTAGCACCAAATACAGTCACATTCTGAGGTGCTGGGGGTTGGGACTTCAACATATGAATTTTGGAGGGGCACAAGGCATCCCCATGACACATGTGGGAACCGGTATAATCTCTACAGAGACTAGAATTTAGATTTAACAGCTTGAAACAGCTTCAATTTATTGGTAACATATAAAACAAAAAACAAATTCAAAGCCCTTTACATTCAAATGATTGAATAAAAAATAAGTATTTCTACAATGTATAAAAGGTATGCTATGTTTATTAGTCTTACTTGTTGCTAACCTACTTTTATGTTTCCTTACAGAAAATTCTTGACCTTTTGTTTCCTTGCAGAAAATTCTTGACATTTTATGTTTCCATGTGAGAGATTGTACAGAAGGCAAATTTTTGTGAGTTATGCAATAATAATACTTTAACACCAATTCTGTTACGAACTTCATTGTCACTATATTTAAACGTCATAGTAATTATTTTTATGTGGCATTTTAAAATAATCTAGATTTCATGCAGCATTATAAAACTAATTGGGGCCGGGGGCACCGGTTCACGCCTGTAATCTCAACACTTTGGGAGGCCAAGGCAGGCAGACTGCTCAAGTCCAGGAGTTTGAGACCATCTTGGGCAACATGGTGAAACCTCATCTCTACAAAAAATACAAAACAAAACAAAAAATTAGTCAGACATGGTAGTGCACGCCTGTGGTCCCAGCTACTCAGGAGGCTGACATAGGAGGATCGCTTGAACCCGGGAGGCAGAGGTTGCAGTGAGCTGGGATTGTGCCACTGCACTCCAGCCTGGGCAACAGAGCAAGACCCTGTCTCAAACAAAACAAAACAAAACCAAAACAGAAAACAGTGTGAGAAGTGTTCATTACCCACCCACCCCACCCCCAAAGCTTTCCAAGCTCCTGACCCCATACAAAGGCAAAGGATGCACTCTGCAAAGCTGCCTGCCTGGCCCCAAATTCCCAAACTCACCACTGCCCTTGCATGACCTCTGACCCCTTCACCTTCAATCTAGACCCCACACCTATCCCACCATCATCTCAGGTCAAGAGGGACCTTGATTAAAGGCCTCCTTCCTGTCCCTGCACCTGCAGACAAGAAAGGGCAATGTTTTCAGAGACAGATCAGATTCTGTTAAAACATTTAATAAGGTCAAGATCTCTTAAAATAGTTACCAGACACAAATAGATGGACTAGCACATGGACAGCAGCTCAGGCATGGGATGCTACGTTTCTTATTCACACACCAGCTCTTGACACCATATTAGTAAAGGTGGGGGCAGGGGGCACATGCCATGGCCAGGGTGGGGACGCAGCTGGCCAGAGCTGACCCTTCTGTTGAGTTGAACCCTGGGGATATGCAGCCGCTGTGCAATGGTGCCACCTGATGGTACTTTGTAGAATAACCGCTCTCGTAGTTTCTCTTCCATCTGTAAGTTCCTAGAGACTGAAATTTCACACTGGTTTCCCTGCTATTATTGTCAAATGAAAAGTGCAAACGTTGGTATTCACCTCTCTTGATTTTCATCTCTCTAAAAAATGAAATCTCAGCTATATTCACTGACATATTATGGAAAGAACACTGGACTTAAGAGATTTGGGTTCTGATCCCATTTTTGGCAACTTACTAGTTACAGGATTTGGGAAAGTTACTCAACATCTGCATGCCCATTTTATGATCTGGAGAATGGAAAGAATAGGATCCTTGTGGGGATTATGGGAGGTGATATATGCACATCTGCGTCCATAAATCAAGCCTGGGTGTAAATCAACCCCCAAGTAGAGTCACCGTTATGCATTCTCTGAAGGAGGCTCAGCCAGCTCCACGTTTAATGGCTGGGATGTACTGGTCTTTTGGTGCCTTTCCACCTGTTCGCCAGCAGTGGCTAAGGTTGTGAGGGAGGCCATCTCTCAGCAGGTGAGGTCGAGACCACCCTTGGGCCTCTGTGCAGGGCAGTGCCCACCCTGATGCCTACACTGGTCAAATTGAGAGCATAGACATGGGGCCATGACCTCCATAAACCCCCACCCAGTGCCACGTGGCAGCCCAAGGAACCCTCTGAGCCCTGGGTTCTTCATCTGTAAAATGAGGCTAAAGTAACAAGGGGAGCTACTTAGTAAAACAAAACAAAACAAAAAACTAAAATACAGTTCGTCTTCTGGGGTGTTTTCTTTTGTTTTGTATTGGACTGTTATTTGGCTACTGCTTTTACTCTATATTCCCAGAGACAAATAAAGCGTAAGAGGCTGTTCTTGCATTGCTATTAAGACATACCTGAGACTGGGTAATTTATAAGAAAAAAGGGGTTCTTTTTGTTTTCGGTTTTGGTTTTTATTGAGATAGAGTTTTGCTCTTATTGCCCAGGCTGGAGTGCAATGGTGCGATCTTGGCTCACTGCAACCTCTGCCTCCCAGGTTCAAGCAATTCTCCTGCCTCAGCCTCCTGAGCAGCTGGGATTACAAGCATGCCTCACCACGCCTGGCTAATTTTGTATTTTTAGTAGAGACAGAGTTTCTCCATGTTGGTCAGGCTGGTCTCGAACTCCTAACCTCAGGGGATCTGCCTGCCTTGGCCTCCCAAACTGCTGGGATTACAGGCATGAGCCACCGCCCCTGGCCAGAAAAGAGGTTTTATTGGCTCATGGTTCCACAGGCTGTAAGGAAGCCTGACCTCCGCATCTGCTCATCTTCTGAGGAGGCCTCAGGAGGTTTACGATCGTGGTGGAAGGTGAAGGGGGAGAAGGCGCACCACATGGCGAAAGCAGGAACAAGAGAGACAGCATGGGGTGGGGGGGTGCCACACACTCTTCAATGACCAGGTCTCACGAGAACTCACTCACTATGGTGAGGACAGCACCAAGCCATGAGGGATCCACTCCCATGATCCCAACACCTCCCACCAGGTCCCACCTCCATCACTGTGGATCACAATTCAACCTGAGATTTGGGCGAGGACAAATACCCCAACTGTATCAAGTGTCTTCCTTCTCCTTTCTCCCTTCCCCTCCTCATTCTGGGGAGAAGAGGCAGCTTTGTGTTTCTGAAGGGCTGAGTGTTCTCACCCACCCCCAAACCCCCAAGTAAAGAACTCTTAGGTTTCAGGCCCATGGGGTGTGGGGAGAGGTGGTCCCAGAGAAGCAGGGCGTGAGATTGGCAGCTTTAGTTGAAGAGGCTGGGATAGATGGGGGGCAGGGGTAGTGGTCTCAGCAAATGGTGAGGAGTGAGGGGGAAGGGTGCCCACGGCTGCTCAGAGGGTGGAGCGTGAACACCCAGAGGCTGAGCTTTGACTCATCAGCACTGCTCCCGGGACCACCGTGGCTGAAGAGTGAATCTCTCGGCCATGCTCAGGGCGTCCTAAGGCCCAGAGAGCCAGTTCCCTGAATGGTGCAAGACCCTCTCAGGTCCACAGGACCCCAGGAGCCAGGAAGCACAACAAATTGGATTTCCTCCCATGCTGAGTAGATGGAAGCTAGAAAACCAAAGAAGGCCGGGTGCAGTGGCTCATGCCTGTAATCCCAGCACTTTGGGAGGGCGAGGCGGGTGGATCACTTGAAATCAGGTGTTTGAGACCAGCCTGTCCGACATGGTGAAACCCCGTCTGTATTAAAAATACAAAAATTACTTGGGCATGGTGGCACACACCTGTAATCCCAGTTACTTGGGTGGCTGAGGCACAAGAATCGCTTGAACCCGGGAGGTGGAGATTGCATGAGCCGAGATTGCACCACTGCACTCCGGCCTGGGCGACAGAGCGAGACTCTGTCTCCCAGAAAAAAAAAAAAAAAAAAAAAAAAAAAAAAAAAAGAAAAAGAAAAGCAATGGCCCTTGCGCCAGAGCGTCTTGGAGGGAGTCCACACTGGCACGCCCACGGCAGGAGCTGCTGAAAGGGTTCCCAGCCCCGTGCTGCCCTGTGACCGCCACCACCTGTTTCCCGCTTTCCTGGCCACTGTACATACATTTGTTCATGTTTATAGACTCTGAATATAGAGAACCCACACAAGAAGAGAAAGACTCAGAAAAACAATGTTATAATCTGCTTCCTGAGGCACCCTGCCTGCAGGAAGTGCTTTTCACAGCAAGAAATTCTGACTCCAGGACCCATACTTTTAGCAGGAATGTGGTCAGTCAACACATCCTCTGGGCCTGCCCTGGACAGATGACCAGGAGGAAGCAGCCGTGAGTCACAAGGAGAAAGCCGGTGGCTCTGACAGGGACGCCTGCTGCTCTGCGGGGAAGCAGCTTCCCCCTGGTTTCAGTTAGAAATGTCAGGGGACGCCTGCCCACACAAGGCTCACGGGAACTGTGGAGGGCGGCCCCGCAGACCACACTCAGCAGGTCCCTACCATGGCTTCTCTCCTGGCAGGCCAGGACTTCAGTTTTTCTCCATGGCTTGGCCAACCTGCTGTTTTATTCTCATAGCCACAATCACCCTCCTCCTGCCCCAGCCTGGAGCTCTCTGAGGCCCTCCACTAGAGTAATCAGCACAGCCTAGGGAGGGCAAAGTCCTCCCATGCCCCCAACATCCCACCTTCATGTTGCAGCGAGGCCCAAAATGTCCCAGAAGAAAAACGAACTCCATCACACACCAAAAAATGTGAAATCACCTTCATAATTTGGGAAATATAAACCTAGTTCTATTTGTTCTGTAACGTATTTTTCATGATCAGGAAATGAAGACAAAGAAAGGCTCTGGGAATTGCATTATGGAGAGGACACCATCTTCCAGGCCTTGCCAGCTCAGGGCTCCTGTCTTTCAGCCCCTCCAGAGCTGAGCCCGCAGGGCTGGGGGGCCCTCTCCCTGCTCCTGAGCCACAGAAGCCCAAGGCTGGCCCTGAAGACCTAGCAGCTGCAGGCATTTGCAGCCCCCTTGACCTACGAGGGCTGTTAAGAGAGGTGCGGACGTGGGCCCCGCCCGTTCACCCTCAGAGGAAGTCGGGACTTCTATCCCAGCAAAAGTACCCCTAGGACTGTGGAGTGCAGAGGACAGCGACCGGTGACAAGGTTTCCGGCGCAGGGTCTGCCCTCCCTCCCTGCAGCCTGTTATGGGCAGGGCCACGATCCGAGCCCATGTTCCTGCTGCTTCTCCAAGAAGCCTTCCCAAGCATCTTCTCGATGCCGAGTGACTCACGAATTCCTCATAGAAATAGACCTTGAACAGGATCTCTCTTCTTGCAAATGAAGAAACTGAAGACCAGAGATGTACTGGAATTTGCCTCAAGTCACACAGCGAGTAACCGGCACAGCCAGGAGGCTCCTCTGCCCCCAGGCCAGAGAGAGCTTGTGATCTGGCTTCCGAGCAGTGGTTCCCAGCTCCTGGGACATTACAATCACCTGGGAGCCCCACCAGTGGACTGACTCTCTGCAGGTGGTGCTTGGAAGGCTCCTCGTGGTTCTCGTGCAGCCAGAGTGGAGAACCTTTAGATTCTGGCATGGAGGTTCCACCTGGTTCCAGATCACGTGGCCATGTGGTCTCAAGAAAGTCACAGCCCTCCTGAGCCTCACTGGCAAATTGCTATATAATAACACCCATCTTCCTGATAAGGAACCCACAGAAGGGTCCAGACCCTGGACCTCCTCAGGAAAACAGAGCAGGCATTATAAGATGCAATTGAATAAGGGAAGTTTTTCATAAGCTTGGAGGGCTATGATTATTGGATTCAAAAGAATAGTTTTCTGTCTCATCACATAACCATTTGAAAAGTAGTAATACCCATTCTTTAACAGAAGTGTATTTGGGGCCATGTGCGGTGGCTGTTGCCTGTAACATCAATACTTTGGGAGGCCAAGGTGGGCAGATCACTTGAGGTCAGGAGTTCAAGACCAGCCTGTCCATCACGGTGAAACCTCATGGTGAAACCTCGTCACTACTAAAAATACAAAAATTAGCTGGCTGTGGTAGTGCACGCCTGTAGTCCCAGCTACTCGGGAGGCTGAGGCAGGAGAATCGCTTAAATCCAGGAGATGGGGGTTGCAGTAAACTGAGATTGTGCCACTGTACTCCAGCCTCGGCGACAGGAGTGCAACCCTGTCTCAAAAAAAAAAAAAGCATATTTGGAATCAGTCCCTTCCCACCGGGACCTCTCTCAGGAGGTCAGCCCACAGCACTGTGGCAGGCACGTGGTAGCCCCTCCATAAACGGCTGCACGAGTGCAGTTGAAGTGGGAAGCCGGCGTTCTTTCAATACACTCTGCCGCATTGGAAGAAGCCTGTGCAGGACTAGACAGTTGTCCTTCTGGGGCAGGCTCTTGCCTCCAGGCCAGTTGCATGGGTGTAGCTGTCCTGAGAGACTGGCAGGCAAACCACACCCCACGGGACTGTGAGGTGCTCTAACAGTGAAGACCAAGTGCAGGTAGCACTGGCTTTGTGGTTCAGAGAAAAGTAGACACTACTTTCCTTGGAGAAAAGAGTATTTATCAAAGCAGGTCTTTCCCTCTTGGCAAAAAACAGAAACAAGTCATTTTCTCCAACAGTCTGAGCTGGGATTTGGGGGCAAATAACCATTAAACAGAGACACCTGAGGGGCACGGATGGTCCCTGTGGCAAAGGTTGGCTGAAGAATAACAGGTAATAGCGAGCCAGTGTGGGTTCTTGAGTGGAGGAGGGGCATGACAAAGCGGGGCTGGAGAGCAGAGGGAGGAGGACGGTAGAGTGGAATGTCACAAGGTTCTGGGGCCCTGACTCCCTAAGTGCAGGAAACTGCTGAGTCTTGAGGTCACTTGGGCCTCCTGCCTCTCTGATAGCTCCCATCTGCCACCCCCAGAGGCCACCCAGTCCAAATGTCTCATCAACTGCTAGCATATGCTGAGCAAAAGAAAGTGTGTGGCTGTCCCATTTTTTATGCACCAAGCCCTGAGGCCAGAGGCACCACCCCTCCACTTGGAAGATTCTGAGGGTGGTGGCAGTTGTCATCCTTCTAGGGAAGGTGTGGCCTTCTAGAGCCTAATAATAGTGACAGCCATAACTGCTGCTTATGGAGGATACTCATGAGACTCATCTGCCTGGGCCTCACCCTGACACGGAGGTTCCCTGACCTCACCTTTGGCTACTCGCTCCTCCCCAGTCTGTCCCACTGGTGGACCTGATGCTGTCCTTGGCATGCTCTTACCTCACACCTGCTGTTCCAGATCCCTGGGATGCTCTTCCTCTTGGTGTGCTCATGGTTCCATCCCTGAATTCATTCAGGTCTCTCCTGAAATGTCACCTTCTCTCTAACACCGCGCCCACCCATCCATCCTCCCTCTTGATTTTTCTTTTGACCGACCACACCTGACACATGTAGTTGTTCCTTTGCCTATTGTTTGTCTCCAGCCACCCCACGCTTGCTATGAGCTGCCCTGGAGCGGGCACTTTGATTGGTCACCACCACCTCTGCAGTGCTGACAGCAGGCTTGGACTATCCCAGGCACTGGATTAATGCACCTGTGGAGTGAGCACCTGTGAGGGCAGGGCCAAAGGACCGTTTGCCAAACCTAGATCAGGACCATGGCAGACACTGACCCTCTGAAACTGACAGGCTGGATGGATGTGGTGACCTCCAGAGGGCCCCTGCAGTGCCGGGACCCCCTTGCTCAGTCCGGGAAGGAAAAAAGGCAGGCGCCTGTACAGCTCCCTGGATCTCCTTCCTTCCTCCAGGACCCAGGTCCCAGCCCCTGGCAGGGTAAGAAATGACTCATCCTGCGCTCACTCCCGGCTCCTCCCTCTCCTGGCTCCCCCTCCACCCCTGAGGCCACCCATCCACTGCCGGCATCCACCCACCCTACACTGCTTCCTCCCTGGCCTGTTCCCCTATTTGCAGGCACCCTTGTTCCGCGCTTGCGTAGGGTTTGTCTTTCCATCTCCAGCCACACTGTCCCTTAGCAATATCATGTGAGCACACACGTGAGCCACATATGTGGCTTTACATGTTTTAGTAGCCACGTTTTAAAAATATGCTCCTGCAAGCTCAAACGGGTAAGTAGCCATCACTTTTTTTTTTTTTCCTGAGATGGAGTCTTGCTCTGTCTCCCAGGCTGGAATGCAGTGGCGCGATCTCTGCTCACTGCAAGCTCCGCCTCCCGGGTTCACGCCATTCTTCTACCTCGGCCTCCCCAGTGGCTGGGACTGCAGGCACCCGCCACCTCGCCCAGCTAATTTTTTGTATTTTTAGTGGAGACGGGGTTTCACCGTGTTAGCCAGGATGGTCTTGATCTCCTGACCTCATGATTCGCCCGCCTCAGCCTCCCAAAGTGCTGGGATTACAGGCATGAGCCATCATGTCCAGCCGCCACCACATTTTTTAAAAAGAAGCATGGAAAATGATCTTTTATATACTTTTTCTTTAACCCCATATATCCAAAATATGTATAATTTCAATATGTGATCCTGGTTAAAGTATGGAACTTTCTGCATTCTTTTCTTCTTACTAAGTCTTAGAAACTCAGTATGTATTTCACACTCACAGCACATCTCAATGTAGATTTAATCACATTTCACGCACTCAGCAGCCACAGCCAGTGGCTTCCTTACTAGACAGCACATGCCTGAAGGGCAGGGACTCAGTCTCCCCTGTTGCTCTGGGTTCCTGGGCCCAGACAAGAGCATACAGGAGCCAGAGTGGGTGCTCAGAACATGGTTATGATGAAAAAAAGTAGAATGTTGGCCAGGCGTGGTGGCTCACGCCTGTAATCCCAACACTTTGGGAGGCCAAGGTAGGCGGATCACCTGAGGTCAGGAGTTTGAGACCAGCCTGACCAACATGAGGAAACCCTATCTCTATTTAAAAAAATACAAAAATTAGCCAGGCAAGGTGGCACATGCCTGTAATCCCAGCTACTCAGGAGGCTGAGACAGGAGAATCTCTTGAACCCAGGAGGCAGAGGTTGCAGTGAGCCAAGATCGTGCCACTGCATTCCAGAATGGGTGACAGAGCGAGACTCTTTCTAAAAGAAAAAGGGAAAAGAAAGAAAAGTAGAATGTTAGCGCATGACTCAGTCACTGGGTACCCCCGGAGCAGGGATGCACAGTCCAGGTGTGCGAGGGGGTGAGTATGTGTCCCTGTGCATTTGTGAGCTTGTGAGTGCCTTTGTAGTGTGCATGGATGAGAGAGTTCAGAGCTCTGAAATTAGATACGCTGTATCAATCCATCTCTGCCCTTTCTTTTGGAACTTGGCTGTTTTTTCTGTGAAAATGGGGATGGGGATACCTTCTAATCATGCAGTGCGGTTGGGAAGATTCAATGAGATGGTGCACACAAAAGCAGAGGGAGTTGACTGGATAGACGCTTCCTTTCCTCCCTTCCTCCTGCCTTCCAGCTCATGCACTTGGTCATTGTGCTGTGAGTAGAGTGCCCCGTACATGCCAGGCCCCATGGGCACTTGTTCACTGCTGTATTTCCAGCTCTTAGCACAGTGCCTGACGCATAACAGGCGCTCAGCATAAATATTTAGTGAGGGAGTGAATGAATGAGTGAATGAATGGGTATTCAGGAGATTGTAGCTGCTGCAGCCGTCAGTGCACCCAGAAACCAGAGGAAGGCTCCCTGTTGCGGGAGAGCCTGGCAGGGTGAGAGGGATGGGCGTGGCTGTGCTGTCCTGGGACCCAGGCTGTGAGCTCCATCCACCTGTGTCCCCACATCTGAGCAGCAGCGGTTTGCGTTGGGTACAGCTGTGGGGACTGCTCAGCCTCCCTGCTAGAGGCAGAGATGGGTTCTTCTGAGGAGAAGATCCTGATTCCTTCCTTATCGTAACGTTTACACCGCAGAACAAGGCCTCGGGGTTCAAGATGTTTGGCATTGGAAATGGGTAAAAGGCATCACCCAAATTTATTTCTAAAATGGGCCTGGAAAAAATGTTCAGGGAAGAATTTATTTGTGCAAGTGGGCTTCTGCCAGACACAGATTGTATCTTTTGGGAAAATGCTGTCCAGGCTAATGAGGGAGGAGAGGCACAAAGTAGGATCGTGTGTTTTACTTCGAGGCCATTGCTAAGCAGGGGTCTGGGGCTGTGAGGGTACCTGGGGGTCCAGGAGGGACTCAGGACCCAGCCCATGGAGGCTGACAGGGGCTGCAAAGGGCAGGACCTGAGCACTTTTCTCCTGTGGAAGAGCCCCCTCTCTTACTTCGAGTAACATCTCTTTTGTAAAGTCAGGTGGAAAGTGGATTACAGGCTGTTGAGTCCCATCTCCAATGCGCCAGGAAACCCTCTATTTAAGGAGCGCATGGCTCTCCATCATCTCAGACAGAACCGCTTGATGAGCCTGAATCTGGCTCTAGTGCCTCATCCTTGCCATATGAACTGTGGCCCAGGTTCTGCTAAGCAAGGATGAGCTCCCTGGGCAGAGGTCTCTCCTTTGAGGTGAGGAGCAAGCTGACCGCAGAATCCTCAGGGGCCTTAATCCCCCAAGGGCTCTACTGACACTGAAGGTGGCCATGGCAATGCATCTACTTCATAGTAGCTCGTGATTGAAAAATGCATCACAGAGGTCTGGGGAAAGCATCCCAGCAAAGGAGCCCGCCTCACTCCCCTTTGCCCTGATCTTCCCTGGGCCTCTTCTGGGTGCTGGGGGAAGGGTGGGTGCAATGCAGCCAGGGTACACAGGGAAGGCGCTATGTCCAGGTTTTTGCCCACATTAAGGGTACACCATGAATGTGCCTTTGGCTAGTAGCTTCTTGCTTGTTCACCAGGATCTGGACCCCCCAACCCTGGGAACCCCAGTCTTCACAGTGGCTGTAGCCATTTAGTCTCTACTATCCAGTGTCCTGGTGTAGCCCCAGTCACCACCTCCATCCCCCATCCCTCCCGCCCTCCTAACAGCTGTGCGTCCTCTGCATTTCCGTCCATGGTCCTGCTTTCCACCCATCCTGCTCTCCATGAAGGCAGCAAGGGGGGTCTGCAAGCTATTTTCGAGATATCAAAAAGCCCAGAGGAAACCATACGTTTACCTCAATGACGTTCCCAGACTAAATAAAACATTAAGTTTATTTGCTTTGGGCTGGAGTCATATCAACCCAGTGTGGCAACTGTGGTTATCTTGACTGATCAGAAGCACTAATTGGCAGTTGGATGTCTTTGATAAATAAAACTCAAAGAAATAAATTATTATTCAATAAATGTAGTTTGTTAGGTAGTTAAAAGCCTTTAAAACATGGAATCCCTTGAGGAAAGAACTAAAAGATTATTTTGTGGTGAGGGGTGGGAATGTCTGATCTGCACCAATGTGATATTTTTATTAAAAAAAAAAAAAAAAAGCACACACATTTTCCACAGCCCTCTGATGCCAGATTTCTCACTGGTGAGTTTGACTTCATAGCATTCCTACAAATAATATGTTGTTCATGCCTGCTTTTCCCAGAGTGTGATTCACCAAATCCTGCTAATAAGTGTTTCTTGGGAGTTCATACAAAAGGATCCATGATCAAAAATGTTTGGGCAAAACTACAAAGCAAAAGTAAACCATTTATTATGGGATTCTTCAGGGTTAATAGAGAATCTGAATCGTAAATCCACAAGAAGGAGATAGAGGATGTGGCATTCCCAGCTGCTAGCCTCAGGATCCATTTTACAAAGCAGTGTTTCAAGTAACAAGTGTTCCACCAAGCACACTTTGGAACACACAATGTTCCTGATATGATGACATAGGTGACTCAAGACCCCACTGACAGCCATAGGGACAGACAAAAATAAAGAGGAGGAAGAGGGATGGAGAGGCAGTGGAGGGGCAGAGGCAAAGGCAGGCCCCAGGACAGGGTGGACATTCCTAGCATCCCTGCAGCCAGTGCTCCCAGGACTGGACACTTGCTCCCCTGCAGAATGGAGCTGCCAACAGGTGTGAAACCGGTGTGGCTGACAGGCCATGCTATCCCAGAGACCTGTACTCAAAAGAAATAGCTCAAGTGACCCCAGAAGATTTTGCTTCATTTCATCTCCAGTCCTTATCATGTAATTGCCTATGAAAACCGCAGGAAGTGGGAGTGTACCTTGCAAGCCACCGACTCCTCCCTTCTTCAGGCCCTCTGAATGACTCTTTCCTCTGGGGTCACACAGCACCTGCACTGGACCAGGTTGGCAGAAAAGCACACAAAGCCACCTCTTGGCTTGCCCACAGCACACACGACATGATTCTCCATGTACAGTTACGGTTGTGGCTATGTGACACGTCCAGATGTAACATGAAAAATTAAGGGACACCTCCAGATGTTCCCTCCACATACACACAATTCCAAAGAGGCAAGAACCTGAGATAGTGCAGAGAAGGCCAATATGGAAGGGGAGAGTGTCGGTGTGCTCCTCAGGAGGCCTTCTCTGAGCAGGTGCACAGACATGGGGCCGGGTCTGCTTTCTGGACCTCCTTTGCGGGGAAACAATGCAGTGCCTTCCCAGGAGAAAGGACGCAGTGCCTGGTGGGCATCTGCACAGGAAAGGAACAAGGGAAAAAGGAAAAGGACACACATTCAACTCCTGTGACACACCCGACCCTTTCACCCATACTCTTCTTTGTTTTTTTTTGAGATGGAGTCTTGCTGTGTCAACAAGCCGGAAGTGCAGTGGTGTGATCTCAGCTCACTGCAACCTCCACCTCCTGTATTCAAGTGATTCTCCTGACCCAGCCTCCCGGGTAGCTGGGTTTACAGGCACCCTCCAACACACTTGGCTAATTTTTGTATTTTTAGTAGAGACAGGGTTTCACTATGTTGGCCAGGCTGGTCTCGAACTCCTGACCTCAGGTGATCCATCTGTCTCAGTCTCCCAAAGTGCTAGGATTACAGGCGTGAGCCACTGCACCCGGCTCCCATATTCTTTTATTTCGAACTCATAGATGCCCAGGAAAGTAGCTTCATTACCCGCATTTTACAGATGAGAAACCAAGGCTCAGCAAGATCCATGGATAATTAGTAAGGGTCTGTCTGGCTCCAAGCTCCACAGCTGCCCCCTATGCTATTCTGGCTCTACGAAATTGGGAGACCTGATTTGCTTTAAGGAAGGTGGATTCCTGGCCAAGAATTCTGTGAGAAGACCCGGGAGACACAGCTGAGAAGCTGAGGAGGGCTGTTTCAGGAGGAAGCTGAGAAGCGCCTCTGTGGTCCTGGCTTCCCCGGTGTCCAAATAAGAGCGAATGAGGCAATGGCAGAACAAACAGGCAGGTGCAGGCTGATGGCCCCCAAGGCTCTGGCTAGAGAAGAGGCAATGCCACTGACTCTTCGGGTTTTGCCATTTGAACTTGCACAGGCTCTGCAATGATGTGTTTTGGAAATAGTTGAAAAGCTTCAGCAGGAAGAATCTAGAAATTATTTCCGCTAGTGTTTTCTATTTGTGTGGAACTTTTCCCTTTGTATGGCAAATTCGTATCCATACTCTCTTCTTATTCATGTGAACAGCCCTGGAGGTGAGGAGTAGGTAAGTAAGTAATTAGCGTTTCCATCTGACAGAGAAGCAAACTGTGGTGCAGGAAGCAGGGGAAAGACATCATTTATGCTTGACAACTGGCTGATGGACAGAACTCTTACTTTCCCATCTTTGTAATGCAGGGCAATAAATATCTAGTCTAGAAACAACTCTAAGATGAACCACTCAGTGACCTGAATAGCTGAGCCCAGTTAACATCTGTGGTGAAACTAGGACTCCAGGCTCCCGGCACCAGAGTCTCAGTTTCTTGTCCTCCTGCCATCCCGTTTCTAGACTTAACATAAGAAGTCACCTTCCGGCCGGGCGCGNAAAAAGAAGTCACCTTCCATAGCTTCCAAAGGCTTTCCACCCCACAGTGGTGTCCTGTCTTTGGAAACGCTTTTTTGGTGTACTGAGAGATGATCACCAAGCGTCACACTGACCAGGATTCAGTGACTTCATGCGCAAGCTATCTTCCTCCCAGGCAGTTTCCGGAATTTACCCAGAGGTCTTGTGGAACCACATGTAGATGACTGTTTAGTAAATTGACCCTGGCGTTAATGGTAAATTTGATGCCAGCACTTCTTCCCAGTGACCTTATTTGTTGAGTCAGACTTAATTCAATCACAATCTTTCTGAGATCAAGGATCCAAGTCCCTGGGTGGTGTGTCTCTGAGGCATTCTCAGACTGGGTACTACAACTCAATTGCCTTAAGTGATGGGAAAAAATTCTGCCAATCATCAGTTTGGCTGCCTTTATTATTATTATTATTATTATTATTATTATTATTTTTACACAGTGAACTCAACCAGGTACTTTGAAAAGCAGACATTAATTTATCATTAGTTTTCTATGAGTATTGTCATCAAACATTGGTAGGATTGAGTAAAACTGAAATTCATCTTAAGGGGAAAACATTCTAAAATCTCTGATAGGGACAAGCAGCCAGTTTAGGGCAATTGAATTCTGGAGCTCAGTGATTTCCATTTGTTATTGACACAACTTCTATTCTGTGAGAATAGAAAAGGGCTGATTATGAAGTTCCTTATTAGGTCATGTCAGTGACAGAGACGACTGGCATTTTAAGACACAAGAAGAGAGAGTTATAGAGTTAACAAGTCATGAATATAAGGAAAAAAGAAACAAGATAAGTTAAAATAAATAAGCATGTTGGAGCCCACATCAAGTAAACAACTCTTTTTAATTAAGAAAGAAATTTAAAGCATGAAAGAAAAGAAAAGGGGCTTAAAGGCAATTTCTGTTAGTGTGAGGTATTTTCAGGAAAGAATTAGGGCAACCAAGGATTATTATTTTCTTAAGCTTTTGATTGAAATCTCAGACTTTCATTCCTTCTGCAGTTAGAAAACCAAGAGACCAGGGGCTCAACCTCCAAGGAGAGGAAAACTAAAGGCTGAAAATACGCTAAGACTATAGAGATTGGGGCGGGGGGGGGGCGGTGGTCAGTGGGAGGGAAGTGGTCTGCTCCAACCAATCTTCTGAGTAACTGGGTTTTTCCTGCCTGGCTCTCTGTCTTGGCCACACGAACATCAGATCCACTCTGACTCCACACCCTGCCCTTCTCAGGCTTCCTGCCAGAGCTGTACCCTCCAGCGGGCCACCTCCAAGCCCTCCCTCCCGCAGGCCCCTGGAGCTCTCCTCCCTGCAGCTGCCAGAGGCTGGTTGTCTCATGACCCACGTGTGGCTCTGCCTCCCTGGTAATGGAGCGCAGACTCCTTAGGGCAGAGTCCGTTTCTTATTGCTTTTTTTTTTTTTTTTTTTTTTTTTGAGAAGGGAGTCCTTCTCTGTCCCCCAGGCTTGGAGTGCCAGTGGGCGTCGATCCTTGGGCTACCTGTAGCCTCCACCTCCCGGGTTCAAGCATTCTCCGTGCTCAAGCTCCCAAGTAGCTGGGATACCAGCACCCAAGGATAGTTTTTGTATTTTTAGTAGGAGGGGTTTCCCACCCATGTTGGCCAGGCCTGGTCTCCCGAACTCCTGACCTCGTGTGATTCGCCCACCTCGGCCCTCCCAATAGTGCGGTGATTAACAGGGCATGAGCCACCCGCCCGCCCCATTTCTTAGTCTTTACAGACATCCCACATACAAGACTGCTGAACTTGGCTTCTGAACAATACAGGTAGTTCAGCTCCTTGCCAGATGAAAAGAATTCACTAAAAATCTCAAACATTAAAAAAAAAAATCTGTTTTCCCCATTGGGGGAAAAAAATCTCTGGCTTGCATTAGGGGTCCTTTATTAAAGTCCACAACCATGTAATATTAACACAACCATGTAAAGAGAACAGTAGGGACCCGGACCGAGGCGGAGGCCCAGGGCAGCGCGTCCCGAGCGGAGTCCCGCGCTCACTGCCGCCCATGCGGAGGACAAAGATGTGGACCCGCGCCCGCGCGCCACACGCCAGCACTGTGGTCTACCTGACCAAGGCCCTTCAACCTCCTCGTGGACCGACCCGTGACCTCGTCGAGAGTTCCCAGAGTGCAGCACCGCAAAGAACAGGTATTTACTACTTACACCGGCAGTACCGCCGCGTGCCGACATCACCTCAGCGCAAGGAGGACATCTTGTGCATAATGAAGCCGAATGCCAGCGGAGGAGGGACTACAAAGTCGATCAAGAAACCGTCAGTATTATCCAGGACGGCTCAAGGCCTGTCAGTAGAGCGAAGGAGAGAACAACAGGCAGAAACGGGCCAAGGAAGTGCAGCAGTTCACCCAGGTGGCCCAGGCCTACCAGGACCGCTAACAGGCCCTGGGGGCCCGCTATTCTGCCAGGAAGTGCCGGGCCCAACAAACAGAGGAGCTGGGAGAGAGACAGCTGACAAATATGCCGGCCGCTGCTGCCGCCTCCTGAGGCAGCCTGAGGTGCCCTGCTGTGTGGCTCTGCTTGACTGTCGCTGGTGTTTGCTGAAAATAAACCCTGCAACCTGAAAAAAAAAAAAAAAGAAAGAAAGAAAGAAAAAAAAAAAAAAATGATAAGAGGTGTGGGCACGGTGCCCAGGCTGTATCCTCAGCCACTTTCGGAGGCCGAGGCAGGTGGATCTCTTGAGCTTTGGGAGTTTAGACCAGCCTAGGCCAACATGTCGAAACCCCATCTCTACAAATAAATACGAAAATTAGCCAGGTTTCATGGTGCATGCCTGTAGTCCCATCTACCTCGAGAGGCGGAGGTGAAAGGATCGATTGAGTCTTGGAGGGACCAGCTGCAAGTGAGCTGTGACTGTACCACCCGCACTCCCAACCTGGGCAAGGGAGTGAGACCCTGTCTCAAAAAAAAAAAAAAAAAAAAAAAAAGAATGAATAACGATTGATATCTACTCATCTGAGGGGGATTTTCACCAGTGTTTGTTATGGTGACAAAACAAATAGCCAGATAATTTGTATATGGTATGATCCAATTTTTGGTAAAATAGTGACAAAAAGAATGACAACCTTTGTGTGTGATATGTTAGAATGAATAGGAGAAAAGTCGTTTTCAATAGCTGGTACCCAGGCTCCAGGCACAGGAAAGGGAATGAAAGGGATGTAGAAAAAGCAGTTTTAAAGAAAGCACTTACAAATAAGGCACAAAAATGTATGCATCTGTGTAGTTATTGCAAGGTTATTCATGTAAAAGTATAAAATTAAAAACATACACAAACCCTTAAAGGTCAACCTCAGAGTTTTAAAGTAATTGTGATACAAACACTGTTGAAAATTCTCCTGCCCATTAAATGAAGACAGGAGGGATGTGAGGGGAGGAGGGACCGGAGGAGGGAAAAGGATAAGAAGCAGGGAGGGACCGGGGGGGGTGAAGGGGGAGCGGCCTGAGAGGGGAGGGGACACAAGGGAAGGAGGGACCTGATGGGGGTAGAGGTGAAGAAGATGGGGTAGGACACGAGGTGGGAGGGGACCTGGGTGGGGAGGGACCTGAGAGGAGAAGGGAACCTGAGGGGGAAGGGACATGAGGGGGAAGACCACCGGTGGTGGAGGAACACAAGGTGGGGAGGATAGGAGGTTGGGAGGGAACTTTGACGGGGAGGAAGACATGAGGTGGGGAGGGACCGAGATGCGGAGAAGCAGGAGCACGGAAGGACCTGGGGGGGAGGGACACAAGGAAGAGGAGGGACACAAATGGGGGGGAGGGACACAAGGGGATAAGAGGGATATGAGTGGGGGAGGGACCAGGATAAGTGGGGAGGGACCTGAGGCCGGGAGGTGGGGGGAACTGAGGGGAGAGTCTGACTGAGGAGGAGCACAGAGCCCCCAGGACCAGTTAAAGACAGAAAACAGGTTTTCTCCTTTTCCTTCCTCCTCCTCCCTTTTCTCTTCACCTCCTCCTCCCCTCCTTCCTTTCTCCCCCTCTGCACCCTCCCCTCCTCTTCCTGCCTTCTTCCTCTCCCTCCTCCTCCTCCAGGAAACTGCCTGGCTGAGTGGGATCTGTTCTTCACCCAGGGCGTGTCTGTCTCCAGAGAGCTGGTGGGCCTCTAGGGAGAGGGCAGGCCGGGTCTCACTCCTCCTCCTGCCCATCCCAGGATCCGTGAGATAAGTGACTCATCCAAGGTCACAAAATTTATTACCCCAAAAAACAGGCCTAAGATCCCACTCCTCCAACCCAAAGGCCCCAAGCCACCAAATCAGGTGGCTGGAAGACATCAACGTGGGCAGATGTTCTGACTGCTCAGAAACCCCTGCGGCAGGAATTGCTCTGCAGGCGTCTCATAAAGGGAAGGCACCTCCAGCCCCGCCTCCCTGCGAGCCCATTGCTGAGTTTTCATTTTCCTGCTGGGAGGGCTCAGGGAGCATAGAGTCCTGGCACTTTGTGCCTCAGAGACGCTTCCAAACAAGCTGCCTGGTCCTTTGACCACATGGTGGGCTGTCCAAGAACACTGGTTGGCTTCCTCTGCCTCTCCGTACCCTTCCTCTGGACCACAGTGTGCCTCCCCAAGGGCTACTAGGATAGAGGGTGCCTGGTGGTGGGCGGGTACCCTGCCAAGGCCTGCTCCCCCCCCACCGCGGCCTCTGCCTGCGAGAACTCAAAGGGGTTACAGGAGTCTGCAGGGGTCCCCAGAAGAGTCTCCAACACCCGTTCCCCATGCTCTCAAGCTCAGTGGATGCCCCCTTTCTATTTATTTGCACGAGCTAGAAACTTGGGGCTCAATCCTGACAATTCCTTCTCTTTCATCTCATGGGAATTCATGGCCAAGCCTTGCCCTTTTCATCTCCCAAATGCCCCTTAAGCCCAATCCCTCTGCCACCATCCCTGTCCAAGTTGCCCCCATCTGCTGGCTGGACCCCTGCAGGGACCCCAGTTGCACCCCTGATTCTCTTCTGCCTCCCTCCCAGCCACGTGACTGGGGATGTCTGGAGTCTGGAGGGGAGGCCAGGGGATATGGCTCCTTCAACACAGTTTCTCCCAGGCAGCTGGGGCGGAGACCCAGTGCTCCAGGCCATTCTCCACGAACAGCCAGCATGATTGTTCTGAAATAAAAATTGGATCTGTTACTCCCGTTTTTAAAACCATCAAAGAATTCCCAGATGGCTCCTCTGATCAAGACACACCGTCTACCTCTCCCAGCCTCAAGAGGCCAGCCCAGCCCACTCACCTCTCCTGGCTCCCTTCCATGGCCCCAGCGCCCTGTTCATCCTTCCAGACCCCAGGCAAGCTCTCAGGAAGCCATTTTCTCTTCCTTCTTTACCCTTCCCTGTTTCTAATCATGCACGGATGAACATGACTATTTGATTCATGTCTTCCTGTATCGGAATTTGTCATTGTCACAGCACATGCTAATAATCAGTCTGGAATATTTGTTGAATTGAAGGGCTAGAGAATTGCAATCACATTCAGGTGAAGGCAGTGACTGTGGATACGGGATTGGGAAGATCAGGACCCGCAAACTCAGGATTGCAGGAAGGGTTCTTGAAAAGGGGGCCATCTTCATTGACAGCTGAAAGACTAACGGGACATCTTCAGGCCAGGGCACTGGGGCAGGAGGGGTGTGCTTTGCTGGTAGCAGGTGCGAACAAGGCCATGGAGGCTGGGAGGATAGAACAGTAAGTAATCCACAGGAAATGGTGAGTGGGAGATAAGACAGGACCGATGGGCTGGGATCAGGTTACCCAGAGCCTTCAGCTCAAAGCTGAGAAAGCTGGGCTTGGTGCTGTGGGCCATGCGGAATCCTGGAACACTGATTTTAGCATGGAGAACCCCTTACTAGTATTCGTAGCACAGGTGCAGTACACAAGCATCATTGCTGGAAGGGAACCAAGCTCATTGAAGCCCAGCCCTTTCACCTGGCAGATGAGAAAGTTGAGAGGGAGAGTGACTTCCTCAAGGTCACACAGCTGACAGCCAGTGTGGTACTCTTGTCTGAAGAAAAGAAGGATCATCTCAATCAGGTGTCCACCTGATTTGAGCTCCTCATCATTCGTTCTCCTTATCACTCCCAACAGCCAACTTTCTTTTTTCCTGATGTTGGAAAATAAGTTTGTTCATAAAAGTATTCCTCCTGGCTCCTGCTCTGTTGGCCCTAGCTGTTTAGAAGGCCTGGCTTCCTAGCCTAAGTAATTCTATGTACTCACATATAAGGGGACCTGGTTCAGTCCCTCCCTCTGTGTACCCTAGTTTCCAATCTATGCTGCTAACCCCAGGCTTCCAGGAAAATTCGTGCAGGAAAAGCAGTATTTTGTATGTACTCACATGCAGTGGGACCTGGTTCAGTCCCTCCCCTCTGTGTACCTTACTTTCCAGTCTATGCTGCGAACCCCAGGCTTCCAGGAGAATCAGTGCAGGGAAAGCCCTCTGCCTGGCCAGACATAATGCAGATGAATGTGCAAAAGCCCTGTGGCACCCTTGGGCTAATAACTTCACCCAGCCAGCGAGGCTCAGAAGTGACCATGAAGACCCTTTTGGAAACTGACAGTCTCCAGGTTAGCCTAGCTAGGAATTCCTTTTCTTTCCTTCTTTTCTTCCTTCTCCCTTCCCTTTCTTCTCCCTTCCCTTCCCTTCCTTTCCCTTCCCTTCCCTTCCCTTCCGCCCATGTCTCCCAGGCTGGAGTACAGTGGCACAACCATGGCTTACTCTAGCCTCGACCACCTGGGCTAAAGTCATCCTACAGCCTCAACCTCCTGAGTAGCTGGGACTACAGGCATGCACCACCACACCTGACTAGTTTTTTTGTTTTAATTATTTGTAGAAACAAAGTCTCATTATGTTACTCAGGCTGGTCTCGAACTCCTGGGTTCAAGTAATTCTCCCACTGCAGCCTCTCAAAGTGCTAGGATTGCAGATGTGAGCCAGTGTGTCGGGCCCTAGCTGGCCATTTCCAAATTATTTTTAACACCTGTCCTCAGATGTCACAAAGAAGCAAATGGTGGTGCCAGAGTACCTGAGCCACTGGTGGGCTTCGTCCACCCATGAGGACCAAAGAGGAAAAAAAGAAAAGCCCGCCAACTGCACCCCATCATGGTTCCTCTTTTAAACCCTATTAGATCATATCGTCCCCAAGGATTGACTCTGTTCCTCCTTAAAGGACTTGTGAGTCATTATTTTTTCTGAAAACTTACTTTACAAATGAAGGAATCCCCATAGCAACCATTCTATGTCTTTGGAGCCAAGAGAAGGAAGTACAGTGAGAGGCTCCCTGTCTCCCGAGGAGCCAAGGCCTCCTGTTTACAGACGTCTGAGAGACCACAAAATTGGCCTGATCTTCAAATTTCAGCTGAGGCAGAGGCTAAAAGGAACATCTACATGGAGAGCATAGCCAGGGATGTCCGCACCAGAACAACACGTAGGGACCGCAGAGAAGGACTGGGCTGCCTTGAGGTCTGCAGGCCTGGGAGACCGCCACCTGGTCTCCTCAGGAAGTGGCTGGGCCTAGGCCGGGCCCCAGACGCCTCCCCAGGCTGCTCTGCGGGGGACTTCCCTCCCTTCGCTTTCTTCCCTTTTCTCCTTCCTTTTTTCCCCCTTGTATCACAAAGCATCTCCTCTGTCCTTGTCAGAATGGGAAGAGAATTGGAAAAACCACCACAGGTCACTGTTGGTCTCTGGCGCTCAATTCACAGGGAGGAAACCTGGCGGGGCGCCCTCCTTCCAGGCGAGCAGGAAGGGAGGGACTGTGCTGGTCCCCGGTAGAGGAGTGGGGTATGTGTGTGTGCATGTGTGTCATGCATTTGTGTGTGCGTGTATGTGTGTGCGTGCATGTGTGTGCACGTGTGTGTGTGTCTGCGTGCGTGTGTGCATGTGTGTGTGGATGTGTGCGTGCATGCGTGTGCATGTGTGTGCACGTGTATGTGTCTGCGTGCGTGTCTGCGTGCGTGTGTGCATGTGTGTGTGGATGTGTGTGTGCTGTCACCGCGGTGGTGACGGCCTAGTACCATCAGCTCTCTAGAGAGCAGTCTCTCTTCCCACACCACCCGCCACTGCTCCTCCCGCCCTCCCCTGGAATCAGCTTAGAGGAGCACCTGTTTATAGCTTCAGGGATTTATTTCTACAGGGCCCTGGCAGGCAAGTGGCCAAGATGGTCTTGAACTCCTGACACAAGAACTCTCACATCTCCTCCCACCCACCAGCCCACCCTGAACCTCCAAGGCACAGAGAAGCAAGGGGCTGGGAAGTGGAGGGTCTGGGCCCAGCCCAGCTGGAGGCAGAGGGCGCTTTCCCACGGTCTGGGGGTGCACCTGTCCCTCTCCGGTTAGGCTAGGTGTCTTCCGCGGCCATCCTCCTCCGTTCCGGGTCCGGGTCCCGTTCCGGCCTGCCCTGCTCACCCTGACCAGCCACACCCACTTTGCTCCGGGGCTTCGCATGAGGAGCCCGGTGGAAGGGAACGACAGGGTCTCAGGCTGGGTGAAGCACGGGTCTCCTCAGAACCGCGCACCCGCCGCCTCTTGGCTTCCGTCTCTCAGGGCAGGAGTAGGGCCACCGCCTGCCGCCTGAGCTCCTGCCAGCTGTTTCCCTCTCCCCCAGGACAGACCCTCACCTGGGGGTTGGGTTTGCCCACCCCTGGGGACCCTGGGGAGGGAGGGAGGGGAGCAGGAGGAAGGGGAGGCACAGCCACCCAGGGAGAGGGATAGGAAACCTGGATACTCCCTACCCGTTTCCTACTTGGACACCCAGAGCTCAGGGCAGGACTCCAGGCGCTTCCTCTGCGGGGCGGCGGGGCATCCACACCCAGGTACGCGGGGCCAGGCCACCGTCAGCCGCTTCTTCCGCACTGTGCTCCGCGTGCTGACCGCGTGTGCTTGGGCTGCAGAGTTTGCTCCTCGTGGCTTGCCCTGCTCACTGCTCACCATCCCAGAGTAAAAGAGAAATGAGAGCCCCTTGTTCCCCATCCATATTTTAAGGGAAAAATACCATGCAAAGGGCTTCACATGCATCTCCGTTTCCAACCTCCACGATGGCTGCTGTCAGTACCACCTCCCTCTTCTTCAGTGTCTCTTCCTGTTCAGCATCCATTCACCGCACATTTCCTCAGCACCACTCTGTGCCTGGGCCTGTGTTTGTTACTGGGAAAAAGACAAGTTCTTGTACTCAACTCTGAGCAACTGTTGCTGAGGAAGGAATCAATCCCTATGAGATGTGGGGGTGTGCAGCCACCGCCCTCCTCCTTCCTCCCTCCTCCCTCTTCCCTCCTCCTTCCATCCTCTTCTCTCCTTCACTGAGGCCTGCTTTACTTTTAAGGGCCTAAAATGGCCTTTCTTTTGTTATTATTATTATTTTTTTTATTTTAGAGACAGCGTCTTTCTTTGTTGCCCAGGCTGGAGTGCAGTGGTGCAGTCATAGTTCACTGCAACCTCAAACTCCTAGGCTCAAGCGATCCTCCCAGCCTCCTGAGCAGCTAGCTGGGCCTACAGGCACACACCACCACACCAGGCTAAATTTTTTTTTTAAAGATGGAGTTTCATGCTGTTGCCCAGGCTGGAGTGCAGTGGCACGATTTCGGCTCCCAGCAACTTCTACTTCCCAGGTTCAAGCAATTCTCCTGTCTCAACCTCCCAAGTAGCTGGGACTACAGGTGCACACCACCACACCCAGCTAGTTTTTGTATTTTTAGTGGAGTTGGGTTTTCACCATGCTGGCCAGGCTGGTCTTGAACTCCTGACGTCAAGTGATCCGCCTGCCTCAGCCTCCCAAAATGCTGGGACCACAGGGGTGAGCCACTGTACCCGGCCTAATTTTTGTATTTTTTTGTAGAGACAAGGTTTCCCTATGTCGCCCAGGATGGTCTTGAACTCCTGGCCTCAAGTGATCCTCCCACCTCAGCCTCCCAAAGTACTGGGATTACAGGCAAGAGCCATCATGCCTAGCCAGCCACTTCTCACTGGAACCTCACATGGCAAAAGAAATGATGGTTCTCTCTGGGATCTCTTTCATCAGGGCATTAATCCCATTCATGGAGCTTCACTCCTTATGGCCCAACTTTCTCCACAAAACCCTATCTCCTAATATCATCGACTTGGGGGTTAAGATTTCAACATATGAATTTTGGGGGACACAGACATTAGGACCACAGCAAACAGTAAGCTTCTTCATCTTACTAATGAATATCCCTGGGTTGAAGTTTGACCCTGGGTTATGAAGTTAGTCGTTAGTTGTTCATATATCACCTACAATGCCACAGAAATGGAGCTGTTCCCTCAGGCTAAGCGCAGCTCTCTCTAGCCTTGTTGGTGAACTGCCTTGGTGATTGGCCTGCCTTCCCCACTAGGCTGAATGTGATTTGAAAGCTGTCTCCTAACCTCCAGCCCCACCATGTACCTTAGAAATCTCAGTGATTGACCCCTTGCCTGGCACAGAGTAGATTCAAAACAGTATGGAAGTGACCAGACCTTACCCGATGGGCAGAGGGAGCTCAGAGATGGGAACAGAGCTGGTCCTAGGGCACCCAAGGGGCATATCCTGGCCTTGCCACTTCCCACCTGGATAGGCTCTGTCCTGAACATCCTTGGCTGTAACACAGGAATAACAATGTCCATGTCATGGGATTGCCAGGAGGATCCTAGATTATGTACAGAAAACTGGAGCAACAGGTGGCAGGCACTCTCCTACAGCGGGTTCTCTAAAGCAGCTCTCAGATTTGGAGTTGAAATTTCCAAGGAAGAGGTTCCCGGTCAACAAGTGTTTTTTGACTGAAGCAAAAACTACTGTGAACCCAACGCTGCTCTACAAAATAAAGTAAATTTAAAAAGAAAAGGGAGCTTAGGATCAACGTGGAGGTTCCTGATCCTCTGTGCTAAGTGCTGGGGCACTGAGGCCTGAGAACAAGGGCGTGATGACTGAAAAGCAGTGAAGGAGAAAGCAGAAATGGGCAGGACCAGATGGGGGCAGAGAGGGTAGAGAGGGGTAGAGAGGCCAGGTGGGGCCTCACAGTGTGGACCGAGTGGGGAGCAGAGGGCCCTGCGGAGATTCACCCATAGACCAAGCAGGAGAACATAGCTTCTGCTGGTGGATCCTACGGCTGCCAGAATGGTGGCTTTGACTTAAAGCCAAGGAGGGTGGCTTTAAGGCTTGGAAGGAACAGGCTTCCTCTTCAGCGACCCCGGGAGAAGAAAGAGGGAGATGAGCCAAGGGCTGGGGTCCACAAGAAGTACCACACCCAGGCGGGGCCCACCAGAGGGTTCCCTTGAGCAGAGGGAAGTGACCGCAGGGGCACGCCCGGAAATGGCACCAAGTCATTTCCGGGGGTGACTCTGCTGACTTGGGTCTGAAAAAGGTAAGGCAGGGGTGAGGCCACGCTGGCATGCATGTGGTGACAGGCAAGTGGAGGGCAAGCATAAAGTGCCACTTCAGGCCCAGGAAGGCCAGCGGGCAGGGGCTTTCGGTCAGTGTGGCCCACGCACACGGTGAGTACGGAAGGCTTTTCCTGCTTCCAAATGAGGTGAGGTCCTGACTTCAATGATCAGGAACTTCCATGCTGATTAATCCTAAATTCCTTTTTTCTGTTTTAATACACTTTAGTTTTTAGAGCAGTTTTTAAGTCACAGCAAAATTGAGCAGTAAATATAGAGATCCCCCACATACTCCCTGAGCCTGTGCATGCATCGCCACCCTCATTATCAACACCCCTGCCAGAGTGGTACATTTGTTGCAATTGGTGAACCTACACTGACAAGTTATAACCACTCAGAGTTCACTGTCACTCAGTTTACATTAGGGTTCACTCTTGGTACTGCATAGTCTATGGGTTTGCACACATCTCTAATATGTGTCTACCAGTATAGTAATATATGCAGTAGCTCCAAAATATACAGAGAACTCTTACAACTCAAGAATCCAGCCTGGGCAACAGAAGGAGACCTCATCTCTACCAAAAATAAAAAATGAGCAAGGCATGGTGGTGCATGCCTGGAGTCCCAGTTGCTTGAGAGGCTGAGGTGGGAGGATAGCTTGAGCTCAGGAGGTCAAGTCTGCAGTGAGCTGTGATTGTGCCGCTGCACTCCAGCCTGGGTGACAGAGCAAGACTCCATCTCAAAACAAAAACAAAAACTCGCCAATGAGAAAACAGACAATCTGATTTTACAGCGGACCAGAGACCTTTATAGACAACTCACCAAAGAAGATATACAGATGCAAAATAAACATGAAAAGATGCTCCATGTCATATGTTATCAGGGAAATGCAAATTAAAACAACAATAGCACTGCACACCTATGAGAACAGCCAAAATCCAGAGCACCAACAACACCCACTGCTGGTGAGGATGTGAGGCAACAGGAGCTCTCATTCACCGCTGGTGAGAATGCAGCCCCTTTGGAAGACAGCTGGGCAGTATCTCACAAAACCAGGCATACTCCTACCATCCCACCCAGCAATCACACTCCTTGATATTTACTCAAAGGGGTTAAAAACTTATATCCATGCAAAAATCCACCCATGAATGTTTATAGCAACTTTATTCATGATTGCTGAAACTTGGAAGCAACTGAGATGTCCTTGTGCAACCAAGATATAGGTGACTGGATACATAAACTGTGGTACATCCAGACAATGAAATATTGTTCAGCACTAAAGAGGAGCTACCAAGCTGTGACAAGACATGGAGGAAACTTATTGTCAAGTGAAATAAGCCCATCTGAAAATGCTACGGACTGTATGATTCCAACTAGATGACATTCTGGAAAAGGCAAAACTATGGAGAAAGTAAAAAGATCGGCGGTGGCCCGGGCTTAGCAGGAGGGAGGAATGAGTAGGTCTGCAACACAGAAGATTTTTAGAATGTCGAGTTCCTTTTTTATTTTATTTTATTTATTTGTGAGACAGAGTTTCTCTCTTATTGCCTAGGCTGGAGTGCAATGACATGATCTCGGCTCATTGCAACCTCCGCCTCCCGGGTTCAAGCGATTCTTCTGCCTCAGCCTCTTGAGTAGCTGGGATTACAGGTGCCTGCCACCACACCTGGCTAATTTTTCTACTTTTAGTAGAGACAGGGGTTTGGTCATGTTGGCCAGGCTAGTCTCGAACTCTTGACCTCAGGCGATCCGCCTGCCTCGGCCTCCCAAAGTACTGGGATTACAGGCGTGAGCCACTGCGCCTGACCGTGAGTTCCTTTTTTAAAAGATGAAATGCTGCAGCCCAAATGCCCATCAGTGGATTCATGGATAAACTAAATGAGACATCTCCGTACTATTATTCAGTCGCAAAAAAGAATGAAGTACTGACACATGCTATAGCACGAATAAGCCTCAAAAACATTGGGCTCAATGAGGACTGCTCCTCAGTCATTGTGCCCTTGTTCTCAGGCCTCAGTGCCCCAGCACTTAGCACAGAGGATCAGGAACTTCCACGTTGATCCTAAGCTCCCTTTTCTTTTTAAATTTACTTAAATTTTTTAGAGCAGTGTTGGGTTCACAGTAGTTTTGCTTCAGTTTTGCAATAAGCCTGACCGGAAAAGGTCACATATTGTATGATTCCATGTATATAAAACATCCAGAAGAGGCAAATCTATACAAACAAAAAGCAGATTCGTGTTGGCCAGGTCCCCAGGGAAGGAGGGGATGGGAAAGTAACTGCTTAATTGGTGCAGCGTTTTCATTTGAGGTGATGAAAATATTTTGAAATGCAATACAAGTGGAACGTCCTACATTCACGACGTTGACATTCAACATCATGAATGTCATTAAATCCCACTGAATTGTACACTTTAAAATGGTTAATTTTGGTCAGGTGCAGTGGCTCACACCTCTAATCCTAACACTTTGAGAAGCTGAAGTGGGAGGACTGCCTGAGCCTAGGAGTTCAAAACCAGCCTGAGCAATGTGGGACCCCATCTCTAGAGCAAATTAAAAATGTAGCCAGGGGTGGTGGTGCATACCTACAGTCCCAGCTACTCAGGAGGCTGAGGCAGAAGGATCACTTGAACCTGGGAGGTGGAGGCTACAGTGAGCCATGATCATGCCACTGTGCTCCACCCTGGGTGACAGAGTGAGACCCTGTCTCAAATAAAATAAAATGGTTAATTTTAGGCCAAGGAAAGAGGATCAGTTGAGGACAGGAGCTCAAGACCAACCTGGGCAACAAAGCGAGATCCCATCTCTATGAAAAGTTTAAAAAATTAGCTGGGCACACCTGTAGTCCTAGCCACTTGTAGTCGAAGGCAGTAGGATCGCTTGAGTCCGGGAGGTTGAGGTTACAGTGAGCTATGATTGCTCCACTGCACTCCAATCTGGGCGACAGAGAAAGACCTTGTCTTTAAAAAAATAAAAGAAATAGGCTGGGCATGGTGGCTCACCCCTGTAATCCCAGGACTTTGGGAGGCCAAGGTGGGAGGATCACTTGAGGTCAGGAGTTCGAGACCAGCCTGACCAATCTGATGAAACTCTGTCTCTACTAAAAATACAAAAATTACCCAGGCGTAGTGGCGGGCACCTGTAATCCCAGTTACTTGGGAGGCTGAGGGAGGAGAATCACTTGAACCCGATAGGCGGAGGTTGCAGTGAGCCAAGATCAAGCCATTGCGCTCCAGCCTGGGCAACAAGAGCGAAACTCCATCTCAAAGAAGTAATAAAATAAAATAAAATAAAATAAAAAATGTTAATTTTATGACTTTATATTGTGTACATTTCACCTCAATTTTTTTTAAAGTTTGCATGTTTAAAAACCAAGATGAAATGCTGTGAGGGGTTCTTCGACTACGGTCTAGCTCCTCAGGAAGGCAGGACTTACTCTCCCAGCTGCCCGGACACTACCCACAGACAGGCCTCAGCTGTCAGCTCCTTCCCTTCCCTCCCTTCCCCTCCGCTTGCCTCTCCTCCTCTTCCCAGGCGTGGACCCCAAGAATTAGCTTTGATCTTCCCAGGTGTGGACCCCAATAATTAGCTTTGATCTTCTCAGGTGTGGACCCCAAGAATTCGCCCTAAGTCAACCTCTTTTGTGCCAACCTCCCTCTCTGAGATGGCTTCCTGGGGACCCCGGCACTGCAATCCCATGTGAAAGCTTTATGTACACATGCAAACAGTGGGATCATAATCTTACTGCCTGGGGACCGGAGGCCAGAATGTACTCTTTGTCCTCACGTAGGACAGACTACAAGAGCCCCGGTGCCTCTGGTGTTTCTGTTTTTATCATCTGAGGAGCAGGTTTGCAGAGTGGGCCCTGTTGTAGCGTTTTGGTTTAGCAGTTGCTTTGGAATGCTGCCAGGACAGGGCCTCCGACTCGGGGGAGCGCTGGAAAGACATTCACCCAACCACTCTGATTCCCCAGGTTACTCCTTCCAAGGCTTTTAAAAATAGAAGCGTGAAAATCATTTAATTGCCAAGACGCTGTAAGGTTCTGGCTTCTATGGCCACGGCCAAGTTGGAAATGCAGCCTTGGAGATGCATGTGGAAAACAAGTGCTTGTTTTTCCTCCTCGCCTCTGACTTGGATGCAGCAGTCACGCTCGGTGAATGTTATCTTGTTCCCAGGCCAAGAGTCATGTGCTGAGCAGTGGTCACTGGACCATTGGTGTAGCAAAGAGGTCGGCTGTTGGTACTGTAATTACACCCGGTGGCGGGCGTTTCTGAAGCAGCCTCTCCTTCCACCTTTGAGCCCAGTGAACCGGACTAGAGATGGGAGTGGCAGAGCCCAGGCAAGCCATGCAATCAGGGCCTCAACATTTCTGCCGTCTTATCTTCAAAAAGCAAACATCAGAACCGCCTATTTCCACAGGTCCAAGCAAGTGTTTTGAAAAAGCATTTTAAGAGCCCAGGATAAAGAAGGATAACATATCAAGAATGTTCTTAAATGCAGCAAATTGAAATGTGTGATATTTTGCAGAATCAGGCTTGACGTTTACTTTGGTGGAAATTATGAGAGCAGAGTAGGCTGAGCATGTGATGATGTAAACAAGATGTCGATGTAGAGGAGAAGGAACAGGCTTTTCCAAAGCTACAAAAAGCTTTCATTTCCGTCTAGTAATTGATAAGCTAATGATAAACCATTTTCATATCTTCATTAAAGATCCCGAAGGAGTTTTCCACCTGAAACTTATCTTGCCTAAATTTCCACATGCACTGGAAATAATAAAACTCTTTCATTTAACAGATATAATTCAGATTGCATTTTACGAATTTGCTGAGGCTTCCTCCACATAAGAGAGATTGTAGTTGATGAAACGCCACATCGATTATGTAAAATATTAAGACATTGATGATGTGGAAACAATATAAATGATATTATATTGAAGAGGGTTGACTCAGTTTTGTTGATGGAGTGCAAGGCCAACACCAGCTGGTGTCAGCTTCTCAACAGGTGCCACAGTGACCGCACTGAGTGGCTAGGCCACCAGAGGTGGGGAAGTGTCCCCAGGATGGGAAGCAGATCCCACTAAGCCTAACCTGGATTTTGGTTATAGCTTTGTCTGATAAATTTCTGTGCCATCAGCCTCCAACAAAACATTTGTTGTTTTGTGTGGGAAAGAAAGGAAGCAATAAGAAGTGTGTTTTGAGGCTGGGTGCAGTGGCTCACACTGTAATCCCCTCACTTTTGGAGACCGAGGCAGGTGGATCACTCGAGGTCAGGAGTTCGAGACCAGCCTGGCCAACATGGTGAAACCCCATCTCTACTAAAAATTAGCCAGGCATGGTGGTGAGCACCTGTAATCCCAGCTACTCAGGAGGGTGAGGCAAGAGAATCACTTGAACCTGGGAGGTGGAGAGTGCAGTGAGCTGAGATCACGCCACTGTGCTCCAGCCTGGGCGACAGAGTGAGACTATCTCAAAAAAATAAAAATAAAAAAGTGTGTTTGGGGTGAAGGTGCCTGGGAGCAGAGGTGAGAGAGATGAGGAGCAGAAAGAACCCTGTGGAGCCTGTTCCCCAGCCTGGACCCAGGAGCTAACAGAGGAGCTCTGTCCCCAGTAGAGAACAGCCTGGTGGCCATTTTCACAAGGGTCTTGGCGAAACACACAGCACAAGCCGAGGTTCCAGGCCTCAGTGACAGGCCAGGACACAGACTGGAGAGTGGCTCTCATAGATGCACGCAGAGCACAGTGTGGTCACAGGAGCACTGAAGCAGTTACGGCACCTTTTAGCTACTTGGGAGGTTTGCTTTGAAGGGACACAGACCTGGACACAGTGCCTCAAAGAAGCCATGGCAGTGAGGGGACAGCACTCGTGTGTGCTTCATCATCAACACACACGCACACACGCGCACACACACACACGTCACCCCAAGGCTCCAGTGGGAGGCGATGAAAGGACCGGGAGTGGGCCCTGCGAGACTGCATCTGGAGGTTCCCACAAGAGCCTGGATGAGTTTATGGGGAGCCTCCGTGGTTCTGGGTTATGCGAGTAAAGGGGGTCGATGAGGGCATGAACGCTCACGGAACTCTGGCTATGAACTTGACTAGCACTGTCCTGGCTTTGGTGGGAGGGTGAGACTGGGAAAAAACAACGTAGATGTGAATTCCGAAAAGCAGGCTTGAGATTCTATGACTAAAATCCCCAGAAAGACTTCCCGCTTGTTCCAAGAACTTTCTGGGAAGAGGGCCGGGCAAGAGAAGAGTTGGTGGTTCACATTGCTAGCAAAGGCAAGGCAGCCATGAGCACGTCCCGCTCTGAGTTTAAACTCTTCGTTCAGGGTAGTTTTGGGGATATTGTTATTCTGCGCAAGAAACTCTGGACTAAATGGCAATCAGGGTGGGATTTAGTGTTCCTCTACAGCCCGCTCTGCATCTGGAGGCCTAAGCAGAGAGGTTTGCTTTGAAGGAGATGACACAGCTGCACTGTCTCCCTTGTCTCCCTCCTCTTCTACCCCCAGGAAAAATGTGGCCCAGGCTCGTGGTCTTCGGGTGTTAAGACAGAGCCAAAAGGATCACCGCCAAAATGAATAAGATTAAAAAGTGATCCTCCAGCTCCTTCCTATTTTACTAGCAGGAGAATTGATGAGCTCAGCACAAAGACCTGGCACTGGAGTGAGGGAGGGTGGCACCAGCTTGAATGATGCCAAGCAGCATTTTATTGTAAAAAAACACATTTTTTTTAAATTTGCAGTTGACTTTGAAATACAGGAAGTAATTCTTTTTCTAAAAGATTCATCTTCCCTACTTTGTCCTCTTAGGCTTTTTGAATGAATCTGACTCCTTTGAGCAGGTACCAGCCAGATGAGCAGGCAAGAAAGTTGAGGGCAGAGGTGGGGGGCGGGGTAGCAGGGCCCGTGGGAGGTTAGTCTCTTTCCAAGAATGTTCAACCCAAGGACTGGATAAGCCTAGCCGGGTTTGTACAAGATTTCCCTATTGGACGGCATCTTCCACGAGGTTCCCCATAAACTCTATTTATGAAGCTAGAGCTGTAGCCATTGAATAATTATTGGAACAAAGATCAGAATTTTTGGTTTAAAAAAGGCAGGTTAGGGACAGGTGTGGTGGCTCACGCCTGTAATCCCAGCACTTTGGGAGGCCAAGGCGGGCAGATCATGAGGTCAGGAGATCAAGACCATCCTGGCTAACATGGTGAAACCCCGTCTCTACTAAAATACAAAAAAATTAGCCGGGTGTGGTGGTGGGCGCCTGTAGTCCCAGCTACTCGGGAGGCTGAGGCAGGAGAATGGCATGAACCCAGGAGGCAGACCTTGCAGTGAGCTGAGATCGCGCCACTGCACTCCAGCCTGGGTGACAGAGCAAGACTCCGTCTCAAATAAATAAATAAATAAATAAATAAATAAATAAATAAGGTAGGTAAGGTTAGGGTACAGACACAGTGGGTTAGAGAGCCCTAGGGGATGGGGTGCTGCTGGTTTCTAGTGTAAACCTTGAGTTCAAAAAAGTATCCGTGAATGTAGATCAAGGGGCTCTAAGTCCTTCCTGTTGACAATAACTATTTGCAAGGGCAGATCAAGCAGATCCACTCGGGGACCCCTCTCCCCCAGCAGCACCTCCACGCTGTGCGGGTCTCAGCGACGCTTTGTTAGCATCCTGGGCCCCACTGCCCTGGTCTGCAGCCCTCTCAGCTCTGTCTCACTGTTGCTGGTCGGATTGTCACCCCACACAAGCTCACGGTCTGTAGTTCTGGCAATTATTTCTGTGCACGGAAGTGGAGGTGGTGGTGGGTGTATGGACTGATTTGAGTCCCCCTCAAATTCACTTGTTGAAATCCTAACCGTAGCAATGCACAATGTGACAGTATTTGGAGAAGGCCGGGAGTAGTAGCTCACACCTGTAATCCCAGCACTTTGGGAGGCTGAGGCGGGTGGATCACTTGAGGTCAGGAGTTCAAGACCAGCCTGGCCAACATGGTGAAACCCCATCTCTACTAAAAATACAAAAAAATTAGCCAGGCATGGTGGTGCATGCCTGTAATCCCAGCTACTCGGGAGGCTGAGGCAGGACAATTGCTTGAGCCCCAGAGGCTGAGGCTTGCAGTGAGCCGAGATGGTACCATTGCACTCCAGCCTGAGTGACAGAGGGAGACTCTGTCTCAAAAAAAAAAAAAAAAAAAAAAAAAAAAAAGGAGTCTTTAAAGAGGTGATTAAGGTAAAACGAGGTCATATGGTGATCCCTAACCCAATATGACTGAGAGGAGATCAGGACACTGACAGGCATAGAGGGAAGACCCTGTGAAGACATAGGGAGAAGAGACTGTTGACAAACCAAGGAGAGGGGCCTCAGAAGAAATCAGCCCTGTGGACACCTTGATCTCAGACTTCTGGTCTCCAGAATTATGAGAATACAGATTTCTGTGGTTGAAGCCCCCAAGCTGTGGTGCTTTGTTTGGCAGTCCTAGAAGGCTAAAGCAGTGAAGACGGTTGCTAGAATTCCTGAGAAGGCCAGTGCTGAGGAGACATGGGAAGGGGTGGTCTGTAGAAAGACTACTGGGGAAGGCGGGAGTGGGGCGGTGCCAAACAAAGCCCTGGGGGCAGATCTGGGACCAAGAAGAAGACCAGCCCCAGAAAGTAAAGAAGGGATTGCAGGGAGATAAATCAACCTATCAGGGAGGGCAGGGCAAACAGGGCCATGTCCCCTGCCCCAAACTCCCTGATATATGGCCCCTCCATTCCAGAGGGGTCAAATCTATAACTGCTAAGAACATGAAGGAACAGCCCAAAGTACACAAGACCCATTTCGTAAGACATGAAACACAAGCCACAGTTCTGTTTGTTCTCTGACAATGTAAACATCATACATTTTTATTAAGAGAGAAAATAAAAAGCAAAGAATCCACATGAAGCTCTCTAGGGAGCATCCCGTCACTGCCATGTGCAAGAAATCTGGTCTTCACCCACATTTTAGCTCTGTTGGCCAGGGGACCATGATGTCCCATCCAGGGCCACACTGGGGTGTTCGTGGGCCCAGACACTTCTGCCTTCACGAGCTCCTTTATCCATCAATAGAATATTTAAAGTGATATTTTATGGCTGTTGGATAAAGATAAATATGTTAATATTGTCTACTAAAACATTTTCTTCAGCCTAAAGGTTAATGTCTTCCTTCTGATTTTAAAGACACAAAACGACTTCCATGGGCGCCCAAGGCACTGTGGGCCTGGCACGGTGTCGACTGGCCAGCGCCATAGGGAACCCGCCCTGGTCACGGTGTGGGGGGCCCTGGAGCCAGCCCAGAAGTCACACAGGTCGGGACTGAAGGGGTGGCCTAGGCCCCCAGCTAGCTGAGAATGGGTTCCAGCTCTTGGGGGACGGCGAACCAGACTTGGTTCTTAGTAGTTGGGGTAGGGAGCAGGGCTCACGGAGACAAGGCCGAGATCCAGGCACCGGTGCTACCTGGTCCCTAGAGAAGGCAAGGACTGGAGGGAGAGCGCGGCGGGGCCTGCAGCCAAGAGACCTCCACACCGCCGCTCCTGACCTTCCTTTGGGGTCCTTGGCTCTCCCTTGATGAGGGGCACGGCAGTCCCAGAGCCTGGGGCCGGGCTCAAAGCTGCGGTCAAGCGGCCGTAGGGGACGTGGCGCTGGGCGCTCCCAGAAAAAGGCAGGGGCAGGGGCGCGGGGCTGGGCAGTGCCGGCTCTTTTCTGATGGATCATCTGCCCCTCGGTTCGCTGTCCCGGGGCTGAGAACCCAGAGTCCCAGATGGCACCTCTGCCCGGTCACAGCCGCTTCCCACAGCAGGGGGCGCCCCCGCGCTGGAGGTGAGAGGCCGAGGACCAGGGCGCGGGATCACAAAGGCAGCTAGGCCCAGAAAGAGCCCCGGGAAGAAGTCCGGGAAGAAGTCCAGTTGGAAAAATAAATCAAATGTTAAAAGTAATGCATCGTTCCTACTCCGGCACCCCACCTCTAAAAAGCCCTTTCCCGTCTGGGGCTCTCGCTCCTCGGGCTGTGCGCGTCCTCCCACAAGGGCCGAGATACCAGCTCCCCGCACCCCGGTCAGGAACACACACGTGACTGGCAGGAAGCGCTGGGGCGAAAGCCCAAGCAGCCCTGCCCTCTGAAGGCTGGGAGTCGGGAGGGTCTCCCCGGGCCACTTGTCTTGGTCTAAAAATAAACACGGGGAAAGGGAAGCAGAGACACACCCTCCAGAGAGAGCCTGGAGGGCTGCCTCTGAAGACTGCGCGCGGCTGCTCCCGCCCTCATTCCAGGAGCCCACTCGGTGGTCTTATTTGTAATGAAAACAAACGTGGCCCTTTCAGCAGCTGAGGACAAACATGAGAGGAGTCTAGTCAGAGACAGATGTTGAGGAGAAACAAAGGGAGGGTGTGTAGGAAGTGCAGGGCAAAGGCAGGCAGAGCGAGTATTGCAGTAGCCTCTGCTGCAGGCTGAGAAGTTTCTAACAATGTCGGGCTCTTGGATGAGCACTGAGATTGCAGCATTTGTTTTGAAAGCGAGGCAAGGAGTCACAAAGCCAGGCAGGGAGGGTCATGGAAAGCGGGGTGACAGAGGGAGAAGTCCGGGACAGTGGCTCTCCTCTAAGGCCTGGACCTAGTCCTCCTCTCTCTCCAACCTCTTTACAATTTTCATCCATGGAAAGTGAAGCCCAGAGAAGTTAAGTAACTTGCTTAGGGTCACACAGCAAGTTGACAAAAACAAACAGACAAAAAAAATAAATCACGGCCAGGCATGGTGGCTCACGCCTGTAATCCCAACACTTTGGGAGGCCGAGGCAGGAAGATCACCTGAGGTCAGGAGGTCGAGACCAGCATGGCCAACATGGTGAAACCCCATCTCTACTAAAAATACAAAAATTAGCTGGCGTGGTGGTGCATGCCTGTAATCCCAGCTACTCGGGAGGCTGAGGCAGGAGAATCGCTTGAACCTGGGAGGCAGAGGTTGCAGTGAGCTAAGATCATGCCACTGTACTCCAGCCCGGGCGACAGAGTGAGTGAGACTCCATCTGAAAAAATAAAACACATATGTATATAAAATAAAAATAAATCAGGGATGCAAGACCCAAGTAACTGGACTCCCAGTCCAGCGTTCTTGGTCGAGTTGCTCTTTGAGCCATTCAATCAACCAATAACTACTGAGAGCCAACTATGTGTTAGACCTTACTCTGACCCTGATCTTCAAAGTGGTTTCTCAGTGTTTGGTTCTTACTGTCTTCTACCAAAGTCCAATCCATACACCGTACCTCAGCTGAGCGCCTCTGGTTCTTCTCTAGACCTGCTCCCTCTCTGAACTGCAAGGCAGTGCCTTTAATGGGCTTTTGGCATTGTGTCTCCAGTCCTCCCTTCTCATCTCCAGTGCTCTCAGGAGAACAGAGAGAAAACCAGCCTGTCTCCAAACTGGCCTGTCTCAGGGACCAGGGGCCTTCACCCCCAGTGAAAGACACAGACATCACAGCGCTGCAGAACAGTAGAGTTAAGTGACTCCTACAGATGGTTCGTTGGGTCTCTGGATTGTTCCTGATCATAACATTTCACCTTTGTTAAGTGCTTTCCACCTATCACGTAACCTTCTAACTACTCCCTTGGTTGGATACAGGTATTAGCCCCATTTCACAATTAAGAAACTGAGACTTAAAAGGATTAAAGAGTTTTTTAGAGGAGAGACAGCTCTTCCTTACAGAAGGATCCCAGGTAATAAATGTGAATGCTCCCCCTCCAGGAGGTGGCACTTAATTCCTTTGTCCTGGAGTTTGACCTCCCTCGCTTAGTGACTGGCTTCTGATGAATAAAATGTAGAAAGGGAAAAATAGTAACTCCACAGTGGAGAAAGCTGGCAGGCACCACCTGAAACAAGAGATCAAGGTTAACATCAACAGTGATAAGTCCCATTGGTACCATGTACCTCTCAAATAATGTGATGAGGAGGACATTTCACCTCTGTGTGGCGCTCTTCCCCCAAAAGCATAACCCCAGTCTCCTGGCAAAACACCAGACACACCCAAATTGAGGGACATTCTACAAAATCCCTCCCTGTACGCTTCTAAATGTCAGAAGTCAGGCTGGGCCAGGTGGCTCGCGCCTGTAATCCCAGCACTTTGGGACGCTGAGGCAGGCGGGTCACCTGAGGTCAGGAGTTTGAGATCAGCCTGGCCAACATGGCGAAATCCCATCTCTACTAAAAATACAACTTAGCCAGGTGTGGTGGTGCGCGCCTGTAATCCCAGCTACTTGGGAGGCTGAGGCAGGAGAATCCCAGCTACTTGGGAGGCTGAGGCAGAACAAATCTCCTGAGGCAGGAGAATCGTTTGAACCCAGGAGGTGGAGGTTGTAGTGAGCCAAGATGAGGCCACTGCACTCCAGCCTAAGCAACAGAGTGAGACTCAGTCTCAAAAAATAAATGAATGTCAGAAGTCATGAGAAAATGAGGAAAGATTGAGAAATGGTCACAGACTGGACACATCGTAACATGCAACCTGGTATCCTGCACTAGATCGTGGAACTGGGAAAGGACAAGAGGGGAAAGCATGGTGAAATCTGAAGAAAGTCTGTAGGTTAGTTAACAGGAACATACCAAAGTAAATTTCTTAGTTTTAATCAGTGAATCATGCTCACCTTCAGAGGGGAACTTGCCTCCTCTATACCCCAGTGTTGGCAGGAAGCGCACAGAGCTCTCTGGGACAGCGCCCCTTTTTCCAGGGAATCAACCAGCCATGGCTTTTTCTGAGCACCCCTACAGTCTCTCTGGGCAAGGCGTAGTGATACATACTAGGGAGGAGATGGAAAGAGTCTGGCGTTGAAAGATTCTCCCATCTCATCCACAGCCTTTTTAGTTTCTATTGAAGACGATTTTAAACTTCGAAAAATGAATCTAATTTATTTAGTTAGTATAAATAATCTAATGTATTTAGTTAGTCCAAATGATGAAATCCTTATTCAATGATTGAGGAAATTTTATGGCCCCAATCCACATCCACCTCTACCAACTAAGAAGTGTGGTTTTTGCTTCTCAGTAGCAATGAGGTCTAAGCTAGCATTTCGTCCGAGCTTAGGTTCCTAACTTGCGTTTGGCGTGGGAAGAATTCAGTGGCAGGTTAGAATGCCAGGAGACAGGGGAGCCACAGGCGGGGGTGGAGAGGGGACAGTCAGGATTGGGACACCACAGCAAGCTCCCTGAGAAGGGAATGAGCCTTCCTCCTCATTGCTGCAGAAAGGAACACGGAGGAGCCTGGAAAGGTGGGACTTCTAGCTCCGGGATAAGTGGGATCAGATGTTAGACAGTCTTACTCTGATTGGATCATTTGCCCATTCCTAAACCTGTAGCCGTGGGGATGAGGCTGTAGCCGTGGGGATGAGGCACTGGGTAGCTTAGATGTGGAGCGTGTATTCTGGGGCCAAGGAGCAGGACCAGAACACACAAACCATGAAGACAGAGGTGGGTCCTGGAGGGATTGCTGCCAGTAATCGGGTGGATACATATGGGGCAGGCACAAAGCAACCACAGGAGACAAACCACTGAGATGAACCTGTCTCATTGGGTCCAAATACCTGCTCTTCCTGGATCCATGCACGCACCAACAATAGGACAATCAGAGGGACACTTCGCTGTGCAATGTAAAGAGACAAACTCTTTTCGCATAGTGACACCCAGAGGGTGTGTTTACAGGAGGCTCAACTTGGTTGTGTACAGCGTCTCGTTGTCTTTCAGATGCTCCATCTGCAGGATCTTAGGGCCCCTTCCTTCTGCCCATCCAGAATTATTGGCAAATCCCTGGTCTGACAAGAAAAGGTAGGACTCAGAAGAGGAAAGGAGTTGAAGAAAAGAGGGTGCCCTGAAGAAAGGGTGGGGGATAAGGCAGCCATCCATGGAGGCAGCCCTGCAAGCTGTGTGCAAAGGACACCAGGCATTGTGGAACAGGGTATAGGGCCGACTCAACACGCACACCCCTGCCCTGCCCCAGGCAACCTGTATGGGCTGAAAGAGATGACTTAAACTAGGAGTAAAGTACCAAATTGTACATTCTTTATATAGCCAGCCCTCTGTATTCACGGATCAAAAATATTCAGATAAAAAAATGAATGATGGCATTTGTACTGAAGTTGTACAGTCTTTTTTTTTTTTTTCTTGTCATTATTCCCTAAGCAAATACAGTGTAGCAACTACTTACATAGCATTTACATTGCATTAGTTATTGTAAGTAATCTAGTGATGATTTAAAGTATATGGGAGGATGTGTGTAGGTTATGTGCAAATACCATACCATTTTATATCAAGGACTTGAGCATCCATGGGTTTTGGTATTCACAGGGCTGGGGGTGGCAGTGTCTGGGATCAATCTGCCACCGATAGCAAGGGACAACTGTACTCCGTGAGTGCTTGGCTGGCTAACACAGGAATACAATTTAGTAAAGAACTCTCTTCTCCACCAGGGAAGACTCACACCCATGAAGACTGAAGATTGAAGATTTGAAGATTTTTCTTGTAGTATAGTAACTTTGTGTTAACCTATTTCCCATCTCCCATTACACTGTGCTTTCTTCGGGGTAGCCTATTCCTAGCCAATGCCATGTGGGGCACAAGAACTGCCCAGCTGAGCCCTGCCTGAATTCCTGAACCATAAAATCATATTAAAAATGATTTGTAATTGAATAATTGATTGAATGAGGGAATGGACGTGAAACTGAGGATTGCCTGGAAAATCTGATTTATTTCTACCAAGGGGACCCAGGGTCAATGGCTGGAGGAAGCTTTTAACATCCTGCCAATTCAAAGGGACTCCTGTCTTGGGGAGAGCCTCCAAATGGGTTGAGTGAGAATTCAGTGCAACTTAGCAAGTATAAGAATCGACGTGCAGTGGAGGGGTCCCTGATCTAAAACTCCCACCACATTGGGCCCGCAGTCCCCCAGACCAATGTTTGTGGTTGCAAAACCATTGCTCCTATTAACTGGCTTTGTCACCACGGTCAGGTCCTCAGTGACTTGGGCCCTCTCTGAGTTAACTGCTCCCTCCTTAGGTCCCAGAGTCCTGTGTCCTCACCCTGGGGAGCATGTGCTACAATACCTTGTAATTTCTCACCACCTTCTTGGCCTCTCCTGCTGGTCTGAGTGGTGGCCATCTTCAGATCTCCCTTGGCACCCAGCACCCCACATTTTTAGGGATGAGGGAGAAGAAGCAGCGGGTGCCATAGCTCAGCTTCAGCTCCTCCCAGCAGGGAATTGGAGCTCGAGACTGAAATGTATTTTGTTCCTTTATTTATTTAGAGATGGAGTCTCACTCTGTCACCCAGGCTGGAGTGCAATGGTGCAATCGTGGGTCACTGCAACCTCCACCTCCGAGGCTCAAGCGATTTTCCTGCCTCAGTCTCCTGAGTAGCTGGGATTACAGGCGCCTGCCACCACGCCTGTCTACAACTTTTTTTTTTTTTTTTTTTTTTTTTTT
>NW_016803664.1:2959163-3034284 GCF_001698545.2 Rhinopithecus bieti
GTGGTGGCCATCTTCAGATCTCCCTTGGCACCCAGCACCCCACATTTTTAGGGATGAGGGAGAAGAAGCAGCGGGTGCCATAGCTCAGCTTCAGCTCCTCCCAGCAGGGAATTGGAGCTCGAGACTGAAATGTATTTTGTTCCTTTATTTATTTAGAGATGGAGTCTCACTCTGTCACCCAGGCTGGAGTGCAATGGTGCAATCGTGGGTCACTGCAACCTCCACCTCCGAGGCTCAAGCGATTTTCCTGCCTCAGTCTCCTGAGTAGCTGGGATTATAGGGGCCCCCCCCCCCCCCCGTCTACATTTTTTTTTTTTTTTTTTTTTTTTAATTTTCTAGTGGAGATGGGGTTTCACCATGTTGGCTAGGCTGGTCTCAAACTCCTGACCTCAAGTAATCCACCTGCCTCAGCCACCCAGTGTTGGGATTACAGGCATGAGCAACTGAGCTTGGCCTATTTTGTTCCTTTAACTTATTATGAAAGTTTCCTAATGCACATGAAAGTAGGTGAGAATCAAAATTAAACTTTCATGTACCTTCATCTAGTTTCAGTAATTATCAGCATCCTGACATTCTTATTTTGTCTACCATGTACTTTGGGCTAGAATATTTGGGCTAGAAAAATAAATACCAGTATCACATGATTTACCTGTAAACACTTCAAAATACGGTGTAGAATCACTGATTTTGGGGTTAAATGAACTTCAGAAGTCCCCCTGCATTCCAATGGGCCTGGGATTGGAAGCTCTGCGGTGGGTGCCCGGCTCTGGGAGACGCCAGCTACAGCGGGAGGGGGATGCAACATGGATGCTGGAATCAGCTCTCTGCCTGGGTCCTGGGAAAACGCCTGACCAACATGGTGAAAGCCCGTCCCTACTAAAAATACAAAAGTTAGTTGGGCATAGTGGTGGGCGCCTGTAATCCCAGCTACTCAGGAGGCTGAGGCAGGAGAATTGCTTGAACCCAGGAGGCAGAGATTGCAGTGAGCCGAGATTGCGCCACTGCACTCCAGCCTGGGTGACAGAGTGAGACTCTGTCTCAAAAAAAAAAAAAAAAATTCCTCCACCCCTTATTATTTGCATATTACAAACAAAACAGTTTATGCTTGGGGAGGCTAAGCGACTTGCCTAGGGTTACTCACGTAGTGGAGGGAGAAGCAGAATTCCCACCCAGCTCTGCTGAGCTCCGATGCCCTAGCTTGCCTGGTGGCACCCACAACAAGCCCTCAGTGTCCACTTCTGAGTTTATCCTGGGCAAGAGAATGGTCCATAAATGACTTCCTGCCCAATGGTAAACAGTGGAAGGCAGGCCCCTGTGTTTCTCGTGGTTGGTGGTAAAGGTTGCTTTTGAAAAGTAGCTTTTGGGGAGGTTTAACCTTCGTCTGAGAGAGAGGTTTTAGAAAGTGTGTTAAATGAGTGGGGAAGTGTTACTTGGGGTTTCCAAGCACTCAACACGCACACTGCAGGGGCCGCCCTCCCCCACGGCACACTGTGAGATCCTGTCCTCCAGCCTGCCCACGCCCGGCCGTGGGCCTCATTCCCCACTGAATCTCCTGTCTTTGATGTCGGGTATACCCAGTTCATCTCTTTCATATCACTACAAAGGAGCCTCCTAATTACTTTGTTTAGACAGCCTTTTCTCCAAATATTAAACATTTGGTCTTCCCAGGCATTTAATATCATCAAGGTTGTTGCAAAATCCACTTTCCCCCAACTGGTTGGCAGATTCCTCTCTCTCTCCATTCCCAGCCTCCCTGGGCAGATCTGGACAAGTCACCCCACATATTCTTTTCCCAAGTAGGCTGCTCTTGGGACACAGCCCTTCTCTTCTGGTGAGAGGGTCGGAGCAGTGGGGTGAACCTTGAGTGTTTTCTTCAACCTCAGCCCTGTTGGGAAGCCCTGGAGAAGGCCTGGGGAGACCCAAGGACTCAGGAGTGACCTGTCATGCCTGACGCAGGCACGTGGGGCATCTCCGCCTTTGGTGGTGGCAGGCCCAGCACCAAGGCCAGAACATCTGCTTGCCTGTGGGGAAACAGACTCTTCCTGGTTCCAGATCAGAAACTGCCTTGAGTAGCTACATCTCTCCAGACACCAGATGCTCGGTACCTGCGGCTACAGTAGCCTCTCCCCCTTCAAGAAAAAAAAACACTCTAATCCTGGAACCTGTCCCTCTCCTGCACCTCCACGGCCCTGCTACCACTTCCTTAGGTAGAGAAGTTGGTTCACATTTCTTGCTACTCAACAGCTGCTGGTGTTCGCCCTTCTAATGCCTCCTTCCTGGTTCCGTGGCCCTTTGCCAGCTGATGTCATGGGCACAGCGCTATGTCATGGGTCTGTGCTATGCTCCCTGTTCCGCTCTCTCTCCATGGTGTGGATGATCCCCAGAAGGACTCTGTGGCTTGGAACTGCTCTCCAGACATCCCTCCTGTCTCCTCATGGGCCTTGTTGCTCTGGCTGAGCAGAAAACAGCCTCCCTGTTCCCCCCGTCCCGTACCAACGTGGGGGTCAAGAAAAGTTTCCAAAGGGACATTTGAGCAGAATCTTTTCCTTCTCTCCTTCCCTTTCTCCTTTCCCTGCCTTTCCATCTCCCTTCCTTCTGTCTTTCTTTCAACTTTTATTATGAAAACTTCATTTTCAAAAGTAAAGTGTATAATGAACCCCCATTTCCCTATCTCACCCAGCATCAATGCTGATAGACTGGGCCAATCTTGTTTCCTTGAAACCCCCTAACCCCACTCCCCACCCTCCAACACTGGATGGCATTGAAGTGGATTCCAGACTGATTGTATCATTCTCTCTGTAAATACTTCAGTGTGTATCTCTAACAGACAAGGACTTTTAGAAAAACATAACCACAGTATCACATCTAAATGTATCCACAGTAGTCCGGCCAGTGTTCTAATGTCCCCTATTGTTTCGTAATTGCACTTTTTAAAGTGGCTTGTTTGGATCAGGATGCTGAGCAGACTTCAAGGGATTGAAGGGTGACACATTTTGGTGTGAGTGTGGGGTGGTGTGGTGATGGGGAAGAAATAGACACTCTCATGATTCTCGGACACACGACTGGCCTACTGCAGAGAGCAGGGATTCCCAATTTTTTTTTTTTTTTTTTTTAGACAGAGTCTTGCTCTGTTGCCCAGGCTGACCTGCAGTGGCATGATTTCGGCTCACTGCAACCTCCACCTCCTGGGTTCAAGCGATTCTCCTGCCTCAGCCTCCTGAGTAGCTGGGATTACAGGCAGGTGCCACCATGCCTGGCTAATTTTTGTAGTTTTAGTAGGGATGGGGTTTCACCATGTTGGTCAGACTGGTCTCGAACTCCTGACCTCGTGAACTGCCTACCTCAGCCTCCCAAAGTGCTGGAATTACAGGCATGAGCCACCGTGCCCGGCCAGGACTCCCAATTTTGATTAACCTCTAGTGAACTCATTTTCACCAAATCATTGTTTACTGGCCAAAAACGTCATTTCAGACTCAGGAGTGTGTCACTCCCTCCAGGCAGCCTTCCCTGCATCCTGGTCCCCAGTCAGCCCAGGCAGGTGTTCTTGTTCTATACCTGAGTCCACTGTCTTTCCCAGGTGACATTGTTTGTAGCTCCTTATAATAAGCCTTCCTCAGGGGCAGCATGTGTGGGACACAGTCAGGTCTATTAGACATGCGCTACTGAATAAGGAGGAGGTCAGCCCTCATCCGTTTCTGATTTGCTGCCCTGTGGGTTTGCTTTCTTTAGGTGGGTTAGGAAGTGCCTCCTATGTGCAATGCATCTCTGAATTCCTCAGTTAATTCTCACAACCGTCACGTAAGCTGATGCGATCGTTAATTATCCCCATTTCACAGAAGAGAAACGGAAGCTCAGCATGGGTAAGTTGACTGGCCACACCTCACGGATGCCACATCGAAGGTCCTTCCTACCTCCTGTTGCCCCACCCACCACCAGGGAAGAGCCATTTGGACCGCCGGTCCTGGCTGGAACACTCTAGAAAATGCCCACAACAGAACAAGATGGCTCCTGCCTCTCAGCTGCAGGAAGTGGTTCCTTTCACTATTTCTGTTCAAGTCTCAGGGCTACTACCCCCTCCCCATCCAACCTTTCTTCCCCAGCCCAATGGAGCTGAATTCTCCCCTGCTTGCATCCTCAGCCTCTGGTGGCCAAGCAAGCCTACAGCAGGTACTTCAAAGCTTCCTGCTTAATTGTGCCTTCCCTGTGCATCACTAGGCAGAGAGTAAAGCAAACAAATAAAATGCACATTTTCTTCTGAGACCTGTGCAGGATGGCACCGGCACCATCCTCGGTGTTGTTTGTGCTCCTGGGCTGGCTGCCCAGTTTTGGACTGGGCAAGAAGCACTCTGGTGCTGAGACATGCTTACCTGTTTCTTCCTCCTCCACCCCTGGACAGAAGGTCGGTGGTTCCTGGAGAAGAATAGTTCCTTTGTGTTCTCTTTCCTTTCTTCCCGTGCCTAATTAGGAATTATGCTTGGGAATCAAGCTAATTAATCTCTGCCAGTTCAGGGTGAGATCGAGCTGCTTGCACTATCAGTGTTGATCAATAACTCACTGCTGAAAGAATTTGAAAAACAACCCCGCTCCTTTCAGCACAGGCTTTAATGAGGAAGAGGCGGGATGGCCCTAGGGGGAGGCCTGGACCGAGTAGGCAGAGGATCCTCTGGTGAAGCTACTAGCCATTGCCTCCTGCATGTGAGGGCACCCCCTGCCCCCCGCAGGCAGGGCTTTCTAATGCCCAGGCCCAAGCCAGGAGTGGGAGCTTCATTATTGTGCTGCCTTGTTGTGTAACCCAACTTGTCTTGAACTGCTGAGGGGCATCACTGGGAATACTCAGAAGATGGCGGAAAACACGGCCAATGGCTGGGTTGTCTTTCAGGACAAGGTGACCCCTCTGGCTTACTGACCAGAGGCCAGCCAGAGGCCTGCTCCCAACACTGGGCTGCCACCTCAGTCCAGCGAGGACCAAATATCCAGGAGAAAAGATGCAATCTTGCAGGAAATGGAGCTGCAGAAGGCCCGGAGAATGAGAGAAAGCAAAAAATCCCATAGGGCTGCAAGGGACAGGGGAAGGAAGGACCTCACCTTGGGAGTAGGAGAAAGGTGGTCTGGTTAGAGCTTCTAGAAAATTTGTGCTGTGTCTTGGGGTCCTCATGGCCTAGGCAGGTATCTTAGTGTGTTTTCTGATGCTATGACAGAATACCTGAGACTGAGTAATTAAAAAAGAACAACAGAAATTTATTTCTTACAATTCTGGAGGCTGGAAAGTGCAAGATGGAGGGGCTGGCATCTGTTGAGGGCCTTTGTGCTGCGTCATCCAAGGTGGAAGGCAGCATCCATGGTGGAAGGCGGCATCCATGGTGGAAGGCGGCAGGGCAAAACAGCCCGGGAGGAGAGCCCTCATGACCTCTTATTAGGCGCCCCCTCAACACTGTTGCATGGGGGATTACGTTTCCAACATATTCGAACTATGGTAGAAGGTTAGATCTTCAGAGATACAGAGATGGCCCTTGCCTTTGGAGGGAAACATGCAGTTGTTTTTCTTCCAAGGAGACTATCAAGAAGCCGGAGAACCAAAAACAGCGATGACTGAGAAAGAACTCTAGGACTGAAGGAACTTAGGATGGTTTTTAAGACTTTTGGAAGTCTCAACCTATGTTGTATCAAATAGATGTAAACGTTTTTGTTGCTGTTGGTTGTTTTATTTTTTTTTGGGAGCGAGTCTCACCCTGTGGGCTAGGCTGGAGTGCAGTCTTGCTCTATGGACCAGGCTCACTACAACCTCTGCCTCCGGAGTTCAAGTGATTCTCATGTCTCAGCCTCCCAATTAGCTGGGATTACAGGTGCACGATACTATACCTAGCTAATTTTTGTATTTTTTATTAGAGACAGGGTTTCACCATGTTGGCCACGCTGGTCTCGAACTCCTGACCTCAAGTGATTCTTCTGCCTCAGCCTCCCAAAGTGCTGGGATTACAGGCATGAGCCACCATGCTCGGCCTAAAAGTTTTTTTAATTGACAAAAAATATTGCATGTATTTATTGTGTACAACGTAGTGTTTTGAAATATGTATACATTGTGAATGGCTCAACTTAGCTAATTAACATATGCATTATCTCACATAATTTTTTGTGGTGAGAACATACAAAAGATTATATTTTCAAAAATATAATACACTAACTATAGTCCCCATGTTGTACAACAGATCTCTTGAACTTATTTATCCTGTCTCACTGAAATTTTGTGCCCTTTGACCAACATTTCCCCAGCTCCCTCACTGCCCCACCTCTCGCCACCCCCAGCCCCACCATTCTACTCTTTGCATCTATGCATTCAATTTTTCTTTTTTTCCCCAAGACAGAGTTTCGCTCTGTCTCCCAGGCTATGATCTTGGCTCACTGCAACCTCCACCTCCTGGGTTCAAGCAATTCTCCTGCCTCAGCCTCCTGAGTAGCTGGGATTATGGGTGCGTGCCAGCACGCCTGGATAATTTTTGTATTTTTAGTAGAGACGGGGTTTCACCATGTTGGCCAGGCTGGTCTCGAACTCCTGACCTCGTGATCTGCCTGCTTTGACCTCCTAAAGTGCTGAGATTACAGGCGTGAGCCACCGTGCCCGGCCTCAATTTTTTTTTTTTTTTTTTACATTCCAGATATAAATGAGATCATGTAGTATTTGATTTGCCTGGGCTATTTCAGTTAACATAATATCCTCTGGGCTCATCCATGTTGTCATATATGACAGCATTTCCTTCTGTTTTAAGGCTGAACAGTATTTAATTGTGGAAATATACCATGCTTCCTTCATTCATTCACTGATGGACACTTAGGTTGATTCTGTATCTTGGCTATTGTGAATAATGCTGTAATGAACAAACATGGGAGTGCAGATATTTCTTTAACATACTGATTTTATTTCCTTGGGATATATACTCAGTAGTGGGGTTGCTGGAGCATATGGTAGTTCTATTTCTATTTTTCTGAGCAGCTCCATACTGTTTTCTATAATGGCTGTAGTAATTTACATTCCCACAGTGTACAAGGGTACCCCCTTCTCCACTACCTTGCCAACACCTTATCTTTTTTGCATTTTTTTTTGTTTGTTTTTTTTGAGACACGGTTTCACTCTGTCGCCCAGGCTGGAGTGCAGTGGTGCAATCACAGCTCACTGCAGCCTCGAACTCCTGGGCTCAAGCGATCTTCCCACCTCAGCCTTCCAAGTCACTGGGTCTACAGGTGCACGCCACCATACCTGGTTCATTTTTATTTTTTGTAGAGACGGGCTCACTTTGTTGCCCAGGATGGTTTCAAACTCCTGGGTTCAAGCGATCCTTCTGCTTAGGCCTCCCAAAGTGTTGGGATTACAGGCATGAGCCACTGTGCCCTGCCATCTTTGACAATAGTCATTCTACTATGTGTGAGGTAATATCTCATTGAGGTTTTAACTTACCTTTCCCTGATGGTTAATGATTTGAGCACTTTTTCATATACATGTTGACCATCTGTATGTCTTTTTTTGAGAAAAGTCTGTTCAGGTTCTTGGCCAGTTTTTAATCGGTTTCTTGGTTTTCTTGTTATTGACTTGTATATTTTGGATAGTAACCCCTTATCCGAATGTGTGGCTTGCAAATATTTTTTCCAGGTTGTCTCTTCACTGTTGATTGTTTCCTTTGCTGTGAAGCTTTTAGTTTGATATAATATTATTTGTCTATTTTTGCTTTTGTTGTCCGTGCTTTTGGGGATCCTATTAAAAAAACCATTACCCAGACCAATGTCATAGAGCTTTTGTCTTGTTTTCTTTTCTTTTTATTTTTTTCATCTTGTTGTCTTCTAGCAATTTTATATTTTCAGGTCTTATGTCTAAGTCTTTAATCCACTGTGAATTGGTTTTTGCGTATGGTATGAGATAAAGGTCTAATTTCATTCTTTTGCATGTAGACAGACAGTTTTCCCAACACTATTTATTGAAGAGACTGTCCTTTCCTCATGTGTGTTCTTGATATCATTGTCAAAAATCAATTTTCTGTAAATACACAGACTGACTTCTGGGTGTTTTATTCTGTTCCATTGGTCTATGTGTCTTCTTTGTTGTCAGTACTGTACTGTTTTGATTACTATAACTTCCTAGTATATTTTGAAGTCACGTAGAGTGATGCCTCCAGTTTGGTTCTTTTTGCTCAAGGTTGCTTTGGCTATTTGGGGTCTTTTGTGGTTCTATTCAAATTTCAGTGAAAAAAATTTTCTATTTCTGTGAAAAAAAGTCATTGACATTTTGATACCGGTTGCATTAAGCTTATAGATCACTTCGGGTAGTATGGACATTTGAACAACATTAATTCTTCCAATTCATGAACGCGGTGTATCTTTCCATTTATTGGCATCTTCTTCAATTTATGTTTTATAGTTTTAGTGTATCAGTTTTCACCTCTTTGGTTTAATTTATTCCTAAGTATTTACTTTTTTTAAGCTTTTCTGAATGGGATTGTTTTCTTGATTTTTTTTTCAGATAGTTCACTGTTAGTGTATAGAAATGCTACTAATTTTTGTACGTTGATTTTTGTATTCTGCAACTTTACTGAATTCATTTGTTCTAAGTTTTTTGGTAGAATCATTAAGGTTTTCTGTATTACAAGATTATGTTGTCTGCAAATAGGGACAGTTAAACTTCTTCCAATTTGGCTATCTTTTCTTTCTTTTGCATAATTGCTCCAGCTAGGATTACTATGTTGAATAGAAGTGGCTAGAGTGGGCATCCTTGTCTTGTTCCTGATCTTAGAGGAAAAGCTTCTAACTTTTCACCAGTGAGTTAGGATGTTAGCTATGGGTTTGTCATAGATGCTTCTTTATTGTGTTAAGGTACATTCCTTCTACACCAAATTTAATAAGATCAAATACATTAAAATAAGCTCAATTTCCACATTAAATAGCAATTTAGTTTTGCTATAACAGTTTTGTATGACTTTTGTAACTGTTTTTGAAATTAATTTCATTTTGCATTTTTTTTCTTTTGGCACCGTAATATTTTTTCAGATTGCAAACATTTTCACAAGCTTTGAAAGACTTGGAAATCTTGCACATGGTGCTCACCAAGCCCAAAGACAAAATGGCTCAGAGACCCTGGGGACCCAGCGTAGCGGAACACTGACCCTCAAGAGTGAGAAAGGAGACCCTGGCAGAAGGCAGCAGTGGCACCACATGACAGTTTGGGGAAAGGATTGAAGGTCTATGTCAAAGAGAACAGAAAACCCCTCCAGGCTGTCTTCTGGCAATAACTAAGGAAAGGTAACAAACATAGGAAAGATATTTCTACTCCCACATACATGCTCCAGTACAGGCACATGTAAGAAAGCCTAGGGCTGAGGTCACTCACAGGGAAACACCTCCAAATGATGGGGACATTGTGAGCTTCCTAAACCAGGTGGCCACAAAGACGCGTGGACAGTCCACTGACCCAGCAAGCAGGGACTGTCACTTGTCCTGTGAAGAACACCAGAATACAGCTGGCCTTTCTTATCTGATGTAGGTCCCATATCCAGATTCAAGAAACCATAGATCAAAAATATTGGGGGGGAAAAAACTAATTATAAATTAACAAGGGGCCAGGCACAGTCATCTATAATCCCAGCACTTTAGGAGGCCAAGGCGGGAGGACAGGTTGAGTCCATAAGTTTAAGCTTAGCCTGGTCAACATGGGGAGATTCCATCTCTACAAAAAATAAAAAAGTTATCTAGGCACAGGGGTTCCCTCTTACGGTCCCAGCTACTCTAGAGGCTGAGGCAGGAGGATTGTTTGAGCCAAGGAGGTTGAGCCATGTATGTGCCACTGTGCTCCAGCTTTGGCAATAATGTACGACCCTGTCTCAAACACCACCACCATTACAGGCTGGGCATGGTGGCTCACACCTGTAATCTCAGAACTCTGGGAGGCCAAGGCAGGAGGATCACTTGAGCCCAGGAGTTTGAGGTTACATCAAGCTAGGATCATACCACTGCACTTCAGCCTGGGTGACCAGAGCAAGACCCTGGTTTCAGAACAAAATAATGTAATACTGAAAATAATGCAGACGAGAAACCAATACAGCATAATAATGATTTACATAGGATTTACTGTGCATTAGGTACTATGCGTAATCTAGAGATGATTTAAAGTATGTGGGGGGATGTGTGTAGATTGTATGCAAATATCGTGCCCTTTTATATAAAGGCCATGAGCATCCGGAGATTTTGCTATCCTTAGGGGATCGTGAAACCAGCCCCCAACAGACATGGAGAAATGAAGTTGCTAAACACAGTAACTTTAGGGGCTAGTATCCAGATTACACACCAGAGCAAAAGAAGATGGAGGAGGAATGGGATTCATTCTTCCAGATAATACATGTAGGTTTACTTGACTGTGGAATGCCAAAGGAGAAGGAACTGCAATTTTTAGAAGACTCATTGGCCCAATGAGATCAGCTATTGTCTCAGTGACTTCAGAAGACCCTTTGGTTTTATTTTGCTCTTTTGTAGGAAGAAGATGAGGTGCTGTGGAAGCCATGAGGTGCACCTGAGGTCTCCTTTCACAGATAACCTGTTGGGAGAGTGGTTAGCTGTCAGCTTCTGGCTGCAGCACTTTTGCTGCAGTGTTCAAACTGAGGCCTCAGTCTCCTCAGGTAAATCCCAGTCAATCATGGACCAAAACAGGGACACTGATACTACTTTGCCATTCCTGCCCAACACAAGCCTCCTTCGTCGGCAATCTTTGTGCCAGAACACCCCCACTGGGCTGCTCAGGCCTTCTTCAAAACTGCAGGCAGCCTGAGGCTCTCCCTGCCTAATCCTCCTTCCTTACATGCCCTTCTTTTAATGTCAAACCTGCAGCATGATCTGAAGGCCATCCGTGTCTACTTTTGATTCCTCACCGCTTTTTCACAGGTACATCTCCTAATAAATCCTTTGCCTTTCTTTTTTTTTTTTTGAGACAGAGTCTTGCTCTGTCGCCTGGGCTGGAGTACAGTGGCCAGATCTCAGCTCACTGCAAGCTCCGCCTCCCGGGTTCACGCCATTCTCCTGCCTCAGCCTCCCAAGTAGCTGGGACTACAGGCGCCCGCCACTTCACCCGGCTAGTTTTTTTTGTATTTTTTAGTAGAGACAGGGTTTCACCGTGTTAGCCAGGATGGTCTCGATCTCCTGACCTCGTGATCCGCCCGTCTCGGCCTCCCAAAGTGCTAGGATTACAGGCTTGAGCCACCGCGCCCGGCAATCCTTTGCCCTTCTAACTTCCTCTTGGCATCTGCTTCTTAAGAACCCAAACTGATACAGCTGTCCACCCACAGTGTGACTGGGTAAAGCCTACTGGCTCACTCTTTTTTTTTTTTTGAGACAGAGTTTTGCTCTTGTTCTTCTGGCTGTAGTGCAATGGCATGACCTCAGCTCACTGAAACCTCCACCTCTCGGGTTCAAGTGATTCTTCTGCCTCAGCCTCCCGAGAAGCTTGGATTACAGGCACCTGCCATCATGGCTGGCTAAGTTTTGTTCTTTTAGTAGAGATGGGGTTTTACCATGTTGGCCAGGCTGGTCATGAACTCCTGACCTCAAGTGATCGGCCCACCTTGGCCTCCCAAATTGCTGGGATTACAGGCGTGAGCCACCATGCCCACCAGACTCACTCTTGAAATGTGAAGGTCTAAAAAACAAAAAAAAAACCTCTTAAAATGTAGCCATGGGTGGGCACTGAAAAGAAATGCAATATTTCATTGGATGGCTGCAAAAGAATGTAGACTCCTACAAAGATGGGTTGACATCTTCTGGGGGTTTATTTTACCATTTGCCTCTGACAGGATGGCTGAAGAGGATTCATCCTGGGAGTTGGTTATAATATTATTTATTTAAAAATATTTATCATTTATTAAGTACTTATTATGTGACAAGAACCATAAGAGCTTTCCATACATTGTTTCATTCAATACTTACACAATTCTAATATGTTATCTCCATTTTTCAGGTAAGAAAATGAAGTTAATCAGATGTTGAGCTCAGATCTGAATCGAGGACTATTTAATGCCAAATTCTGTAAAGTCACACACACACACACACACACACACACACGTGTTTAAATTTTGAGTTTCCAAGGAGAAAGAAAACATGAACTATAGGAGAGACACATGAAATAAAACAAATATGGAAGAAAATGAAGACACTGAGTAGAATTGGCCTAGAAATCTAGAAAGAGAAAGTAAAGGCAGGGAGATTTTGTAGGAAAGTTGTAAGTGTCTTGATCTGTTACTAATTATGTGTTCTTAGAGACATACAATCTGAGTCTCAGTTTTCACAGATCTATTAATGAGGTCGTTTACTAGATGGTCTCTATATTTCATTTCAGCTCTTAAGATTATACATTTTCTTCTTAGAGATTTCTATGATTTTGTATAAAATCAACTTAACAAGTTTAACAGTTTTCACTAAATCCCACAAGAAACAAAATGTTCTGTTAGGCACCCAATGTGAACAGTGGATTTCATAATTCACCAAGAGAAGCAATCTGCCAGCATACCGAGAGTATGTGACAATCACCATGGGTTTCGCATGCACAGGTCCTACAAAAAGTCATTCACTGTCAAAAAAAGTTTGTCCAGTTTGTTTGAAGTTCCTGCTTGGCATGAAGTCCTCATGGATAATCACTATGCTTTTTTTGTAGTTAAAAACTGGGATAAAAGCAAACTTTTAATCTTTTAACTTTTAAACAATAAATAATACCATTACCTAATTATGACACACTTTTTTTTTTTGTGAGAAAGGGTATGGGAAATGTGAAAAGTGCTTTGAAGAATAACTTAAAAGCCTCATTTGAGTCTTTTCCATCTTCTTCTTTTTTCTCTAGATCTACAAATGAGTAGATTTTCTATAGCTACTAATTGCTGTTTGGTCAATCTTTAGGAAAAGGGTAAAAGGCCACTATCAGTAGTGAGGGCAAGAGGAGAAAAGCACAAGCTGGAGAAGCTCTAGACCAGATTGCCAACTTAGCTCCACAACCCTGATTCTATCCTGAAAGGTTTCCCAGATAATGCAGATAATGCAGTTAGGAAAAGCAGTGAGTGTTTCTGGGATGAATGAGATGGAGAAAAGAAAACAAAATACATTATTTGAGAAAGAGAAATGTAAAAAACTCACTAGTTTACTGTGTTAAAAAAAAGATGGCACATTTATTGCTACATAAATGTTATATACATATTGTGTTTTCTGTTACAGTGACAGAAAAAAATTTGAACTTCTTGCTGCTGGTTGAAAAGGTTTATCAATAATACCTTGAATTTGACACAGGATACAAATCTGCAATAAACCAACAATGGAAACTGGAGAACAAGATGAGAAGCAATTCATCTCCAACAATTAGCTCTTACAATACTCCATAGGTACTACACGGTATGCTAGAATCCTACTATGGTCTTAAAATGCTATTGTAAATTTCTGATATTAATGAACAGGTTATGGTAAATAACCCTACATTTTACTACCTAATATAATAAAATAAAGTAAGAAACTTTTACTGAAAACTTTTGATTTCAAAATCTAGAAAGAGTAATATTTAGAATTCAAGAAATTTTCTTACAAGATTATTGTATAAAAGACTAGCTACAGTGAAAATAAGCCAAATGTTTTTTTCTTTCTATTTTATGAAGGAAAGCTTCTGGGCATACTGCAAAGTCTAATATAGCGAAAAAGACAACAAGCTCTGAAGAAAAAAAGGCCAGGCAGTGGCATATGTTCACTCACACATCATAAGCAACAACTTCTGTTTAGCTGATTAACACTGAAATGAAGAACAAGGCCACAGATCGAGTCTGATGTAACTGGAGAATATATGCAAATTAAAGTAACCAAAAAGTCCACTAAATTCACAAATGACTGACTTGTTAGGAATCATCCTGATTAGAGTACCAGAAGTTCTGTCCTGTTTTTGTTCTTTCAAATTAACAGAAATCTTTAAGCTACATAGTGATTTGGGTCCTTTCCTCTGTGTGCTGATTGCCACTGTTGATGTTGGCTATAAGGAATTATTAAGCCAAGATACCTCGTTTAGCATGTTTTTCTCTCCCAGGGTTGTTGTGGTGGAAGACAGGTTTCATGGAAGTTCAAAGTGATCATGTCTTTGAAAACAACTCCTAAGGATTAGAGACAGAGAGTGCCTTAATGAACAGTATTAAGATGGACTGACAAATACTGGTTTAATGCTAATCTGGCTCATCATTTTGGGACAGGGGCAGATGGTTTGCAGTTGATTAAATCACCCACTGAATTCTTCCCCATTGACCAGCCATCCAAATGACAGAGAAATAAAGGCTAGGATAAGGAAACACGGGTGACCATTGCTCTTGTATTCCATTAGGTAATTAGCCTCAGAGTGGTGTGTTCATTTATCACACTACCTGCCTTGGTGACTACTGGGTTTTGTTATGTTCACCATAATCACAGCCTGAAAAAATCGTCTTTGTATTTTAAATGTATTTTGTGCTTACTTACAGCTAACACTTTACAAGTACTGTATGTAGTACTTACTGCTTGGAAAACAAAGCAATTTCTAAAAAGTAGATTCTTCCCTTGTAATTTACAATTTTGCTGTTACAAGCTTTCCTATGAGATCTAGAAGCCTGAAAAGTCTTGGTTATTATTAGAAATAAAGCAATGTTTATTTGGGGGAAAACCTAGAGAACAAAATTTCCCCTTTTAAAATCCTAGCTAGGCTATGGTCACAGATGGTCTCTGCTTACCACTGTAAGGTAAATGTGCAAAGCACACAGGGCTGCACGGAGGAGGCTGGACTGTGACCATAAACTATTCAGATTTAGAAATCAAATATAACACCCACAAAGAGAAAATAAAAATAAATCAAAAAATGAGAGCAAGAGAAATGCTATTCCAAGTGATATTTTCCTATTTCATGGAAAACACTATTCATATGGCAAAAGGATAGGAGAGGGCAACAAAAGACTTTTCCCTTCCTTTTTAAGACACTAATAGGTATGCCGGGAATGCTAAGGGCCAATGGTTGTCACTGCTTTGTTCTCTGCACGTGAACCGCTTTAATGTATGCTGGCATCAGCTGAGTGTAGATCAGCTTTCCACATTAAGTTTTTCCCTTTATATGTAGACCTTACAGTTTCATAACAATAAATAAAATTTGTAGTTACAATGCATTTGTCAATTCAGTTTAGGCACAAGGCAACTTCCACGGTGAGTGGAGAGATCGAGACAGTCTCTGATTGTGCAGAAGCGACACACTGCTTGCAACAAAATGATTTGTTGCAAACATCTCATGGGCTGATGTTCTATCTGATGAGCTTCCTATCTTCACTTCTGATGGAAGTGTTGACCAGTTGCTTTGATCGTAGGATTACATTTGAGTTTCTTGCTTCAAGTGTTTTGTTTTTTCTTCTCCCTCCTGTCAGGTCTGTGTCTTCAGATAATCTGAGTTGTCCAAGTCCTTATGAGGAGAGGTCACCTTCTATCTAGCCTACTGATAACTCTGGAACTGTGGCAGGGACAGCCAAGGGAGAGGACAATACCAGTTAGTACATAATTATTAAAAATAAAACACCTTCCCCCTCCCACCAACAAAACAAGCTGGTATTCCTCATCTATATCCATGTCTGCACTAAATTTGTAGTCTGCTAAGTGACTTAATGAACTTCTTCCTTTTAAGGTATAATGAAATGGTTTTACTTGATGCACATGGTAAGGTTTTTTGTTTGTTTGTTTTCAGACAGTGTCTTGCTGTATCACCCAGGCTGGAGTGCAGTGCCATGATCATGGTTCAATACAGTCTTAAACTCCTGGGCTCAAGTGATCCTCCCACCTCAGTCTCTGAGTAGCTGGGACTACAGGTGTGCACCACCACACCCGGCTATATGGTAAGATTTTTAAAGGAGATCATGTAATTACAGAACCACAAACTATAGGAGTATAAAACAGATGCAGCAATGATGCAAACCTTCATTTTAACAACATTCAAGCTGGCAATAACTGAGCTCTGAGGTGCTACTCATTCATTCCTCAGTAGTGAGACAACAGTAAAGCCCTCAATTTGCTGCTGCCTCCACTCAACCACACTGTGTTAATAGTTTACATTTATTTCATCTGAACTGAGAGCACTTGAGGTCAGAGGCCACTTTGCATTCATTTTCATATTGGTCCCAGTTCCTGGCAAATAGTAGGTCCTCAATAAATGTTTACTCAATATTTATTAACAACATTTTACTCTATTAGTACAAATTCTATACATACTTATGTTCCCAATATAATATATATAGTGGTAACTCTGTAAATCTATTATATATATATAATTTATATATATAATTATATAGATGTATATAATATACATCTGCCCTGTCCTGTCTCTTGCTGGCTTTTAATTCTGCCTATCCAATTCATGAAACCCAGGTAACATTTAGAAATAACAACCTTCACCTTTTTTTTTACCAAATGCAAATTCTGTGGGTCTGGTTTGACTATATACCTGTAGTACTGGTAGGAACTAAAATGCTCCTCAGGAAACGGGCGGAAAAGGGAAGGTTAACTAATATTGTAGTTTTCTATCAAATTCAGACTTTCAGTTTCAAAAATGAGAATAGCCCCACCCAAAAACTGACGGCGAAATGAAACATAATATATACTATGTAAATATATATATGTAAATATATAATATATATCTTTTAGTTAAAATTAACTAAATTTTAATAAAATAGTTTTAAATAGAATCATAACTTTTACTTCCTTATTAAACAATAACCACAGTATTGTTTAGGTACACAGTGATGCTCTTAGGGATGGAAAACTAAGATATTCAAAGCTACTTGGCCTATATTACATGATAGCAAATTTTTGTATGTCTATAACCAGTCATTCTGTGGTCATGTCTCAGCCATTTTGATTCTAGTAGCATTTTTCCTGCTGCCCTGTCTCTTGCTGCTTTTAATCTGCTATCCAATTCATGAAACCAGATAACTATCTTTATGAAATTAGCAACCTCAGCACATATTCTAAGATGACAAACACTAGCCTATACAACTTACGGAACAAAGTGCATTCACTACATGTCTCATATCTTGATGCCTTTTTAAACTTAAAAGAATTCTTGATCCTTTTTTGATAGGTGGGAATGCCCAAAGTTTAATTTTAACCTAAGTGAGAAAATTTCCACATTATAAAGAGATAAGGGTAGAGCTATGAAAGCAGTATGAAATACAGAAGTAGTAAAAGCACAGGAAGGAAGAAGAAGGAAACGAGAGATGAGAATGAGAAGACAAAGTTGAAGGAGTAAGAGAGAGACTGGGAAGAAAACAAGAGGAAATGGGTAGAACTAACTAGAGCGAGACAAGAAAATAAGACATAGGCTCCAAGAGAAGTGTTAGGGCAGAATGACTAGCGCTTTTTCACAGCTTGGTGGTTATCTGGGACCTGAGCTTAAGAAGTTACCTCTCCCATCACTCTTCTTTGAAATAATCTATCAATTTAGAAAGTCTCTTTTGCACTGATAAATAGTGGCATGGTTTTATTTTAAAACTTCAAAGTTAATTTTTTAGCTGGGCTCAGCGGCTCATGCCTGTAATCCCAGCACTTTGGGAAGCCGAGGCGGGCAGATCACTTGAGGTCAGGAGTTTGAGACCAGGCTGGGCAATCTGGTGAAACCCTGTCTCTACTAAAAATACAAAAAAATTAGCTGGGTGTGGTGGTGCATGTCTGTAATCCCAGCTACTCAGGAGGCTGAGGTGGAAGAATTGCTCAAACCCAGGAGGCGAGAGTTGCAGTGAGCCGAGATGATCGCGCTATTGCACTCCAGCTCAGGTGACAGAGTGAAACTCCATCTCAAAACAAACAAACAACAATAAAACCAACAACAAAAATCCCGAACAAACATAAAACTTCAAGGTTTATTTTGAAACAAAATATTTATTGTTTCATAGCAGTCTATATTTTCTGTAGAGTATGAAACAATGATTTAGGTTTTAGAGGATCTGTAAACTAGCTTAGCTCTTGCCTAAAGTCTCTGACATGTACAATCTCTTAGACTGCTGGCTACTTTTTGTGGGGGAGGTAGTTTGAGGTTTTCTCCAGTGTGCTAATGTTACAGTTATAATTGATTTATGAAATAACTGCCTTAACTCTTCCTTTCTTTTACCCTAAATGAAATCTTCTGTGTGGTCTGGTTTGACCCTGTATGTGCTCTCATTTGACCCTCTATATATAGTGGTGGTAGGAACTAAATCCCTCAGGAAAAGGTGAGTCAGTAATATTTGTAGTTTATCTACCAAATATTCTATCAAATTCCAGACTTTCAGTTCAAAATTGAGAGCCACAAAACTGACCAAATGAAACTGCACTTCATATTTTTTTCTGTTCCACACCCCACACTCATCTGCCTTTACTTACTACTTTTAATCTGTTGATAAAATTGGGAAAAAAACTACATACTGCTGAAGGCAGGTTATAAAAGTGAAGTTACCAGCCGGGTGAGGTGGCTCACGCCTGTAATCCTAGCTCTTTGGGAGGCTGAGGCGCATGGATCACCTGAGGTCAGGAGTTCAAGACCAGCCTGGCCAACATGGTGAAACCTCATCTCTACTAAAAATACAAAAATTAGCCAGGCATGGTGGTGCGCACCTGTAATCCCAGCTAGTCTACTCGGGATGCTGAGGCAGGAGAATTGCTGGAATCTGGGAGGCAGAGGCTGCAGTGAGCCAAGATTGTGCCACTGCACTCCAGCCTGGGCGACAGAGCAAGACTCCGTCTTGAGGGAAAAAAAAAAAATCACAAGGAACTGAATTGTGTTTAGTCCACGAAGAGGAAGATATAAAGAATAGTCCTTGAACAAGTAAAATTCCACCAGAGAGAAGGGCATTCTGGCTCTACCATATATAATAACTTCAAATTCATTAATAGATTCTAGAAGGTGTTAACTGATGTGCTTGCAAGTGGGGGGGAAGCATCATATCATAAACTTGCATTATTGATCCAAATAGAAGTAATAACTTTTTTATATATAAAGGCTTCATGACAAAGAGCTAGATAATTAGCAGAAAACTGGTTGATGATATAGTCAAGCATTTCTGAATAAAGAAATGAAGAACATGAGTGGTAGCATGAGCGTTTTCTGATGGCTGAGTCACTTTATTATTTCTTCTTGGATCAGGAAGATACTCATGTAAGAGAGTAAACATGACGATTCAGAACAGAATAACCAAAGTCACAAGGTACTGTCACACTTTGAAGAAAATGGTAATTTCGTATAAAATGACACTGGCTCTCTAAGTCTGAAAATGTAACAGAAAGACAAACTGTTGTATTTCAAATTACATGTGACCTTTACAATGGCCACTGCTCACTACAGAATTCTGTTCAAAGATTCTAACCCAGTTTAAGATGAGTCTTAAGGTTATTTCCTTGTTGTTTCTTTTCAAACCCGTACTTACCTGGTTGATGTTTACATATGACCCATAGGGTTGGTAGTTTCACTAAGCCCAGGATGGGTTCCTGGCAGTGTGGTTGGCGGCTCTGCCGATACGGCAGAAACTTTTTCTTCTTCCCTTCTCTTAAGGCAGGCTGCTTTGGGGTTAAGGTTCCTCTCTAAAACAGGAGGAAAGAATTTTTATCACTATGGTTTGAAGTTATAAACTAGGTCTCAAGCTGAACAAATTGCTGTTATTTTCTTTCTGTGGGGATTACCAATCTCTGTGTAACTTCGTTCCCATACTAAGTATCATCACATAGAAGAAACAACGTGCTCACACAAAACCTCAGCATTGAACTGAGCATCCAGATTTATACTTCTAAGTGACCATTTTGTGTTTTCTTCATTTTTTTGCTCATGATTTAGTCTTCTAGGGTTTGATTTGATTTAAATCAAAATGCTACTCTTCACTCAAACATTTTGGCAAATGCTCTTGTTATTAGGCTGCCAAGTCTCTTCAATGTCCTGCTAAGACACGGTACACTGAATTGACATGAATGCTGACATCTTGTACTTAGAGAGAGACATCTGCGCTTTATCTAAAAGTTACCAGTTCAGAAAAGGATAAAGTAAGAGATATCCTCAGCTATTCCTCTAAAGCAGTGATCCCCAACCTTTCCGGCACCAGGAACTGGTTTCGTGAAAGACAATTTTTCCATGAATTGGGTACGGGGGGAAGGGAGCGGGATGGTTTCACAATGACTTAAGCACATGACATTTATTGTGCACTGTATTTCTATTATTATTACATTGTAATATAAAATGAAATAATTATACAAGTCACCATAATATAGAGTCAGTGGCAGCCCTGAGCCTGTTTTCCTGAAACGAGATGGCCCCACCTGGGGGTAATGGGACAGAAGGACAGATCATCAGGCATTAGACTCTCATAAGGAGCAGGCAATCTAGATCCCAGATACCTTGCATATGCAGTTCACAATAGGGTTCACGCTCCTATGAGAATCTAATGCTGCTGCTCATCTGACAGGAGGTGGAGATGCAAATGATGGGGAGTGTCTGTAAATACAGATGAAGCTTCGCTGGATTGCTCTCTGCTCACCTCCTGCTGTGCAGCCAGTCCAGTTCCTAACAGGCCACTGGTACTGGTCCGGGGCACAGGGGTTGGGGACCCCTCTTCTATAGGAAATCTGCCAGTTCAAGGGAGAGGGATAGATAGCTGGTGCACATGTTACTTTTCTACTTTGATATATATGTGAAACGAGATGACTGAGTTGGTCTTTCTATTGCTGGAGGTGTTATTAAAAGGGTGGTAAAAACCTCTGCTGCTTCTTATAAAAGATAACAAAGAAGACCACATGGGATCTGTGACATGGGCATTTTCAAAAGAGGTTAAAGAATAAGCTGAGAGGTACAAGGATCACTTGAGCCCAAGAGTTGTCAAGGGTGCAGTGATTGCGCCACTGCATTCCAGCCTGGATGACAGAGGGAGACACTGTCTCAAAAAAAAAAAAAAAAAAAAAAAAAAAAAAAAAAAAAATAGGGTGCTATTGTGAGAAATAAAGGGAAAGAAAATCCATCAGATCAAAGACCCACTGGATCAAAATCTACTTACACACTACTATTCCTGTTGGATTTTTTAAAAAATGAGTTTTAAGCCCAAGATATCCATAGCTTCTGATATAGCTTTTTATTTGATTATTTGATTATAACATATAGTATAGGTTAAAAGTTGCTCCACATATTTTATAAATGGATTAAAATGCCCTAATGAATATAACATAAAGGGATCATTTGTAATTAGTTTGGAATGAAAATAGTATTTTTTAGAAGTTATATTTTATGTCAGATTTTCTTGAAATGAGGGCATAGCCAATGTATCATTATTACAGCTCTCCTTTTCCATGTCCCCACCCCACCCCGACCATTTTTTCAGAGATAGGGTCTCACTACGTTGCCCAGGCTTGCCTTTAACTCTTGGGCTGAAAGGATCTTCCCACCTCAGCCTGTCAAAAAGCTGGGACTACCAGCAAGTGCCACTGTACCGGCTTTCCCTTTAAAGTAAGGTAAAAGTGAATTTGAATGTATATATTTCAATCAACATTTATAGCTCACATTGAAGTTTTTAAAAAGTAAACAAAACTTCATTACAGTAAACTTAGCTGACTCCTGACTACCAGTGATGCATATTAATAAAATTTCATTTTAGAGTTCTAATTTTCTAAGCCCTTGTATTTACGGAAAGACATAGAGCCTATACAACTATAAGAAGGATGAATGAATGAAGAAAGAAAGATATACTCTTAGTTAATGTATCAGGATAACTAGTAGGAGAAAATACCATGTTCATCATTATGCAAAAAATATTAAGAGCTACTTTCTTAATAAGTAGTTGTGCACCTCTAACAAATAAGAGTTTGTCCTTCATCAGTTTTGTTTTTTGTAAGAGACTATGGGCCGGGTGCAGTGGCTCATGCCCGTAATCCCAGCACTTTGGGAGGCCAAAACAGGCGGATCACCTGAGGTCAGGAGTTTGAGACCAGCCTGCATGGTCTCTACTAAAAACACAAAAAATTAGCCGGGCATGGTGGCAAGTGCCTATAATCTCAGCTACTCAGGAGGGTGAGGCAGGAGAATCACTTGAACTAGGGAGACGGAGGCTGCAGTGAGCCGAGATCGCGCCATTGCACTCCAGCCTGGGTGACAAGAAGAGCGAAACTCTATGTCTCCAAAAAAAAAATAAAAGAGAGACTGTGGAGGTTAAAGTCTCATATAACGACCCGAGAGACTGAGAAGAGGGTATAAATTAGTATGTAAAACTTAAAGAGGAGAATGTGAGATGTGAAAATTTTCCAACTGAAAAAAGGCTCACATTTCTCTTTATAATGGAAAATTGCTCTTAGCTAACAGTGACTCTATCACATCAGCATCTAGGAGACATGATGAGAAATGCTGGGAAGGACCAGCACCAAAAACTCAGTAAATTAGGCAAGATTTTCCAGATTCCTAGAGTCAGACAGACAAAGAACACTTCTGGCAGGAAGAACAATACTATGGCAGACTCTAGGAAATGTGAAGTAAATAAACAACTTTGATTCAAAAAAAGCTAAGGCTACTCTTTCATACCTCTTGGTGTGAGACAGAAGACCACGGCAAACGTGTGTTAAGTAGCCAGAAAGATCTGGTACTTCTCGTGACCTGCAGGGCAGGAGAAATATGTCTTCCAAAATTTCAATTAGGGGAATTCAATCTATTGACTTCTTATGTAGCTGAGGACTTGACTCTCTTATAACATTAACTTTGCAACATGTTTATAGCAAAACTTTTGGCTCACTAGTCACTTCTGACATTATTATGACTAGGAAAATATTTATGTTATTACGACTACATGGAGACAGCTGCTGAGGTAAGAATTTTACAGTAGCCTGGGCAAGATAGTGAGACACTGTCTCTACAAAAATTTAAAAATTAGCCAGGCGTGCTGGTACCCGCCTGTAGTCCCAGCTACTTAGGGGGTTGAGGTAGGAGCATCACTTGAGTCTGGGAGGTTGAGACTGCAGTGAGTCATGATTGTGCCACTGCACTCTAGCCTGGGCAAGAGAGCAAAACCCCGAGGAAGAAAGAAAAGGAAAGGAAAGAAAAGAAAATACAAGACAAGAAAAGAAAAAAAGGAAGGAAGGAAGACACAAGGAAAGAATGAAAAAGAAAGAAACAAAGGCAGAAAGAAAGCATAAGACAAAAAGAAAGGAGAGAAAGAAAAGAAAAAAGGAGGAAAGAAAGAAGAAAAGAAAGAAAAGAAAAGAAAGAAAGAAAAGAGAGAGAGAGATGGAGGGAGGGAGGGGAGGGACAGAGAGAGAGAGGGGGAGGGACAGAGGGAGAGACAGGGAGGGAGAGACAGGGAGGGAGAGAGAGGGAGGAAGAGAGAGGGAGGGAGGGAGAGAGAGGGAAGGAGGGAGGGAGGAAAGATTTGATCCTTTTGTAGTTCGTGAGCATGATGATTGGGTGTTCACGAGTGTGTGTGAGATGTGCCACCCTCTCAAATTTGCTATGACCTCAGCACAATGCCCACCTGACCTTAACTTGGAAAAAAAAAAAGAAAGAAAAACTCTTTTTTACAGTAATTGCTCCCTTGCTCATATAACTGTTTATTTTTCCTATAGTTACTTGTTTTCTCATTTGTTAGTAATGCAAATTCCATCTCCCCAACCCCACCATTAAATGCTCCAAGAGATCTAACAAATGCCTATCAATATATTTTCCTAATCTTGAACACATCGTATTATCAATTAATTCCATTTTCTTTCCTTGGAAACCTTTCTTCTGCTACTAATAATATTCAATTTTCAATGGATTAGTTGCTCTCTAGGCCCAGTAGCTCTTTGTCTTTTTGCTGTTTTTCTATGTTAAATCCTTTGTTTCCTGGATTCTATAGCATTTGTCTTTGTTGATTATGCACTTATTTGGCTAAAGTATATGTTCCAGATGCTTTCTGAAAAAATATACACGAGCCAAGTGTGGTGGCTAATGCCTGCAGTTCCAACTACCTGGAAGGCTGAGGTGGGAGGACCGTTTGTGCCAGGAGTTTGAGACCACCCTGGGCAACACAGTGAGACTCTGTCTCTATTTTTTAAAAGAATGTACGAGGAAGGTAAATTTTTAAAGGATTTGCATATCTGAAATATCTTTTTTTTTTTCTTCTTTGGGATAGGTTCTCACTCTGCTGCCCAGACTGGAGTGTGGTCCTACATCATAGCTCACTGCAGCCTCAATCTTCTAGGGCTCAAGTGATCCTCCCATCTCAGCCTCCCAAGTAGCTGGTACTACAGATGTGAGCCACCATGCCCAGCTAATTTTTAAAACTTTTTAAGAGATGGGGCCTAATTATGTTGCTCAGGCTGGTCTCAAGCCATCTCCTAGGCTCAAGCGATCCTCCTGTCTTGGCCTCCCATGTGCTGGGATTATAGGCATAAGCCACTGTGCCCAGCCAACTCAATTTTTTTTTTTTTTTGAGATGAAGTCTCGCTCTGTCGCCAGGCTGGAGTGCAGTGGCGCAATCTTGGTTCACTGCAACCTCTGCCTCCCAGGTTCAAGCGATTCTCCTGCCTCAGCCTCCCTAGTAGCTGGGACTTCTTGTGTGCACCAGCACACCCAGCTAATTTTTGTATTTTTAGTAGAGACGGGGTTTCACCATGTTGCCAAGGATGGTCTCGATCTCTTGACCTCGTGATCTGCCCGCCTCAGCCTTCCAAAGTGCTGGGATTACAGGTGTGGGCCACTGCGCCCGGCTGCCAACTTAATTTTTATTTAGAGACAGGGTGGACTTGGCACTGTCACCCAGGCTGGAGTGTAGCAGCATGATCATAGCTCGCTTCAGCCTCAATTCCTGGGCTCAAGTGGTTCTCTTGACTCAACATCCCAAGTAGCTGGGACTACAGGCACACACCCAGCTTATGTGGAATAGTTTCATTCTATTTTCACCTTTGATTGCCTGGCAACGTATAGAATTCTAGGTTGAAACCGGCTGGGTGTAGTGGCTCATGTATGTGATCTCAGCACTTTGAGAGGCTGAGGTAGGCGGATCACCTGAGGTCAGGAGTTTCAGACCAGTCTGGTCAACATGTGAAACCCTGTCTCTACTAAAAATATAAAAATTAACTGGGCATGGTAGTATGTGCCTGTAATCCCAGCTACGGAGGAGGCTGAGGCAGGAGAATCACTTGAAGTCAGAAGGCAGAGGATGCAGTGAGCCAAGGTCACACCACTGCACTCCAGCCTGGGTGACAGAGCGAGACTCTGTTTCAAAAAAAAAAAAAAAGAATTCTAGGTTGAAATTATTTTCCTCAGAAATTTGAAGGTACTGCTCCACTATCTCCTGCAATCCAGTACTACTGTCCAGAACGCTGATGATATTTTGATTCTTGTTTCTTTATCTGTAAGCTATTTATATTTTATCTCCAGAAGCTTTAGAATATTGTTTTTACCCTAATGCCCTGAAATTTCACGATTATGTATTTTAACTTCAGGGCATTTAAGAAATCAATATGTTTAGCACAAGATTAGATCTTACCACTCTTTTTTTTTTTTTTTTTTGAGGCGGAGTCTCGCTCTGTCGCCCAGACTGGAGTGCAGTGGCGCAATCTCGGCTCACTGCAAGCTCCGCCTCCCGGGTTCACGCCATTCTCCTGCCTCAGCCTCCTGAGTAGCTGGGACTACAGGCGCCCGCCACCTCGCCCGGCTAGTTTTTTGTATTTTAGTAGAGACGGGGTTTCACCATGTTAGCCAGGATGGTCTCGATCTCCTGACCTCGTGATCCGCCCGTCTCGGCCTCCCAAAGTGCTGGGATTACAGGCTTGAGCCACCGCGCCCGGCCTGCAAGATCTTACCACTCGAGACATGGATTCTTTGGTACTTAGAAACAAGTAAGTAAGTACCACTATTCCATCGACTTTCTATCCTACATGCAGCTTTTGCTATTTCATCTGCTATGGTCTCCTCTCTCATCTGTCATTGTGGGTTAAAATAAATGTCGTTTTTATTTATTTTAGTGGGGATGTAGGAAAGACTGCAGTATTATCACTGCATATGCTAAGTCTACCACATTTAACCATCTCATTGCACCAGAATCCCCTGGGGGTAAGGTTTGGAAATGTTTGAGAAAAGAAAAGGTTCAGGTGCTTCTGGGACCAGCCAGATTTCAAAACCACTGTCCTAGACCATTTATCTTCAAACTCACTTGGAGAACAGGAAACTGAAAATCTAATAGTTCTCTTATCACTAAATTATCAAAAGAACAGTGAGCTGACTGAGCTGACCTGTGAAAGAGCTTGAGAGGAGGAAATGTTTAACCACTGAGTCCTGAGTAATGCCGACAGTACAAACTTGAAGGTCATTTGTTTTATCTGCTAGGGAATAAAAATGGCATAGGTACAAATAACGTAGTCAGGAAAATGGAAAAGCTTAAATTGGCAGTGGGGACTTAGGGTTTGACAGGTCGGGCAACAAGGCACAAAAAATGCTCTGGCACAATCTGAGGCTTAGAAGAGAAGCCACTCTTCTCACTCTTCTCTGGGATGAACTGCTGGACCTGGGTCAGCTTGCCTCCTGGTAAAACTACTTATCCAGGGATTGTGACAGGTTGGGTCACAATCAGATACAGTCTTGAAGCATCATCCCAAACCAGAAGGGAAGCCAGAGTGCAGAGGATGCCCAAATAGGTCATGTAAACAAAAGCTGTTTTTATAGAAAGGGCTGGATCAGGGACTGCGAAGGAGGGTCCCTGTAGGGATAAAGAGGCTCTCAAAAGTGATCAAGTCACCAAAATAACTCAAAACTATAGGTAAATCAAGGAAAAGACAGTGGCTATACAAAACTTTGAAGGTGTTGCCAAAGACAAGGCACAGGTATTGTGGCCTGTATGAAGGGTTCTAAACCCTGTATGACAACCACCATAGTGTCCTTCAAGGAGCCTGAGCCCAGGCATGGTGGCTCAAGCCTATAGATGCTTGAGGCCAGGATTTCAAGACCAGCCTGGGCAACAATGAGACCATCTCTACATACATACATACATACATACATACATACATACATACATACCTTACAAAGATCCCTGGGCTTTTATGTAAAGTCCTAAGACAAGGCTTCAAGCCCACCCTGAAGGCAGGGGAGAAGTAGGCTTTTCTGAACATCAAAGCAATCCCTAACGAAGTTACAGTTCAGTGTATTTGAAATCTGTTCAAACTCTCATCAGTCAAAGACTCCTTAGACAGAGCTTTGCAGAACTGTATGAAATAGTCAGTACCCATAACAGACCAGAAAGTCAGTAGTAAGAAAGCCTAGATGATAGATCTTCTCTCAGACTCAGCTTTTCTGTTCTAGGTGCCCACATGGAACCACTGCAAATTCCAATGTTACAAATGAATAAGGTCCATCTAGGCATGGTAGAATTTATGTTTATTTATGTTTGTGTTTTTCAAACACAGAAGTATTTCTCGTTTTAATGGCTTAGAGATGAAGTAGGTATCTCTGTGTTTAAAAAAAAAAGTTTTTTAAAACACAAATGACTGCATTCTGATTCTAATGCACTATAGGAGGAAAAGGTGCTGTGTATTAGAATAAATTCTGGTACTCCTGTTGACCAGACAGTAAGACTTTCACAGCTGAGATGGAGGCAGTGGCTTTAACAATAAATGGCTGGGTGAAGTCAGGGTAGAAGATATCCCAGGCTGAAGAGGAGGAGGATGAGTGTACTTGAACCACTGAACATAGGTGCCTTGCTGCCTTCAGAGCGAGACAAAGGGTGTCAGACATAATTCAAGGAAAAAAAAAAACATTAGTAAAGTGACAGGAGGTATCAGTAGTTCAAGGAACCACTGCTTCTGCCACAGGTGAGTGGGTAACAATCTGCCTCCTCGTGGATATCCCAAGGGAGTCTATAACTCTTTGAAGATTAGGTTTCATTAACATTTATACTCCACAGATATTTCAAGGACCTTGGGAGAAGAGGAGCAAGTATCCATTTTTAATATTAGGTTGATTATACACAAAATGAAGATATCCCTCATTCTCATTCATTAAATATATTGGAGGGAAGTGGATGAATTAACTACTACTGTATATATTTCTGCAAGTTTGTTTAAGTTCTCTAACTCTGGTTTTCCTAAGAAAGAGTACTCATTCTGCAATCTATGCTGAGGCTCCATGGCTGTAGTTTTCAAGCATCTGCCCACCCTATTCTTTTTTGAATCTTCTTCACACAAAATCGAAAGAATTCCTCTCAGAGAGACTAGTGGTCAGATCTGGAACCTAGGGCCCCATCTATGAATTCCTTGCAAAAAGGCTTAGGATATTTTAAGACAATATGTAAGTATATGGAGAAACTCAAGCTTGATGGTAAAACCTCTTAAAGACAAGAAGTTTCTATTATTTGATAACCCAGGGTCTAGGACATAGCTGGTTGGAACACAGGAGCTATGCAATAAATACACATTGAACAAATGAAGTTTCAAAGGTTCTTCAAGGCTGCAACAAACTTCCTGAAAAATGAAAGTGAGTCAGCAGTGGGTGAGCTGTTTTGCCCTTAAGGACACACAGGCATGCCAATGTATGTTAGCCCAAAAAGTTTTTGGTGTTTCTGGTCTGGGGTCAACAAAGAAGCCCTGAGACCTTATTTATATGGGTGTAAAGGTATCTGGCAAAGGCAGAAGGGACCATGACAAGGCATCCTATTAACCAGCAGGGCATGGTAGATACTCTAAAGTAGAGCAGGCAAGAAAATGAATACAGAGAAGTAGGAAACACATAAAGAGCAGGGAGGAGGGTAGGTCCAGGCAGGTAAATTTGATGGTTGAGAGATCAGAAGCAACCAGAGCAAAGGGACACAAAGCACTACTGCTGAGCGGCAGGTAGAGGCTGTTTGTTCTCTGCTTTGTTTCACAGAATTACTCTCTAATGGTTGAGAACACTGAGCCCACAGATACTGGGTAATACAGTGAGACAGAGGTGAGAATACAAGAAAAACGACCCTGATGATACAGTAGCAGAAGTACTGGGAGAAATAACAAACAATTTCCCCAAGCAGAAGAGCAACTATAAACAGAAATGTCTGCCCATCTGAAGCAGAACAGTTATACATCTCGGCTGAACCTACTTACCTCTGACTTGCTGTTCTAGACTAAGGATGACTGCCACAGCTTGATGAAGAATAAGGAGTTTTGTTTGGGGTTTTTCACTCTTCAAGTGAAGTTGACACATTCGGCCAAGCTCTTTGAATGCTTCATTAATATCCCGCACGCGTAAGCGTTCTCTGGCATTGTTAGCCATCCGTCTCTCCTTCTCCCTTTCTATCTTCTGTTCAGGGTTCAAATCCTCATCTTCATTAGTACTGCTAGAAAATAAAGTAATGACAAAGTCTATTAGGTTCCCTATAAAGTAAGATATGCTGATTGTGCACAACTATAAAGCGTAAAGAGGGATATGAAAACTACCTATAAATTTTGTAAACAGTTGTAATAGGTGCAGTTAACATGACTGTATATTCCTTTCCAATTTTTCTTCAATGCATATATACAGTCATATAGTTGAAATATACCACATACACACACTCTGAAGTGCATTTTTCATTGCACATTATAGCATAAAGATTTCTCCAGAAACTCTTCATAAATATAAGAATAACAACTACATAATGTACTAGCATCTTGCTACACAAAACGTGATCCACAAATCAGCAGCATCAGCATTACTGGGAGCTTATTAAAAATACTGGAGTAGAATCTCGCAGGTTCTACTCCCATCTTACTGAATTAGAAGCTGCATTTTAACATGTTCCCCAGATGACTGATACACACATTACAGTTTGAAAGCCCTCCTAGTACATGAATGTATAATTTACTTAGCTTATGCTCTTAAATATACTCTGGCGGTTACCTGGTAAGAAGAAAGAAGGAAAGCTTAAGATACAGATTGAGAGAAGTATCTCAGAAAATGGCTATTTTTTGTTCTAGAGAGAAATTATCATCAGTGGTGATGATTATAAAACACGGGAGAAAAGACACAATTTTTTGAAGGGCAAATTGGCAAAACGAATCCAGAGCCTTAATGTTTATTACCTCTTGATCAGCAATTCCAACTTTGGAAATTCATCCTAAGGATATAATTAGAGATGCACATAGAAATTTATGTAAAGGGAGATGATCACAGAATTATTTACATTAGCAATATATTGGGATCTAATAACAGGAAATGAGTTAAATAAATCATAGTACATTCAGACAATGCACCGTTATGTAGTTTCTAAAATCAAGCTGCAGATTATGCTAAGTAAAAAAAGCCAGTCATGAAAGATCATATACATACTCTACAATTCCATTTACGTGAACTTCTAGAAAAGACAAAACTATGGTAACAGAAAGCAGATCAATGGCTGCCAAGGACCATGGGATTGAGGAAAGGGACTCACTACCAAGGGGAACAAGGACATTTTTTGAGGTGGTGAAAATATTCAACATTATGAATATGGTGGCTGTTATATAACTTTTACACTTGTCAAAATGACAAAATATACACATTTTAACAAACATACAGACTGTATATTTAAAATTAGTGAATTTTATTATTACATGTGTATTAAGCCTCAATAAAGCTGATCCAAAACAAAAACACAACACTTTAAAAAAATACATTGTTGAGGTGGGTCACTTCCAAGATGGCCGAATAGGAAGAGCTCTGGTCTACAGCTCCCAGCAAGATTGATGCAGAAGATGGGTGATTTCTGCATTTCCAACTGAGGTACCTGGTTCATCTCATTGGGAATGGCTGGACAGTGGGTGCAGCCAATGGAGGGTGAGTTGAAGCAGGGCGGGGCATCGCCTCACCCAGGAAGTGCAAGGGGTTGGGGGATTACCCTTTCCTAGCCAAGGGAAGCCATGAGTGACTGTACCTGGAGCAGCAGTACACTCCTGCCCAAATACTGCGCTTTTCCCATGGTCTTTGCAACGAGCAGACCAGGAGATTCCCTCCCGTGCCTGGCACAGTGGGTCCCAGGCCCACGGATCCTTGCTTGCTGCTAGCACAGCAGTCTGACACCGACCTGGGATGCTTAAGTTTGGCCGGAGAAAGGGCATCTGCTATGCTGAGGCTTGAGTAGGCAGTTCTATGCTCACAGTGTAAACAAAGTGGCAGGGAAGCTCGAACTGGGTGGAGCCCACTGCAGCTCAGCAGGGCCTACTGCCTCTCTAGATTCCACCTGTGGGGCAGGGCATATCTGAACAAAAAGCAGCAGACAGCTTCTCCAGACTTAAACAGCCCTGCCTGACAGCTTTGAAGAGAACAGTGGTTCTCCCAGCGTGGCATTCGAGCTCCGATAACGGACAGACTGCCTCCTCAAGTGGGTCCCTGACCCCCGTGTAGCCTGACTGGGAGACACCTCCCAGGAGGGACCGAAAGACACCTCACACAGGCGGGTGCCCCTGTGGGACAAAACTTTCAGAGAAAGGATCAGGCAGTAATATTTGCTGTTCTGCAGCCTCTGCTGGTGATACCCAGAAAAACAGGGTCTGGAGTGGACCTCCAGCAAACTCCCAACAAACCTGCAGCTGAGGGGCCGGTCTGTCAGAAGGAAAACTAACAAACAGAAAGGAATAGCATCAACATCAACAAAAAGGACATCCACACCAAAACTCCATTTGTAGGTCACCAACATCAAAAACCAAAGGCAGATAAAACCTTATCTTTGTGAGGTTTTATCTACCCAGCCAGAGCAGAAAGGCTGAAAATTCCAAAAGCCAGAACGCTGGTTCTCCTCCAAAGGGACACAACTGTTTATCAACAAGGGAGCAAAACTGGATGGAGAATGAGTCTGACAAGCTGACAGAAGCAGGCTTCAGAAGGTCAGTGACAACAAACTTCTCCAGGCTAAAGGAGCATGTTTTAACCCACTGTAAGGAAGCAAAAAACTTTGAAAAAAGGCTAGACGAATGGCTAAATAGAATAACCAGTGTAGAGAGGACCTTAAATAACCTGATGGAGCTGAAAACCACAGTACGAGAACTTCGTGAAGCATACACAAGCTTCAATAGCTGATTTGATCAAGCAGAAGAAAGGATATCAGTGATTGAAGATCAAATTAATGAAATAAAGCAAGAAGACAAGATTAGAGAAAAAAGAGTGAAAATAAATGAACAAAGCCTCCAAGAAATATGTGACTATGCGAAAAGACCAAATCTACATTTGATTGATGTACCTGAAAGTGATGGGGAGAATGGAACCAAGTTAGAAAACACTCTTCAGGATATTATCCAGGAGAACTTCCCCAACCTAGCAAGGCAGGCCAACATTCAAATTCAGGAAATACAGAGAACACCACAAAGATACTCCTCAAGAAGAGCAACTCCAAGACACATAATTGTCAGATTCACCAAGGCTGAAATGAAGGAAAAAATGTTAAGGGCAGCCAGAGAGCAAGGTCAGATTACCCACAAAGGGGAGCCCATCAGACTAACAGCGGATCTCTCAGCAGAAACCCTACAGGCCAGAAAAGAGTGGGGGCCAATATTCAACATTCTTAAACAAAATAATTTTCAAGCCAGAATTCCATATCCAGCCAAACTAAGCTTCATAAGTGAAAGAGAAATAAAATCCTTTACAGACAAGCAAATGCTGAGAGGTTTTGTCACCACCAGGCCTGCCTTACAAGAGGTCCTGAAGGAAGCACTAAACATGGAAAGAAACGACCGGTACCAGCCACTGCAAAAACGTACCAAATTGTAAAGACCACTGACGCTATGAAGAAACTGCATCAATTAATGGGCAAAATAACCAGTAGTATCATAATGACAGGATCAAATTAACACATAACAATATTAACCTTAAATTTAAATGGGCTAAATGCCCCAATTAAAAGACAGAGACTGACAAATTGGACAGAGTCAAGACCCATCAATGTGCTGTACTCAGGAGACCCACGTCACGTGCAAAGACAAACATAGGCTCAAAATAAAGGGATGGAGGAAGATCTACCAAGCAAACAGAACGGAAAAAAAAAAAAAAAAAGCAAGCAGGGGTTGCAATCCTGGTCTCTGATAAAACAGACTTTCAACCAACAACGATCAAAAGAGACAAAGAAGGCCATTACATAATGGTAAAGGGATCAATGCAACAAGAAGAGCTAACTATCCTAAATATATACACACCCAATACAGGAGCACCCAGATTCATAAAGTAAGTTCTTACAGACCTACAAAGAGACTTAGACTCCCACACAATAATAACGTGAGACTTTAACACCCCACTGTCAATATTAGATCAACGAGACAGAAAATTAACAAGGATATTCAGGACTTGAACTCAGCTCTGGACCAAGCGGACTTAACAGTCATCTACAGAACTCTCCACCCCAAATCAACAGATCTCAGCACCACATCGCACTTATTCTAAAATTGACCACATAATTGGAAGTAAAACACTCCTCAGCAAATGTAAAAGAATAGAAATCACAACAAACTGTCTCTCAGACCACAGTGAAATCAAATTAGAACTTATCAGGGAAAAAAAAAAAAGTAAACAGTGGTTAATTCTGAATAGTGGGGTTTCTTGTGATTTCTGTGTATAGTTTTCTGTATTTTCTAAATTTCTGTAATGAAAATAGACTATATAATCAGAAAAAATATGAGGGAGATGCTCTGTAACAGCTTATAGAAAGTTCTATTTATGATTCAGATATAAATTACTGACCATGGCTTCTCAGAACCCTGAAATAATGTGCAAAAATATCAGACATTTTTACCTCTTCTTTAATACCCTGAGTATTCTAATAAAAGAACAAGTACACAGGCCAGGCATGGTGGCTCGTGCTTGTAACCTTAGTGGTTTGGGAAGCTGAGGAGGGCATGGGGGAACTGCCTGAGTCCAGCAGTTTGAAGTTATTGGCCACTGCACTCCAGCCTGGGTGACAAACAGAGACCTTGTCTCTAAAAAGTATGCAATATCTTTTGACAAAAGAAAATCACTGGTTCTTTGACTTCAAAAAGGCTTTTAAAGATCAACGAGCCCAATGGTGTCCACAGATAGCCACTCATTAGAATCTCCAGGAGCACTTAAAAAACACAGCTTTCCAGGTCTCACTACCAGGGATGCTAGAGTCACTAATTTAGTGAGTTTGGGTTGGGACCTAGGCACCTGTATTTTTAAAATGTTCCAGGGTCTGTGCAGCAGGGCTGAGAACCACTTCAAGACCTAGGATCACATAGCTAATTGGTGGCAGTATAATGATGAGATGTCAGGTCAGTGCTCCACGGAAGCAAGCCTACACCATACACTTAAAATTACCACCATAACATTACCACTGTAACAGTATATATAGTACCGTTCTTGAGTGCTTACTGTGTGCTACACAGTGTGCAAAGGGTTTTACATGCATCATTTTCAGGTTATTCCTACAAGAATCCTGTAACAGAAAGTCTCTTTTTAGAGAAGAAGAAACTGAGCTCAAAGACTTGCCCAAAATCACTTATAAGTATGTAATGGAACCACAATTCAAACCCTTATTTTGTCCAAGGGTCATGTTATTAACCTATTCATTATTATGGACTATTACTAACCTATTACGCTGCCTCCTAATTTCTGATGACCTATAATATGGGTCAGCAAACTGATCTATGAGCTGGTCATCCGTTTTTGTAAGTAAAATTTTATTGGAACAGCGATACCCATTTGACTTTGACTACTTTTGTGCTATGATGGCAGAGGTGAGTAGCTGTGACAGAGAGTGTATGTCCAATAAAGCCTAAAAGAGTCACTATTTGGGCCTTTATAGAGAAAGTTTGCTGATTCCTGATCTACAAGAAGATGAATACAGAAGAAAGATGTAAATTGTTTCCCTTAAAATTCTATTTGAATAAAAACTATGTAAGAGTTAAGATGCCTCCACAGAGTGGTCTCTGAATTCCTTGACACAGTTTTTCCTTCCTTATGCCCCTGATAGTTGAGTACAATGCATATTAAAGTAACAACATTAACATCGTAAGATTTCCTTTTTCCCAAGATAAATGTTTAGGTGTTGAAAACAGGGAGAATGTCAAAAGAGCAAAAGGACCCCTTTTAAGTATGTGAATGACAGAAAGGACCATTCCACTTCTTTTAGTTTTATCTACCATCCTCATTGCACCATAATTCAACACAAAGAACAATGTTTGAAATCTGTATAAGATATACACATATCATTGATAAATGAGTATGTATGCCAAGAAATAGGGTGTACCACAAATATACTAAATGATCTAACTTTTAAATTTTCATCACAAAAAGTATTCTTTTTTTAGAGACAGCATTTCCGTGTCAGCCAGGCTAGAGCGCAGTGGCATGATCACGTCTCACTACAGCCTCAAACTTCTGAACTCAAGCAATCTTCCTGCCTTACCCTCCCAAGTAGCTGGGACCACGGGCATTTGCCACCATGCCTTGATGGTTTTTATAACTTTTTGTAGAGACAGAATCTAGCTATGTAGCCCAGGCTGGTCTTGAACTTCTGGTCTCAAGTGATCCTCCTGCCTTAGCCACCCAAAGTGCTGGGATTACAGGCATGAGCCACTGTGCCTGGCCTAACTCATCTAATTTTAATGTAGAACTCGAAGAAAAATTTGAAGGAAAAATCTGGAAATCACTTGAAACTAATGTACTATGTGTCTGTATTCATACTTCAAAGCAAGGTCAAGCCCATTTTCCAGAAAACTCCATGACATCATTCTGCCTAGAATACTTCCTTTTTCATACTTTTCTCAAATTACTATTTAAATGTTTGTTAAAAACAAACATTTTTTGAGAAGGACCGATGGTAAATATTCTCAGCTTTGGTGGGCCATATAGTCTCTGTGGCAACTATTCTAGTCTGGCAATGCAGTATGAAAACAGCCACAGACAATGGGTAAATGAATGGGACATGGTGGTGTTCTAATAAAACTTTATAAAAACAGGCAGCACCTGGGCGCAGTGGCTCACACCTGTAATCCCAGCACTTTGGGAGGACGAGGTGAGCAGATCACTTGAGGCCAGGAGTTTGAAACCAGCCTGGAAAACATGGTGAAACCCTGTCTCTACTAAAAATACAAAAATTAGCCAGGCATGGTGCCTGCCTGTTATCCCAGCCACTTGGGAGGCTGAGGCTGCAGTGAGGCAAGATCACCCCATGGCATTCCAGCCTGGGTGACAGCGAGACCCTGTCTTAAAATACACACGTGCGCGCACACACACACACACACACACACACACAAATAAAATAATAAAACAAAACAAAATAGGCAGTGAGCTGGGTAGGCCCATGGGCCATAATTTGCTGACCCCTTGTTTAGTTAAATCAGTCTTACCATATAGTTAGCCCTTATATTAATATACAGTTATGAGCCCATAATAACATTCTCGTCAATGAGGCACTACATATATGACAGTGGTCTTATTATATTGGAGCTAAAAAATGTCTATTATCTAATAATGTAGCTGTGGTAAGGCTGCAGCACGTTAGTCATGTAATGCACTGTTTGTATAGGTGTTGATATAAACAAACCTACTGTGCTGCCAGTTGTATAAAAGCATGCAATGAAGTACAGTACACACTACAGCAAGTCCTCAGTGTCACTGATCAGTTCTTGGAAACTGCAACTTCATGCAAAATGACATACAATAAAACCAGTTTTATCATAGGTTAATTGATATAAATAAGAGGTAAGTTCCTACAGTACATTTCTGGTGACAAAATACCACCAAACTTCTAAATAAAGACCAAAATACACTTCTAATATTAAACAATGAAATAAACGTGAACTATTCATACATTTAAGAAAGACTCATAAAAATAAGTAAGATTATTATTTACCCAATTATTCCAGTTCAGGGTCAGTGGGAGGCTGGAGCCTATCCCAGCAGCTCAGGGAGCAAGGCAGAAACAACCTTGGACAGGATGCCATTTCACTGCAGGGCACACTCTCACACACACCTACACGTTCTCATACTGGGACAATTTAGACACATTAATCAATCTAACACACATTTTCGGGGTGAAGGAAGAAACTGGAGTACTCAGAGAAAACCCACATGAGGAGACGTGGGAAGAATGTGCAAACTCCACAATGAAAGAGGCTCCGGCTAGGAATCAATTTTTTTTTCTCATCATTTCACAAAATGATGTTTTTTGAGGACCTGCTGTACTCGATAGTAATAACTAGTTATGCTATTGGTTTATGTATTTATACTATACTATACTATACTACACTACACTATACTATACTATACTATACTATACTATACTATACTTTTTATCATTACAGTATACTTCTAACTTAAAAAAAAAGTTGGTTGGGTGCGGTGGCCCACGTCTGTAATCCCAGCACTTTAGGAGGCCAAGGCAGGTGGATCACTGGAGGTCAGGAGTTCGAGACCAGCCTGGTCAACATGGCGAAATTCCATCTCTACTAAAAACACAAAACTTCACCGGGCGTGGTGGCAGGCACCTGTAGTCCCAGCTACTCTGGAGGCTGAGGCAAGAGAACTGCTTGAGCCCAGAAGGCGGAGGTTGCAGTGAGCTGAGATTGTGCCACTGCACTCCAGCCTGGGTGACAAGAGTGAGACTCCATCTCAAAAAAACAACAAAAAAAGAAAAGGTGAACTGTAAGACCTGAAGGCAGGTCCTTTAGGAGGTATTCCAGAAGAGGGCTTTGTTACCATAGGAGATGACAGCTTCCTGCATGTTACTGCCTGTGAAGACGTTCAGTGGGACAAGATGTGGAGGTGGAAGACAGTGATATTAATGATCTTGACTTTGTGGAGGCCTAGGCTAACATGTGTGTTTGTGTCTTAGTTTTTAACAAAAACGTTTGAAAAGTAAAAAAAAAATTTTAAATAGAAAAAAGCTTACAAAGGCCGGGTACAGTCGCTCATGCCTGTAATCCCAGCATTTTGGGAGGCTGAGGTAGGCAGATCACTTGCGGTCAGGAGTTCCAGACTTGCCTGGCTAATATGGTGAAACCCCGTCTCTACTAAAACTACAAAAATTAGCCTGGAGTGGTGAGGGTTGCCTGCAATCCCAGCTACTTGGGAGGCTGAGGCAGGAGAATCATTTGAACCCAGGAGGTGGGGGTTGCAGTGAGCCGAGATGATGCCACTGCATTCCAGCCTGGGTGACAGAGCAAGACTCCATCTCAAAACAAAAAATCCAAAAAAAACACAAACAAAAAAAGCTTACAAAATAACTTAAAGAAAGTATTTTTGTATAACTATATAATGTGTTTGTGTTTTAAGCTATCACTACAGAGTCAAAAGTTAAAATAATGTAAAAGTTTTAAAGTAAAAGACATACAGTAAGCTAAGGTTAATTTACTATCGAAGAGAAATATGTTTTAATAAACGAAATATAGCCTAAATGTACAGTGTCTGTAAAGTCTACAATAGCGTACAGAAATGTCCTAGGCCTTCACATGCACTCACCTGCTCATTCAATCACCCAGAGCAATTTCGAGTCCTGCAAACTCTATTCAAGATAAGTGCCCTATACAGGTGTACCATTTTTTATCTTTTATTTTTACTGTGCCTTTTAGGTGTTTAGATACATAAATTCTTACCATTGTGTTACAATTGCCTGCAGCACTCAGTTCACTAACATGGTATACAGGTATACAGCCTAGGAACAGGTTAGGTTTGTGAAAGTATACTGTATGTTTGCACAATGATGAAATTGCCTAGCAATGCATTTCTTAGAATATATCCCGTTGTTAAGTGACACCTGACCATATTCAAATATTAATTGATAAAATCTATCTAAATGTCCCTAACACACAATTTAACTTCTTTTAGCTATTTTACCTTCTACTTGTCTAACAGACTAAGCAACTTGAGCGAAGAGATATATTTTATATGTAGTCCCTCAAATGGTGTAGTATGAAGGAAAACATAATTTTGAAATCAAACCTTCATATACTTCTCGTTTATAGGGATGACGTGGTGATTGAGACAACATACACAAAAATCCTAACACGATATCTAGAACATAGCTGGCAGTTAATAAATGCATGACACCCAACTTCTCAAGTATTTTCACCTATGGAAAATGAATAAAATTTAAAACCTGGATGCTAACAAATACCTTGTTCTGCCTCTAGATGAAACCTTGATGTCTTTTTGGGAGGATTCATCATCTGACTTCATGTCATCTGATGAAGGAGGTTCATGAAGGTTTTCATCCTTTTCTTTGTTTTCAGTCTTGATTTCTGTTGTAACAACAGTTCCAGACTGACTCTGCAAGCCACCTAACAAAGAGGCAAAGGAAAGATAAAAGACGAGATGCATTTATGAATTAGAGCTAAGACAATAAAAAGCTTTCTAGCTGGTGAATATCCTTAGCAGTTACAGGGTTAGGATGGAGGTTTGAAGATGTAGGAAAGTATACTATTTAGAGCTGAAAAGAGTATGTCCACATCCTTGTGCTTTTTAACAGCATTTATATTTAAAAGAACAAGTCCGACCCCCATGACCAGTCTAATGCTCACTTTCAGGCACTATTTAACAAAAGAGCAAGGATGAGAAACAATGGATTTTAGAAACTAACTTCTAAGATGCTGCAGAGGTAAAGGACATAAGCTTAACATCTTCCTGGATACACAGTAAAATAGGCATCATGGTTAAATGTAACTGGGAGAACTTTATTTTGGTGATCTTATTTGCACTTTTAAGTGCTCTATCTTCACACTATTTGCAAGCTCTATTGGAACAGTGATCAAGTTTGTTTTTTATCGAAACTGTATGTCTCTTCAATCAAACGATAATCTCTAAAACAACAGCTTCCATCATTCGGAGCTCTCAGTATAGTCAGAAATATCTGTCACTGCCTCTAGGGACCATGAAGATACATTCATGAGGGAAAATTTCTGAGGAAGAGGGACATGACAGAACAGGAAGAGGTAAAAGATAACTGGTAAATACTGAACAACAGTCTGTACGTGGATCTATTCACCAATAAGTATCTGTAATTGTCAACCTAGGTGGGCCAGTTGGAACCCCAAATATCTGCTCTCCACAGTACTATCTGGAATTCCCTCACCTAAATGACTTTTGATTCACAGATGTCAATCCAGCTGTGAGAAAGGTGAGAGTGTTCCAAATGATATCTCTGTCTGCATTAAATCTGAAAACCAACTATATAGTTACCTCTATAATTTTCTTGTGTTTTATGGTTCAGGTCTGTGCTTGAAGTAGTGACTGTACTAGACAGGACTGAATGATTGCCATTGAGACTGACAGAGTCTTCCCGATGAGTTCCAACCTAAAATTAAAGAAAATCCACAAAAACCCAAAAATAAAAAAATGATCAAGATAGTTCAGGGGCAGTAACTGTCCAAATTATTCTACTAGGTTTAATAGAGAAAACAGTATCACTCATCTGATTTCGGCAACTTTTTCTGGATGTCATTATTCTGGTTTTTGGGGAGAATTTCAAAATATTAATACTTCATAGTAGTACTGCTTTTAAATCAAAAGAACACATAGCATTTTTTAAAAATGAAACTTCTAATTTGTAAATTTTAAATCCCACAGAGGGTGTTTGTGAGAAACAAATGAGCTGATAAAGCATTCTATAAGTCACAATGCAGTACATATCATAGGGTCTATTAATAATCCTACATAATCAATCGGAAAATCTATTTCATATAATACCTAAATACATTAAAGTATGCATGAACTGGCATTTAACAAAATACTTCTACATTCCATGCAATAGTAGTATTTATCTAAGTTTGCCCCCTCTATCATATATAGTATCTTTTTTTTTCTCTGTCTCCCTTCAAAATTTTTGAAAGAGCGACAAAAGCAATACAAAATCAAAAGAATTTAGGCCGGGCGCGGTGGCTCACACCTGTAATCCCAGCACTTTGGGAGGCAGAGGCAGGCGGATCACAAGGTTAGGAAATTGAGACCATCCTAGCTAACATGGTGAAACCTTATCTCTATTAAAAATACAAAAAATTAGCCGTGCATGGTGGCGGGTGCCTGTAGTCCCAGCTACTTGGGAGGCCGAGGCAGGAGGATGGTGTGAACCCGGGAGGCAGAGCTTGCAGTGAGCAAGATCGCGCCACTGAACTCCAGCCTGGGCGACAGAGCACGACTCTGTCTCAAAAACAAAACAAAAACAAACAAACAAACAAAACAAACAACAACAACAAAAGAACTAAACAAAAGTTGCACATTGCTAGGCAGCAAAATTGGCATGTATTTTTATTTTCAGCTTTAATCAAACTTATATGAGTCACGGTTAACCTGAAATAGAAAAGCTTAAGCATGCAAACACCATCAAACAGTCAGCTACTGCAATATTAATATACATAGAAAACTTGTTACAGATGAAATTTTATAAGAATAGTAGCAGACGTGTCAACTAGAAGATTAAGCTTTTAATTAAATAGGTTTATTGCCTGGAGTTATACATGAGAACCACTGTTTTTCAATAAATCCTTCAATCCTAGTAAATTGCCAAGCTTTGAATCCCTCTTGAGTCATTAATATAGCTTTTATCTTCCATGACTTTGTATGATTTTACCCTAAGGGGAATAAATATCCCTATGCGAGTTTATCCTTTGGTTTTTCTGTGAGCTAAACAAAAGGAACCAAAGCAAAATTTTAGGCAATGCAGGTCATTTGGTAGTAGATCTAATTAGAATAGATTCGTTCTTCCACCACACTTTCTAAGAAATGTTTGTTTTTTACACTTATTCTCATCTTTATTTTTAAGAAGCCCATTTAGTGGATTTTAAAATTTAATTCAATAGTTACTTTTAAAACGATTTTAGGATTGGTCATTGCTGAGCACTATTTGTGTCACTACTCCCTTAGGTAATAATCATGCATCCACTACACCCTTTTCCTAAACCACACAATTTCATCATGTATTATAATCACAAAATCTTAAAGCTGGGAAGGGACCACAGAAACTATGGCAGACTTCCATCCCACTTCCCACTTTCAGAAAGTTTCAGTATTTAGTTGTTCCCCTAAAAAAACTTGAGAAGAATCTGAAGTACTCAACCTAACAATCAGTAAAGAAATGGACTGTGAAAATTGTATTCAAGAGAACAAATTATTTTAAAAATGTTTCAAGAAATTCTGTTTCAAGGGTATCATGGTCTTGTTTATTCTTAACGAATGAGGGTGCTTTCTTACTATGAAGTATTCAGTGATCTAAGAGGAAAGGAAGTTCAAAATCCCGTTTTATAAAAATAGATATGGGCAAACACAATATATGGCTGCAAATTCTTTGGAACCTTGGAAGATAAGCCCTACTCTAAAGATTAAATACATCTAGGAGAATTTTGATGGGCTGGGGAAATAATTGTAAGTTAAAGTAAAAGCTGAGGTGTATTTGTATTTATAATAATGTGGACTTGAAACTTCGATGATCCCTGGTAATAAGTGCTAATTCTGTTTTTACATAACATTTTGAACTATCACACCAAGTAATTTAAAAGGAAATAGCCTTCTAAAATTTAAATTTTAAACATATGTATACTTAGTGTATGTTACACATGTGAAACATTTTATAGCTATGTAAGGCAATACTACTGAACAGTAACAAACTGAATTTTCACTTATCTAAGTGATGATGCATCTGCTGAATTCTGATTTCCTTTCACTTCATCAGTATAAATAATTCTTTGATTTTTAAAAAACTCAACTATTAAAAAAATGTCTGATCATTATCTAAATAATAAATCTTAGAAATTTTACTTTTCCCTTAAGGAAAATCAGAAAGGGTGCTAGATTTGTTTTGCAACAGAAACACCAGCAAATATTTTTACACTATAGAATAATACAAACTAAGTATTTTCTCACATGAACTTAAACATAGTTTACAAAAGAAAAAATTTAACTGGCACACACAGCAAAAATAGAAGCCTTTAAAAAAAAGGCCTCAGACTAGAAGAAGGCTTGAAGTCTGGAGTTTTTCATGTTAATGAAGTTAGCAGGAACTTTTTCTTTGTAACTTGATTCCCCTTGCAAATGGCCCTCATATATTTTCTGGAGAATTTGACTTTCACAGTTCTTACAGTTCTCTTTAACCCTTGCTCTCCTGGGCTCCCAAGTCTTCCCTTTAATCTGCAGCTCCACATTCAAATGGCTCTGTCTACACATACAACAGGTGTATAAACAGTTCTTTGTCTGAGCCTAGAGCCTGTGGGGCCAGCCAGATAGGACTCAGTTTAATTGTTCACCTCGTTAGCATACAGCTGACAGGCTGCGGCTGTTGGGGGAGTAGCAGGGCAAGGCAAACCCCAAGGCCTGCTACCCTCTACGTTTCAATGATTATGAAGAGCTCCATTTCAGAATAAAAGGCCCATGCCATTAAATGACACCATCCTGCATACTCAATCTTCGCAATCTATGTATGGCCTTACTTTTCTGGGAGCACCCAACAAGGTACTTGTTTTCATTTAATTTGGCCAATGGCTTTAGCACTCACAATGGAAAAATGTTAAATCTAATTAGTTGATTAATAAGAGGTCTTGTGACTTAAGGGACAAACTGAAAAACAGTATGAATTCCTCTTGATTTTGAATTCTATTCTAATAATTTGTTCAATTTGTACTATTCACTGAATACTAATGATTTAAATTAATCACTATTAATTTACAGATTGGTTAAAGGATCTTTATATACTGTCTACTCCAAGATTTTGATTTATCTGAAGAGAGGTTTTACTAGAAACTTGGTAGTATTACATTTGTTACGGTTCCTATTAAATATTTCCATAAATGTATAACCTCTATGGTTTTCAAATTAAAAAAAAGTTGCCATTTTGAACAATTTTGAATTTTAAAATGTTACCAAAAGCCTTAAAGAGCACTATAATGTCATCTTAATAAAATAAAATTTTAAAATTGCCCATTTAGGAAAAATTACTTGGAAAGAGTTAAAGAGTGGTTAAAAGTAAAATCCTTCTACTCAGCTGAAAAACAGACACACAATTTCTACTGTATTACAAACCCCTTTACTAAAATTAAATACTGTCCAAATGGAAGATTAAAATGATTTCAAATTTATTTTGATAAATGACAAAAATACCAAGATAATTTTGAATAAAATATTACCCTATTTGCCTATCAGTCTTTACTTAGTCTTAAGTCTCCTGTAACTAAGAAACATATAGTTTCTCTAACTGCTTTAAAATTTAGAAAACAGATATGATTTATATTTTTAAATCATTGTATAACGCAGACTTACATTTTATAATTTAACATTATTTACTATGCTCTCATACAAAATATGTCACTTCTTCAACTACCACTTAACAACAAAAAACCCAAGCAATACCAAAAACTAAGAGAAATGCCTGGATTAAATTTTATCAGGACTTGTAACAATGATATCAAAAGATTTCACAGATAAAATTTTATCCTATGTGAATAAGAAACGGTTTTAGATCTGCATCAAGTTTCCATTAGTACAAAATGCTTCGAATTTCATTTAGTTTTGGTTTGAAGTTGAAGTTACTGTCTGATTGAGAAATAACAGTACTTTTCATTAACGGGAAAGGTACTTTGATGGAGTTACCTTGTTGGGCCTAGGTACTTAGGTATTACAGCCATAAATCGATGGGATGTATACTAACTTTATACTGCAGAGAGCTCTTTGTAATACTCAAATGAAATTCATGATTCCCTTTTTTTTTTAATTGATACAGAGTCTCACTCTGTCACTCAGGATGAAGTGTGGTAGTATGATCATGGCTCACTGCAGCCTTGAACTCCTGGAACAAGTGATCCTCTTACCTCTTCCTCGCAAGTACCTGGGATTACAGGCATGAGCCACCACGTATGGCTAAGATGAGGTCTCCCCATGTTGCCCAGGCTGGTCTTGAACTCCTAGGCTGAAGCAATAGTCCCACCTTAGCCTCCCAAAGTGCTGGGATTACAGGTGTAAGCCACCATATATTGCTAAAATTCGTGATTCTTTTATTTTCAGTTTTCTACTAAAAAATTTTTCTTCTCGGCAGTTTATTCTAAAAGTTTAGCCTTAGCTAAACAAATGGTAACAAAACTAAAGCCAAATGCTGACATTTCAATAGTTCTAAAAACTCTTGATTTCGTGTTTTAAAATTCAAATGACATATCAATATCAAATACTAATGAGGACAAGAAATGCTTGGCCAAATGGTTACTGTGTCCGTGTAAACTTTACACTGCTAGCAACCTTGATCACTGACTTGTCTGTACTGCACACTGGGAGCTGACCTGTCTGTATCTCTATCTATCTATCTTATCTATCTTTATCTATCTATCTATCTATCTATCTATCTATCTATCTATCTATTCTATCTAAATATATAATACATATAAATAAATGTATATAAATTTATATATATATATATATATATTTTTTTTTAAGAGACAGGGTCTCACTCTGTTGTCCAGGCTCAAGTGCAGTGGCATGATCATAGCTCACTACAGCCTCAAACTTCTGAGCTCAAGCAATCCTCCTGCCTCAGCCTCCTACTGAGTAGCTGGGACCACTGGTGTATGGCACCATGCTCACTTAATTAAAATTTTTTTTTGTAGATACAGGTTCTCACTTTGTTGTCCAGGTTGGTTTCAAACTCCTGCTTCTAGCAATCCACCCAGCTTGGCCTCCCAAAGTGCTGAGATTACAGGTGTGAACTACCATGCCTGGCCTGTACCACTTTTATCCTGCCATCAACTCTTACTTTTCCACTATCAGTGTGTCTTGGCTCGCCTCAAGTATTACAATTACTTCAACAAAACTCTCAAACTACTCATTAACATAAGCCAAATGTTACAGGCTCCAAGAAAAAGAAAAACATGCTAGCCCCATTATATCTGCTGGGATGCCAATTTATGTTATAAATCAGGAATTCCCAAGGTCTGGCCTGTAGCCAAATCTTGACCTGTGTTTTTGTAAATAAAGGAGCTTGTTTTTGTAAATAAAATTTTATTGGAATATATCCATGCCCATCTGTTTTCATATTGTCTATAGCTGCTTTCATATTATATCGTCAGAGTTAAGTAGCTGTGACAGAGACTATATAGCCTACAAAGCTGAAAATATTTACTCTCTGGCCCTTTATAGAAAAAGCATATTGAACCCTTTTCTAAATGCTAGGAGGAAAAGTGATATATTTAAACCCTACAATTAGGATTCTGCCCATTAGGATAAAGTTCCATTATAACAAAAATGTCATCTGAATGTTCTGTGGAGGTCATTAAAATATCTACATTTATCAGAATAATTCTATTCTCTGCAATAAACAAATGGAATAATGAAAAGCAAATGTTTTTGAAAGCAGCTGACCTCATGAATTCTATACGGTGGTACAAAATTGCTGATCAACAAGTGTTTCTGTGATCACTTTGTAAGTTTGGCCACGTAGCCTCCATTATTAGGAGCCTAAAACACACTGAACAACAGCTTGGGCTAGTTGCTGTGGCACTAATGTTGCAGCTCAGACTAAGCCAGACTCACCTCACGTCTCAGGAGACCAGTTTTTCTAGACTACTTTGAGATTTTCTTCTTTTAACTTATGCTAATGCAGAAAAGATAGACAAACTTCTGGAAAGTTATAAGAGACCAAAAACAAGGTGGGGTGGGAGGGTGGGGAATTGTTTCCAGAATGTAAAACCACATTATTTCTTAGTCATGATCAGTTAGGAGGATGTATGCTTGTGACAAGGGGAAAATAAAAGCTGGAGATTAACTCTTGGAGACAGTTGGCAAGAGTTACAAAAACGTGCCCACAAAATCACACACTCTGCAAGAATATGAAGAGTTGGTGCCATAGAGGTGGGTGCTGAGCATGTAAACAAAGGGATCCCAGCAGTACTAATGGAAGTCCTCAGACATGGAAAAGAACCACCATGATAAGACAGTCTTCCTCAGTAAGATGCCTATGACTCTGAGGGGATAGTCAGTGGCAGACTAATCTTCCTTTCATTCCATCCTTTGGTCTTTTTGCTAAAGCTGAGAACTGAGGACTCAACAGCTAAAAGGCTTACTTTAGAAGGACAGGAGATGAATACTGTCTCACCTAACAGTGCCAGATTTTGTCAGCTAATAACTTTATATTTTGAGGCTAAGCCTGGCAGGTACATCTTATCTCCACTGCTAAAAGTATTACTGATTGTGTCTGGATGAGATGAAGATAGCAGATGATTTCTGGCAGATTTCCCACAGCTCTGTACCCACTGAGGTGATAAGGACTGAAGAGAAGGCCGTGATAGACACACTGAACAACAGCTTGGGCTAGTTGCTGTGGCACTAATGTTGCAGCTCAGACTAAGCCAGACTCACCTCATATCTCAGGAGACCATTTTTTTCTAGACTACTTTGAGATTTTTTTCTTTTTAAGAATATCTCTGGCTGGGTGCAGTGGCTCATGCCTGTAATCCCAGCACTTTGGGAGGCCAAGGTGGGTGGATCACAAGGTCAGGAGTTCGAGACCAGCCTGGTCAATATGGTGAAACCCCATCTCTACTCAAAATAGAAAAATTAGCTGGATGTGGTGGCGGGTGCCTATAATCCCAGCTATTCAGGGGGCTGACGCAGAAGAATCACTTGAATCTGGGAGGCAGAGGTTGTAGTGAGCCGAGATCACGCCATTGCACTCCGGCCTGGGTGACAGAGTGAGACTCCATCTCAAAAAACAAACAAACAAAAAAACTATCTCTGCCAGACCTTCTGTTGTTGTTCTGAAGTGGGCAGTACATTCCTTCAGCATACAGTGTGAGCTACTTTCTTAGTTATAAGTTTTAGGGTGCCATCCAATGAAAGAATTTTTCCCTTGAACAGTCCTACTAAAATGCACTAGGTTTTTAGGTGGCTTTGGAAGACTAGATTTTGCTAAGTCTCCCTTCCTATTACGGAATATCTGAAATTGGTAAAAAAACTACTTTCTCAAGACAGAAGTTCCATTTTATGCAAACTCCAATTGGGAGGAGCCAGATATATATTAAATACTGTAGCTGATAAGTTGGAATAGGAGCAGTAAGCTAGTAAAAGTGAATAATTAAAAAATCATTAAGAGGTAAGGAATAAGAACTGCAAATATTGCTGCTGAGACTAACTTAAAATTCAAGAATACGGATTTTGAAGTCATGCTTCTAAATAAGGATAAACAGTATTTCAACAAATTATTAATATTCTGTGTTCATATTTGTAACAAATTCCTTTAATTATACCATAAAATCATTTCATTACTATTACCAACAATGATAACAATACCCTCTCATATTTTTTTCTTTCTTTCTTTTTTTTTTTTTGGTGAGACAGGGTCTCGCTCTATTGGCAAGGCTGGAGTGCAGTAGCACGAACATGGCTCACTGCAGCCTTGACCTCCTGGGATCAAGAGATCCTCCCACCTAAGCCTTCCATGTAGCTGGGACCACAGGCGTATGCCTCGGTGCCAGGCTAACTTTTTTTTATTTTTTGTAGAGATGGGGGTCTTACTTTGTTGCCCAGGCTAGTCTTGGAACTCCAAGCAATCCTCCCGCCTTGGCCTCCCAAAGTGCTGGGATTACAGGTGCGAGCCATGTGACATTTCCCCATTTTACTAGTTTAATAACTTACATATGTTTTGACACATATTAGCTTACCAATAGCAATAAAAAGTACTTTAAAAGGAGACTGATTTTCAAGATTTCCTGACATTAAAAAAAACAAAGGAACACAAAACAGGCATTTAATGTTACCCATGCTGCTGAAAATACAGTTCTCAGAAAATAGGCAGCCTTGAGTGATGTTTAACTTCAGAGGCTCAAAAATGAGTATATATGTATGTGTATGATATGTGAGTGTGAAAATCTGGAACCAATCCTATCTTACAGAATACAAGCCTTCAGCATTTGGGGCGCATAATTATTTTGATGATAGGTAAGTTTTAGCCTTCATCACATGGTTTACAGCTAAAAATCTGCTTCATAGAAGAACATTTCATAGCATGCAATGAACCTTAAAAATCATGCCATAAACATGCAAACACATGGTATAAGTTTAAAATATCAGGTTCAAAAAGAACTTCATTTCTTTAAAAGATAATTTGGATAAAAAATAATGTAAGATGGTAAACACAGAATTTTGATGTGTATGGCTGTAGAATGAACATCCCCTCTAAAAAATTATCACTTTTTTTAAAAGATGGACTGAGTTCTTAAAAATTCTCTTTGTGGGTTAATCTAAATTGTTTCCTTTATTTATTACTGAAATTACAGCCATTCTTAAAACTACCTCCCCCCTGAAGTTTGGGAATAAAGTTTAAATTTGGACCTGTATAAATTACAGTTTCACATTCTTTCTACCATTGAAGGCTGGTTCTAAATTACAATAAACAACTTTTCTAGACCAGAACTCTTGCTATTCAGATTTCCTATGCACTACTTCAAGGCAAAAACTGCGGTGCCAATTATTACACATCTGGAAAAAAATCCAAGTTTAAGCTAAAAATGATCTCTGTAGAAAGCTTCTGCTTTTTGCACAAGGTCACAAGAAGATTTTATGGACTAATACTTAGCCAATACTTTACTGCCAAAGACAGCAAAGAAAATTCTGAAAAGTTAGTCTTTACCTTCCTTTCGGAAAGATCCTCTTCCCAAAGATTTCATTAAAGACATTTAGGACAAGAATCTTTAGGGTTTACTACAAAAAAGATGAGCACGATTTTACCATTGAAGTTGATCGACTGCTTGCAACAAGGCTTGATCCTCCATAGTTTGAATTGAGGCTTCCAATTGGTGCATTATGGGATGGTCCCAATAAACTGTGTATATCACTGTGACCAGCAGGCAAACTGGTGGAAGGTCCCACAGCATGGTTCCGCAGCACATGGATTGCATCATCCAGTCTGTCTAAACGATCCTCCATTCGAGACTGCTGTATGGATTAAAAAAAACATGGAGGTTATTGCTGGCATCTGTCAGATTCATTAACTGCTATGTTTCCTACTATGCGATATGTGGAAGATAGCAAGTGAAATGCAGTATCAAGTAGCTTCAAAAGCAATCACTTGAACTATAAATCAACAGCAAAAAAAGGCTATCTGTAGATTATACTAAATTTTCAAAGCTTCAGAAACAAATCACTGCTTTATAAAATGAATTTACCAAACTACCATGAGGTTATTTCTTTTAGCCTCTACAAAAGATGAAGGATACTGTGTCATTTCTCAATAAGAGTTGCTAAAACAAAACAAAACAAAACAAAACAAAAAGTACAACCTATATTTTAATACTGATCTTTGAATGATGGCAATTTGGGGAAGGGACCTCAAATCCAGTAAGTTTAAGTTTTAATTTTGTCTTAAGTATATAAAGCATATGTATCTTATATGGTGAACACATCCAGATATGTTCTTTGACAAAACTAAATAAATGGTATTGTCTGTGTGTGGATACACACATGCCCCATACACAAACATATTAGAATTAAAAAAATCAAAAGCACATGCCAGTAGAGCTGTTTTAAAAAGGATCACTTTCAACAACATAAGAGACAAAAGTATTCCTACATACTATGATAAAAACTGAAATAGTCAATTGTTTGATTTTTAAAGACTGGAGTCTGTACAACTTAAAGATTTTAAATGAATAATGGGAAGTATAATTAATTGAAACACAAAAAAGGCACCATCTAAAAGAAATAGTACCTCACAGACATCCTTTAAGAAGGACATTGCATCTTGCAAATGCTCGTGAAGTTGCTGCTCAACTCGATTTTTCTGGCAAAGTCAAGACAGAACAGGAGGCAAAGCACAGGTTAAGATTATCTCCAAAAGAGATGAGGAAATAGCTGATATGCATGTCAGCATAACATGTTAGTAAAGTTAACGCCAAGACGTGCGAGATCTATTTTATTAAGATATGAAAAGGCTGGGGTTCAACAGGGAAGTTACGAGGTTAGCATCTAAACAGCACACATTGCTTATAATTGCTTGCAAAATACATGAGAGGCAAACGTTCCTTCAATTTAAAATGTTCTGTTAGTCACAGAAAAAGAATGTTTCTCTTTGCAACCTGGAATTACGAATGAGAGCACGACTTAGCATTCCATCAAATCATCCTTATTTTGTTTTTATTATACCGTGTAATTCTGGGTTACAAATACAAGTATACAAAAGCAACAGTAGTCAACATTCTCCCACAAATTCTTCACACTCAAGTATCTAGAAGGTTCCTTTACTGCCTTGTTAAATAATGTTTTGCTTGTATGATTTGCACAATACACTTTTTTTTCCATAAGAAAACATGGCATATAACACTTTCATGACAAAAAACACTGGTATTCACTTAAAATTTTTAATGGAAATGTAATAAACCACACACAGTATTATGAGAAAGTGTAAAATACAAAAGGGTAAAATTTTGCATTGCTGGATTAAATTCTCTTGCTTTTACTTGTCTTTGTTAAAAAAGCTTCCCTTTATATGTAGACATAGAAGTATAGAATGATTAAGCCCTAGATTTGTCAAAGAAACAAAAATCCTCATAACAAAATTTTAACATCAGCTGTCCTGACACCAGAAGCCTGATGTCCCAGAGAACAGATGGCAAAAGGCATACCCAATGTGTCTTATATTGTTCAACTGAATCAGCCATTTGTTAGCAAAGAATTCGTGTGCAATGCTAGCCTACTGTTTCTTTACTGTTATGCCAGATTTACTAAAAACAAACTCTAAGCTATCAGATAAAATTGGTGTATAAGAGGCTCTTACCAGGGAGTGGAGTGAGTTTTCATAGCTTGGGGATGAAGGTGCTTGCCCTCCAGGTCTGGGCCACTGACTGGTACCTGTTAAAACCCAAAAGTACCCAAACACCTGGGTTAACTCAGTGATCTTGATAATGTTGTGAAGGAAAGGGTGAAGATATTGAATAACTAAATAAATTTACATGAATATTTTTGTTCGGCCTGCAGCACAGTATTGGCTACTTATAAGCCCAATACATTTTTAAAAATCTTTCATTATTAATAAAAAAAAAATGTAGGGAGCTGAGAAAACAGAAAAAAAACCTTGTAATTTAAAATACAGCTACCTTTATGTTTGCACATTCTTTAGACTTAGTCCACATGCCTATGTATCTTGAGAAAATGCACTTACAATGTACACACTTTTAAAATTCTGTCCCCCTTCCTCTAGCATTGTACAGAAATTTTGATAATACTATTAATGACTACATTAATATTCCCCTCATCCTCTACACTTAGTTTTTTTTGTTTTTGTTCTTGTTTTTTGTTTTTTTGAGATGGAGTCTCACTGTCGCTCAGGCTGGAGTGCAGCGGCACGATCTTGGCTCACTGCAACCTCTACCTCCTGAGTTCAAGTGATTCTCCTGCCTCTGCCTCCCGAGTAGCTGGGATTACAAGCGTGTGCCACCATGTTGGCTAATTTTTTTTTTTTTTTAAGACGGAGTCTCGCTCTGTCGCCCAGGCTGGAGTGCAGTGGCCGGATCTTGGCTCACTGCAAGCTCCGCCTCCCGGGTTTACGCCGTTCTCCTGCCTCAGCCTCCCGAGTAGCTGGGACTACAGGCGCCCGCCATCTCGCCCAGCTAGTTTTTTTTTTTTGTATTTTTTAGTAGAGACGGGGTTTCACCGTGTTAGCCAGGATGGTCTCGATCTCCTGACCTCGTTATCCGCCCGTCTTGGCCTCCCAAAGTGCTGGGATTATAGGCTTGAGCCACCGCGCCTGGCCTTTTTCTTTTTTTTTGAGATGGCATCTCGCTCTGTGGCCTGGGCTGTAGTGCACTGGTGCCATCTTGACTCACTGCAACCTCTACCATCCAGGTTCAAGCGATTCTCCTGCCTCAGCCTCCCAAGTAGCTGGGATTACAGGCACACATCACCACACCAAGCTAATTTTTGTATTTTCAGTAGAGACGAGGTTTCACCATGTTGGCCAGGCTGGTCTTGAACTCCTGACCTTAAGTGATTCGCCCGCCTCAGCCTCACAAAGTGGTGGAATTACTGGCGCGAGCCATTGTGCCTGGCTTCTACACCTAATTTGCTTAGCCACTATTGTTTCACTGCTAGACATTTTGGTTGTTATCACTCGACTATTATGAACAGTGATATAAGTAAACATTACTCTGAGTTTTTTCCCCCAGGGGAAAGGATGTCTTGAGGATAAGTATCATTTCTGAATCAAAGGGTATACATAAATTAACGTAAGGACAAACTGCCTTACCAAGGAGTAATATTAACTGATAGTGCCTTTAGCAATACACAGATGAATAAATTTCCCATGATTGTAAATGATCTTGGGGTCATTTGTTTTAAAAATTTCTCAAAATAGTTTATACCAAATACATTAACTAGGAAAATATTATAAAACTTCTGTAAGATGTTGTTTATCCTTTGATGTTAGAAAAGTAGAAATCTAATTTAAAAAATAAAGATAGAAAAGAAAAGATACAAGTTCAGAGTATAAAGAATAAAAGAAAAGCATAAAAAAATTCATCCATATGTTAAAGAGAAGGCAATGTTTTAATGGTCTTGTGAAAACACCTTTAAAAGCAAAAAGACAAAAGCAACTGATCAAAATCTTCATTATTTCATGATTGTGCATCTGAAAATAAGTCATTTACAGAATAAAGACTATTTAATTAAATATATATTTTTGTTCTTAATAAAAGCTTCAGTGACAATTTGAATTATATTAGAAATCAAAGTTGGAAGTTGAAGATTTAATTTGTCTCACTCTAGAACCTTTTATTGCAGGTCAATTTGCCATATTTAGGAAGCTAATGTGACACTACAATTTATTTGTTGTCTTAGAAAAACTTGAGGTAAATTAGAACTATTATAGTTCATTTTAGCTGAACAAGACTATTTATTTATGAAACAATGTAGTAACTGTATTCATCAATTATATACATTTTGCAAGATGAAAAGTTGGATACAGATTCTTCATAACCTGATTAAATTTCACAATTATATGCATACTATTATGATTACATAAATACACTTTAAATACTAAAATTGTGAGGAAAATATGCACTTCAGTTAACAATTTTTTTTTTTACTTACAAGCAGATTATAAACAAATTCTTTTGAGGACCATTAAAGGTTTCTTGTTAGACATACAAATGTAATCATAAATCAACTACAAACAAATTATGGACAATCTAAAATTGCTCATTGCTTCAAAAACTTGTGGGCTAATTTTATTAAAAGGCTGAACTGATCAACCAGAAAATCTCAGTAACTGACTATATGAAAAATATATAAAAACAACCAGCCAACACCTTACTGCTAATTTCAGTGCATTACTTCTTTCTAAGCACTGATGCAGAATTATGAATTTTAGATGACCAGTTTAATCATAATCAATTTTGAAAAATACCTTTAATTATTAAAAAAGAATTTATCTTAATGTTGGTAATATTTTACTTTTCAATCATTTTGTTCTACTCCTTCTGTAAGTCCCCTGTAATAGGAGCCTGATCATCAAATTACTTACTTTGTGTGCAACATTAACACAAGTTTTATGTTCAAATGCCTCAGAATTGTCAGCATGCATTTGCTGTTGCAAAACACGCAGTTTTTGCGATTCTTCACTAGCTTAATATTGAGGAATCAGATGTGCACACTAAATTACTCGGGTAATAAACTATCTAGATAATTTTTGGTGTTATTAAAAAACTGTACAAAGGTCTATCTTCAATGTGTAACTCATTAAACTGGGAAAAAATTTAGATACACTTAAACTTATTTTGTTTTTATTACAGGTTGGCCTGTTCTAGTGTAATGCACTTTGTTAAAGCATGCTGAAGTCAGGTAACTGACTTAACATCAGGCAGTCTGACAGGTAATAAAAATAAGTAGCTCATCAGTTAGTAGAATTGATTAGAATTTCTCTTTCTCTCCTTTTTATTTTTTTCTGTGAATGCTCTGAAGATTACTATTGAGTACTACAAATTATTGAACTTTTATTCACTTATATTCCAGAAGGAGGTAATGAAAGGCAAAGGAAGACTTTGCTTGTTTGCCTTCCAAGCTCCCTTAGTAAACTTAATCTCTTACTGCAAATACTCATCTTTTCCTACATAACTGTAGTAAACAAAGCCATTCCTCTCTTCTATCTTGTGGCGAGAGCACTGATTTTGTTCACAAGGGGTGTGGGAGATGGGTCTGTCCTTTCCTTATAGGAACCAGGAGAGAGCAATTCTGTTCTTAGCCCTAGGGATAAATCCGGATGCTAAGATAAACATGGTGGCACCATTTCTGTTGCAAGTAACTGCATTAGGCCCAGTGCTGGCCAATAAGACATAAGGGGAAATCTGTTTAAGAGGCTTCTGGAAAAGGATCCTTAAAATAATTTTTAAAAGACTCTTAAAAGAAATAGATGGGATACTGAACTTGAGTTGGAAGAGGTGAGTCCGGTCATCTGGTCTCAAAATGAAGGTAAAACTGCTGCCTGGGGGCCCCCAGCCCTCCGGCCATTGCCACCACTGTGGGGGTGGGTGGTGGGGAGGATGGCCATGATTCAAAGGAACCAGAGCTTTTGAGAAAACTTTTTATGGTGGTCTGAGCTTTGAAACTACAGATGATAGTTTAAGAGACATTTTGAGAAATGGGGCACACTCACAGATTGTGTGGTAATGAGACCCCAAACAAAACGTTCCAGGGGCTTTGGTTTTGTGACTTATTCTTGTGTTGAAGAGGTGGAGGCAGCAAGGTGTGCTAGACCACACAAGGCTGATAGGTATGTAGTGGAACCAAAGAGAGCAGCTTCTACAGAGGATTCTGTAAAGTCTGGTGCCCATCCAACAGTGAAGAAAACTTTTGTTGGTCGTATTAAAGAAGAAACAGAAGAATATAATTTGAGAGACTACTTTGAGAAGTATGGCAAGATTGAAACCGCATACGTTATGGAAGACAGGCAGAGTGGAAAAAAGAGAGGATTTGCTTTATTAACTTTTGATGATCATGATACAATTGATAAAACTGTTGTTCAGAAATACCACCACACTATTAATGGGCATAACTGTGAAGTAAAAAACGTCCTTTCTAAACAAGAGATGAAGTCTGCTGGATGACAAAGAGGTCATAGAGATAGATCTGGCAATTTTATTATGGAGGAAACTTTGGAGGTGGTGGAGGTAATTTTGCCTGTGGTGGAAACTTTGGTGGAAGAGAAGGCTATGGTGGTGAAGGTGGTGGCAGCAGAGGTAGTTATGGAGGAGGTGATGGTGGATATAATGGATTTGGAGGTGATGGTGGCAACTATGTTGGTAGTCCTGGTTATAGTAGTAGAGGGGGCTATGATGGTGATGGACCAAGGATATGGTGGTGGTGGTGGTGGAGTGACGGAGCAAACTTTGACGGTGGTAACTACGGTGGTGGTGGGAACTATAATGATTTTGGGAATTACAGTGAACAACAGCAATAAAACTATGAACCCATGAAACTGGGCAGTTTTGGTGGAAGAAGTTCAGGCATTCCCTATGGTGGTGAAAGTGGTGGATATGGTAGCACAACGTTCTAAAAACAGCAGAAAAGGGCTACAGTTCTTAGCAGCAGAGAGAACGAGGAGTTGTCAGGAAAGCTGTAGGTTATGTTGAGACAGTTGTCCCAAATGCATTAGAGGAACTGTAAAAATCTGCCACAGAAGGAACAATGATCCATAGCCAGAAAAGTTACTGCAGCTTAAACAGGACACCCTTCTTGTTTGGGACTGTCATAGCCAGTTTGCAAAAAGTGCAGCTACTGACTAATTCAATGTAGTGTCAATAAGATGTATATTCCTGAGGTCTTTTATCTGTTGTAGTTTTGCCTTTTTCTTTTCACTACATCAGTCATATTGTCCTGTAAATTGTGGTAGTGGTACCGGGAATAAAAAATTAGGGAATTTTTAACTTCAAAAAAAAGAGAGATGGTCCTTTTTTCATCTATTGGAGATTGTTACGTCTGCATGTAGTACCCTGAACCGCTGTCTTTCTACCAGCCTGAGGAAGAACTGCAAAGCAGAGCATGAGCCCTGACATAGGGGGCCAGGACCTCACCACACAAGATAATAAATCCTCTTACTGTTCAGTCTAGCTGAGACAAGAGTTTCTTTTCATTTTAGCCTAAAGCATCCTAACTGATACAATATCTCAGAACTTTCCTCCTAAGCATTCTCTATGTAGAAATGTATGCTCTTGACCTGAAAAGTTTCCAAGGAAAACATTGGGGATTTAAAGAATGATAACCTTAGAAGCCGCTTATGTGGCTCTGCACATGTGTATCTATCTTTAAAAGACTTGTGCTAAGTCTAACTGATGCTCAAAAGCATAAGGAATAGGGCAAGTGTGGAGAATTCCACCCACACAGTGGGTAGAATTTTTTGTTCTAGATAATAGGCCATTGCCACACAAGATGCAAAATAATGTCCACATATTTATATAGGAGCTCTGGTTTGCTCTATTCTTTTCCTTCTCCCTTTGACAGTGAATATTTTATCACACAGTGCTTTCCTTTCTTCTTTCTATCTCATCTCTGCCCTGCTATGGGTGGGCAGGGGTGTATGTGTGTTTAGGTAAGAACCATAGATACAGGAGACAGGAGAGATGGACCTGCCTAAAATCAGTCTTTGATTTGCTGTTTCAACACAAGTATGTGAAAGTATTTTTCTTTGATTATGACTGCTGAATTGAAAAAGAAGCCTTCATTACATAATTCAACAGTCCAGATTTTCATTAACAACCTGAATTAAAGAGAAAAAGAGAGCATCACCCACTAAATATCAAATAAAGATGAAGGAGGAAATGTGAGATTTTACTTGTGACCACTAGGTTTTTGGAAAATGTCTAAATCTTGGATTCTGCACTTGACTGATGACCCTTCATAGATGCTGAGCTCTGCCATGGCCTGCCTTCCTACTCAGTGTTCATTAAAACTAAAGGATACTTTGGCAGCTATCTTATTAGACAGACAAGGAGAGGTAGTGGGAATGCTGATACAGATACCTCGGATGAGAAAGTGAAACAAGCTGTGACAAAAATGACATTGATAATTTTAGTAAAACTGTGCAAACAGGGTGAGTAGGGTTAGAGTTACATCATTCTTCCTGTAATTTCAGCTCTGCTAAACAACAACTTTAAGTCAATGGGTCTTTCATAGTCTTGTCTATGTGGGGAACAGCTGTTTAACTTTTACTAGACAGCTGAAGCCCTGATGTCTGGGAGAGTGGCAGAACCTGCTAATAGCTGAAAGCAGCTGCCAGCAGTTCATCATCCCCAAACCGGAATGCTTCTTAGTAGAGCCACAAGGCTAATACACAAAGCATAGGTGATGGCCTATGCAAAAAGGCTTAACAACAATAACAAAACCCAAAACTGCATGGACTTAACTAATGGCTTGATTAGGAAAACAGAATTGTTCCCTCAACTGTTGTTGGAGGAATATGATAACTTTATCCAGTTGCCTAATGCCTTTTCCTCAAAACAATCTAATATATTTTTTCTTCAGCAAGGCTTTTCTCCAAACACTGCTCAGAAAAATATAGTTCAAGTTTTAAAATTATAGCTTAAAAGATATTAAACATTTTTATATATTTATTCCTAAGAAATAAAAAAACTTGTTTACAATAACATCAATCATGTCTCAACAAATTTATAATGTAGGATAGTATTTAGAACTTGTCTAAACTAATGTGAAAAATATTAAGGGAAAGAAAAAATGTGGGCCAGGCGCAGTAGGTCACGCCTGTAATCCCAGCACTTTGGGAGAAGGATGAAGCAGGTGGATCACATGAGGTCAGGAGTTCGAGACATGCCTGGCCAACATGGTGAATCTCCATCTCTACAAAAAAATACAAAAATTAGCCGGGTGTGGTGGTGGGTGCCTATAATCCCAGCTGCTTGGGAAGCTGGAGGCAGAAAATCCCTTGACCCCAGGAGGTGGAGGTGGCAAGAAGCCGAGATTACGCCACTGCACTTCAGCCTGGGCAACAGAGTGAGATTCGGTCTCAAACAAAACAAAACAAAACAAAACAAAACAAAACAAAACAAAACAAAACAAAAACAAATGTAAACCACTTTTCTTCACTAACAATATTCATCCACCTTCACAGAGAGTTCTTTCCTTAGCAGAAAAAACACATCATTCCCAAGAATTTTATCTATGTGAAATAACTTAGTTGACCTAAAAATAAAAACAGACTATCTAGCAGAAGTAGTTATTCATCTTTGAATCTTACCTGCTGTACATGGTAAGTGTGGAGAACAAGGAAGAAGTTACATGTATTTTTAAATAAACTAATCTTGTTTATTTTACATACTATCTTATAAAAACAATTTTTTTTTTGGGGGGTGGGTATGGTGGCTGACACCTGTAATCCCAGGATTTTGGGGGGCCAAGGTGGGAGGATGTTTGAGCTTAGGAGTTCAAGACTAGGCTGGCCAACATAATGAGACCCAGTCTCTACATAAAGTAAAAAAATTAGCTTGGCATGGTGGCATACACCTGTAGTCCCAGTTACTCAGGAGGCTGAGCTGGAAGGATCATTTGAGCCCAGGAGTTGGAGGCTGCATTGGGGCGAGACCATACCACTACACTCCAGCCAGGGCAACAGAGTAAGACCCTGTCTCTAAAAAAATTACTTTAGAAAAATTTTTGATTTCATTCTTTCTCCATATTTTATCTTAATTCCAACTGCCTGGTCTTATTTTTATCCTGTTGTAACTACTGTTCTTAGAAATGATCACAAATTACATTAAGAATCAGGGAAGATATTAATAAATAATTCAAAATTAGCAAATATTTCAATATTCTCCAAAATGAATTTAAGAGGAAGGCTCTCTTTACATGCTTTCTTATAGTCAAAATCTAAATGATTTTCACAAATTTTATTAAAGTTTGTTGAGAAATAAACTAGAAATATTTCCAAGTAGCCCCACACGTTAGAAGTAGTTAGATAAAACACAAGCCTACCTGTGAGAGGTGAAGGTGATCCAACTGGTGTTGATGGATTTGATGGAAAACTACTGCTGGTATGGTCAGGAGAATAAATCTAACCAAAAAACAAGAAATATACATGTATCAATAAGTGACAACAGCACATACACGAATCCATTCCCATGGAGTTATTTTTATAATCTAGTTGTCACCCCGAAGACTTCAGAGTGAAAAAATTTCTCATCAAGTTTTAGACTGTTTCATCATACAGAAGCCGCAGTTTAAAAAACAGATTAAAAAGTATATATATTCTAGTATGAGAGGAATAAAATAGATCATAAGTATTTATTTTCTAGGTGAAAATAACAAAGTATTTGTTAGAACAGAAAATGAGCAGTATCTACAAAGTTAACAAATCTGACAATCTTTCTAGAATATGTTATCTAAGTAAGTGGTATCTTTAAAATAGTCACCTCAGAAAACTATTAATAGTATCTTTTAGAATGGTCTTTAAGGACAGTTTAAAAGCTGAACAAAGAAAATAATCTTTTAATGGTTACCCCTTATCTCTCATTTAAAAGTTACTCAGTTTGATCAACCACATTTTTGCCAATTTTAGCTCCAAATGATTGAGTGTTGTAAAACATTAAACTTATTCTCAGAAGATATTTTGTCACCCTTGAAGAAAGTGGAAAAAATCCTGATATGCTTCAAAAATTGTTTCCAAGATGATTTGTGGACTTCAAATCCCAATAGGTCTACGTTGAAGAGGATAAATTATCGGGATGCATAAATTTAGGTATTCTGGCTTAAAGTTTTGTTGCAATACTTTATATTTCATATTGCCAAAAATAAATGGTGACAGAGATTAATTCAAGTTTATCTAATTCAACAGTGAACACTTTTTTTGAGATGAAGTCTCACTCTGTCACCCAGGCTGGAGTGCAGTGGCGCGATCTCGGCTTAATGCAATCTCCGCCCCGCCCCAGGTTTAAGCAACTCTCTTGTCTCAGCTTCCCTAGTAGCTCAGACTACGAGTGCGCACCACCATGCCCAGCTAACTTTTTTTTAGTAGAGATGGGTTTTCGTCATGTTGGTCAGGTTGTTCTTCAACTCCTGACCTCAGGTGATCCACCCACTTTGGCCTCCCAAAGTGCTGGGATTACAGGCGTGAGCCATGGCACCTGGCAACAATAGTAAACACTTTAAAAGTCCCCTTAATCCAGCCACCAAAGGCCCATCCCTAAGATCTCTTCTTGGACAATCCTATTCTTTTAATAGGCACAATGATCATTTTCATTATCTCGGCACTTAGGGCAGAGAAAACAACTTATATGGATAAATTGTGGTCAAATATTTTAAAAAGGAAAACTACTTGCGAGTGCAAAAAGTCATCCAGTAGAAATGACCTTGCTTTGAATAAACTTAGACCTCTAATGAATTTAAAGAGACCCAATTTACAGCATACAAGGAATTTCAACATTGTTTTTAAAGAAAGCATAATAATGTTCTTTCAATATTTGATAAAGTCAGATACTGGGACAGGTTCATATACAACAAAACTCTGCAAGTCACAATTGACAAATTTCATTTTTTTTTTTTTTTCCTGAGATGGAGCCTCACTCTGTTACCCAGGTTGGAGTGCAGTGTTGCAACCTCCACCTACCAGGTTCAAGTGATTTTCCCCACTCAGCCTCCCAGTAGCTGGGACTACAGGTGTGTGCCACCACGCCCGGCTAAATTTTGTATTTTTAGTAGAGATGAGATTTTGCCATGTTGGACAGGCTGGTCTTGAACTCCTGACCTCAGGGGATCCACCCACCTCAGTCTTCCAAAGTGCTGGGATTACAGGTGTGAACCACCATGGCTGGCCAAATTTCATTTTTTAAAAAGGTAACAGGCTTTCAAATTGTAAGCAGCCCAAAGTCTACCTTCCTTCAACTACAAATGAATATATCCACTTCAAATAAAATATGCCAGTTTGTATGATGTTAGTAACTTATAATTGTAAATGCCTTTATACATCAACTATCTCAAATAGGATCTAGACACTGTAATACTCTATTGAAAAAGCTATTTTGGAAAAGTAAAGCTATGAAAAAGAGTTCAAAACACTTTGGGAGGATCTAGTAACAGAGAGATAGTATAAGATCAATTTTAGGCTGGGCACAGTGGCTCACGCCTATAATCCCAGCACTTTGGGAGGCTGGCTGAGGTGGGCGGATCACCTGAGGTCAGGAGTTTGAGACCAGCCTGGCCAACATGGTGAAACCCTGTCTCTACTAAACATATAAAAATTAGTCGGGTGTGGTGGGCAACTATAATCCCAGCTACTTGTGGGATCTGAGGCAGGAGAATCGCTTGAATCCGGGAGGCGGAGGTTGCAGTGAGCTGAGATCGAGCCACTGCACTCCAGCTTGGGTGACAGAGTAAGACACCGTATGAAAAAAGAAAAAACAAATCAGTATTATTGGTTTTTAAGTTGTTACCTTTTAAAACATTCATAGGACATGTGGAAAATTAGCTTAGAAAGGTACATTTTTGTTCTTAGTGGCTTTGCACACATGCATTGATTTATTTCAACCACATAAGTAAATTAGGGAAGGTCATCAAACTTCAACAAAAACAAAACATGTTTCAACGTACCTTTTCCTTTTCTTTTTTTTTGAGACAGGGTCTTACTCTGTCACCCAGGTTGGAGTGCAGTGGTGTAATCATGGCTCACTGCAGCCTCAACTTCCTGGGCTCAAGCAATCATTCCACCTTGACTTCCCAAGGAGCTGGGACTACAAGGCCCCCCAACCACACCCAACATTTTTGTATTTTTTGTAGAGATGGGGTTCTGCTATATTGCCCAGGCTGGTCTTGAACTCCTAGGCTGAAGCGATCTGCCTGCTTTGGCCTCCCAAAGTGCTGGGATTACAGGTGTGAGCCATCGCACCTGGCCCTCAACATACCTCTTTACCACTGTAAACCACCATTTCTTATGTTCAAAATTCAAATAATTATACCACTTATGAGCAACTGATGCTCATCTTTATGAAATATGTCTTGACTACAATTTTGCAAAGGGAAGGAAAGCTTGATAACACTGATGGTGGATGGATGAGTGAGAAATTTTCAGTTCTATGCAAAACTGTGATTATTATAAACTAGCCCAACTCATGAAGCAGCATTTTCTGTCACATGCTCCTGCTTTTGTATTCTTCATAGTGCTTACACTGTATTTCTAATCATCTACATTTGTTTGTTACCTGTTTTTTTCCTTTCCCATGGTAAAATACAAGCCCCAGAAGAAAAAGGAATTTGTCTTATTAATGTAGCCTCAGATTCCACAAGGGTGCAGATAAATGGTGAGGGTTCAATGTATAGATATACAGTTGTCATTAAGAATGAAAAGCATAATCCTTGCTAGGAATTTCCATTTAAGTGCTTCTTTTCAGTCCTTGTATTTGATAAGGTCCCTAGGGTCCATCTATTTCACTTTTCCATTTCCCTTAATGTATGATTCCCCAGAGTTCTAGTCTCAGTTTTCTTTCATTTACCTGTGCTTTATCTCTTGGTAATAGTAATCTTTGTTAAATATCAACTATCACATCCAGGTGAATGACTCCTAAATTGATACCTCTCTTGTCACACTGGTTGCTAGACTTTTCTATCTGGACATGCTCTTTTTTCATCTCAAGCTCAGTTATGTCCAAACCCAAATTTTATATTACTATCCCAAGCTTCCCATCCTTCCCATCTCTTTTCTTCTACTTAGGTTAGCAGCACCATGCTTATGGTTACCATAAGTACTCTCTCCTCTTTTCCTCTACCACTCTACTCTTCCCTCTGGAGACACCAATATCCACAATTCTCTAATGTTTCTGGGACAGGCACATGTCAAAATCACTGCCATGACACCACTTTAAATTTTTACTCAAACTTGTGGCTGGACTACTTAAGTGTTTATATTTCTAGTTACTTCCCTCTCTTTCCATCCTATACATAATTGCCCTGAACTACTCAAATGTACTCAAAAACTTTTTTTTTTTGAGACGGAGTCTTGCTCTGTCGCCCAGGCTGGAGTGCAGTAGCATGATCTCAGCTCACTGCAACCTCCGTCTCCCAGGTTCAAGTGATTCTACTGCCTCAGTCTTCCAAGTAGCTGGGATTACATAGGCGTGTGCCACCACACCCAGTTAATTTTTGTGTTTTTTTTTCCTTTTTTTTTTTGAGACAGAGTTTCACTCGTTGCCCAGGCTGGAATGCAATGGTGCGATCTCAGCTCACCGCAACCTCTGCCTCCTGGGTTCAAGCGATTCTCCCGCCTCAGCCTCCCGAGTAGCTGGGATTACAGGCATGCACCACCATGCCAGGATAATTTTGTATTTTTAGTAGAGACGGGGTTTCTCCATGTTGGTCAGGCTGGTCTCGAACTCCCAACCTCAGGTGATTCCACTGCCTCAGCCTCCCAGCCCTTATAATCTACTTTTAACCTACATACCCTATTATGCAAACAAAATATTTTTTCATTTTCTAAACACAGCTTGTCCTCCTTTCAGAATGCTTGTTTCTTAACCTCTCCCAGATGGAATTCTACTTATGAAAGCTCAGTTCCAATGTCACTTCCCCATTTAAACATTTTCACCTTCCTTATACTCTTAGAAAATAGTCTGAACTTCTCTTTGCTCTTTTACTTCACACTGTGTTATACATTATCATTATTTTTGTATCTGTCTTCTCTCCTTGCCTACAAGCTCTTTGAAGACAGGAAACTTATATTGGTCAACATTGAATCCATTACTGTATGCCAGTATCTTGTACAAGCAGGTGCCCAATGTATGTATTTTTAACTTGAGCGATTAAACTACAACTGAAATTTCCTATAATACTAACTGATAAAAAGCAGGACTCAATAAATGGTAGTATTTATCTTGGTATTTATACAATGTGGGTCAGCAACAGAAATACCAAGGGCAAAAGAGCTTGTTATAAATATGACATAATTTCAAATCAGTTTTATGGCATAACCTTTGAGAATAATCATATGGTGAGGGTTCACTATTTCTGGGAATTAGTGTTGATGTACTAAGCTGTCCATATCACACTGTTAGGTAGGCATGGGCTTTTGAGGGTAGAAATGGACTACCAATCCCGATTTTCCTTGAAAACTCTGTCCTTACACTTAAAACAATCCCTAACCATGTCAACAACTGGTGAAAGCTCCTTTATATCAAGGAAAGAAAGTAATAGTTTAGAGTCATATAAGAGCACTATCTTTTTTTTTTTTTTTTTTAGACGGAGTTTTGCTCTGCCGCCCAGGCTGGAGGGCAGTGGCCGGCTCTCAGCTCACTGCAAGCTCCGCCTCCCGGGTTCACGCCATTCTCCTGTCTCAGCCTCCCGAGTAGCTGGGACTACAGGCGCCCGCCTCGTCGCCCGGCTAGTTTTTTGTATTTTTTAGTAGAGACGGGGTTTCACCGTATTAGCCAGGATGGTCTCGATCTCCTGACCTCGTGATCCGCCCGTCTCGGCCTCCCAAAGTGCTGAGATTACAGGCTTGAGCCACCGCGCCCGGCATGAGCGCTATCTTTAAATGACTTAGTGAAATGCCCCAATGCTGTATGTAAAATTGGTATAAACTAAAATCACTGTCTAAATGGGAGAAGCAGCACCAAAAACATATCAAGTATAAAAATAAGTCATTTCTGGTATTTTTTCCAAAAGCAGTTTCTCCATTTGTACAATAAAAGCCAACTTTTCCACTCATCCATCACAGTCACTGGTTCTACTTTGTCAGTTAAAGTGATGACAGACAGAATCGTTATCAATACTTTTCCTAAATTTACAGATAGCCCTGTAAGTTACAAGCCTTTTTTAAAAATCACTTTTACTTTCATAAAAAGAATGTGTATGGTGGGAGAGGAGGAGCAATACATTTGAAAAGTATGATAACACAGCCTATTGGATCACAGGTCATTTCACTAAGCTTTGTATCTGAGAGTTTATTTTATTACCAAATCACAAACAAATCATACTTATTCTATAGAAATTGTGCTACTTTAAAAGTTCTAAACACAGGCTTTATTTGGCAGAGTATTCTAAATCAGGAATATGTTTCTTTTCATACTTCCTGGCCTTAAAAGAACTCCTACACTGATGTTTGAAGGTAAGAATAAAAAGAAGAAAAAAAATCAGTTACTTAAAAAAATGGGGGTAAAGAGTGATTTAGAGTCTAGAGTCTAAACAAAGTAAGCACTCATTCTGCATGCAGTCCATGGTCCTCATACTGTTAAATGACCAATAATGAGTAACTCCCAATACCTTCTGCCAGGCTTAAACGGTAATATGCCTCATTTTACTCCAACAAATGAGACTCCTCCTCCTATCAGTCATGGTCTATTCCAATCAGCAGGGTGCCAATAAGCCAGAGGCTAATGAAAAGGGCTTTAGACAAAAAAGAAACAATGGACTGCTACCAAGCCCAACCCCGGAACTGTGAGCCCAATTTTTTAAACACTACAGTGCACATTTCAGTTAATCTTTATTATGCTAATGTTATTGAGTCTAAGGAACAAAGAAAGTTATTTCATGAATTACTTTTAAACATCAACTTCCCTGAATTTTCTTTTCTTTTGTTAGAGACTACTGACCATTTATCCAGATTAATACACATACATACACACATACACACACACACACTCTCTCTCTCACTTTTTCCCTTGCTCTGAGGTAGAAATCAAAACATAAATTATCACAAAGAAGTCTGATATAATCAACAAAGTTAAACAGTCTTCTTGTTTGATCTCCTCTAAATTAAAGACCAAGTGTTTTGATATGGTATTAGGCACTGAAATAAACCAGATGTTTCTTCCTCTATATAACTCTCCACGGGCACAATCTTAAAGGGTTATTGTCTGGCAAACGTTCAGGGAAACACATTAGAAATGGCACGAATACCCAGATTTTCCTTTCCTTCTATCTACCCTAGTTTTTCTTTCTTTCTTTCTTTCTTTCTTTTTTTTTTTTTTATCTAAACTAATGCATAATCCACAGGGCTTTGGGAACTTTGTGTAAATACTTTCATGTACATTTCTCTTTCTTGCTATCCTGAGATTAAGACCACAATTATCCAGGCTTAAACCTAAAATAAAGGAACCTTTGCAAATGCATTATCTGGCCTTACATGTTTAATCACACAGTATTCTGTGTGCTCTTTAATACCTAAACTGAAGAACAAAGGTTGTACCCTCTGATGTTTCACTATATGAAAGATCTTTTAAGACATATATCACACAATTGGGGAAATAGAATTACTTTTTAATGACGATAGGATAGTGTTCTCCATCTAAAACCAGATGCTATATTAAAAGCATCACATTCTAAAGAACTTAAAATTTCAAAATAGTCAGAGTCACCTTTTCAAAAGATCTATAATACCTGACATAAAGTTATGATATGCATGTCAGACTCTCAAATGTAATCCTCATTAAGTTCCTTCTCCTCATCTCTTCTAATCCTTCCTATCCCCACATAATGTAATGTTTTTCTTTTTCAGTACATTCTGAGTGCACTAAACATATATTAAAGTGAATGTGCATCTGTAAGGAAAGCTGGAAAAAGAATGTATTTGGGGAGGTGTCCGGCTGGGAAGTGGGGAAGCAGATGGATTGAAGGAAGGGATTTGAAATGTGCAGACTATGGCATGCAGTGATGGAGCAGATGGAATGCATCACCGTCAGCTATGACAGAAATGATTTATGGAATGACCTGGCTGCTCCTGCCTAGTAACAACACAGGATGACATAGCTGAGTTTCCATGACAACCAAAGCCCACCCACTAACTAGATTAAACATTTCTTCACTGGATTCCATTCACAGTGATTTTGGGTTTTCTTTTCCAAATGCCATTTTGGTTTGGCTAGTATGCTGTTTATAATACGGGAAGATACTCAAGGATGTGAAGGGTAACAAAATGAACTTGAAGGGCCACTGAGAACATCACAATTTCTTGCCTGCCTATATGCCAAGGTTCTCTGATAGAAGCTTTTTTTTTAATAAAATAAACAAACGACCTTTGAGAAAAAAAGCCCCCAAAACGCAGCTTGCATTTTAAAAAATTATTTAGCACTGAAAGTTCAAATGTTATTTGTCCTGTTACATGTGAAATATCAGTTACTAGATTCTTCCAGAATCAGGAGAAGGAATATGGCAAGCCAATCAAATACCTGGGGACCTCTCAGACTTAGTATAGAATAAAATTTTCTTCCTAAATAGGTCATTTTCATCAGGTGACAGTAAGTTGAGAAAAGGGTGAGATAATTTTCTTTCATTCTCATCAACACACTGTAAGAAAATTACCATAGCACTGCACTTTCTGGATGTATGGAGCAGTGGTTAGGAGCAGAGTCTGAAGCGGGTCTGATCAGGGTTCTAATATATATGGGCTTTATCCATGCTAGCTTATGATTCCCCTAGGGCAAGCTGCTTAATCTTTCTGAGCTCAAGTTACTTAACCTTTTAAACCGTAGTTTCTCATCTGTAACGTGGGGATAACAATGCCAACCTTACAGGGCTTTGAGGATTAAATGAAACAGGGCATGTAAATGCTTAGTATAGGGCCTAGCACCTAGTAAGCATTCAAATTATAGCTGATAAATTTTGTGGGTTTTGTTATTATCATTACTATTATTATTATATGATCCAAGACAGAATTCAACAAACATTCACTGAGCTCCATTTTGTGTGTGCTTCATCTCTACTATGTAGTAGATGAGTCTGACTTGGCTTCATTTGCCAAGAAGCTAGTATTCAGCTGTAGAGAAAAATTTATTTACAGAAACAATATACAAAGAGGTTTATTTCCTTAAATATTCAACAGTTGCTTCCTACTACTCAGGTATTAAAAGTGCTCTGCCTTCTCCATGAAGGCAACGAATGTATCTGCAAGTTAATTGCACTTCATAGAAAATAAAAGACAATTCTGTGGGAATTATAAGAGGCATACTGCTCAGAAAACAAGAAGAAAAAAAATCATCTAAAGTGAAATTTTAGGAAGTGCAAAGCACAAGTACCCCTTTTAATAATTAGATTTGAATCTGTTGTAGATTTACTGAAAATGCTCTCCCTTCTAGTTTTGGCATTCTGAAAGAAGAGATTTTAATGTTTTAAGAATCAGATATTAAAATATAATCACTGCTTTGTCATTAATGTTCTGATGTGATGTATGTGAACTAGTTGCTCAAGAAAATATTATCGGAGTCCTTCAAATCAGTTTTACTCATTTTAGCATGATTCTTCAATGAATCTCGCTTTTTTGCGGAGAAGGCTCTCATTTCCTATCCCTTGAGTAAATTAGGTGCAGTTGACCTTAAAAAAAAAAAATACAGTACATAAAATGCTTTTGATCTTGGAAAAGCTCCTTATAAAGGCACTTCATTCTCTGGATCAGAATACTGAGTTATCTTTCGTGGTTCCACTTGACTTATATTAATGGGCCACTTACTAACTATGTATTTAAAAGAAATAGATTTAATGATTATTCTTGGCAGTTCGTGCTTGAGATGACTTCTTTTTCCCCTTCCCAGCATTTGTTGTACCATAGGCATAGCATTTAAGGGCACATATCAATACAAACTGAGAATAACTCTAAATGTGTAATGAAATTGATTCTGTTACATCTACACTCTTTAGATACTTATCACCTACAAAATCTAATCACTGTATTCAGCAGTGTAAAATTCATTCAGTAGAATGTGTAAAATCAATACTCACAGATGCCAAAGCCTTTCCAAGTGCATCACCTGTCTGTGAGCTTCCAGCAGCATTCCCTCTGGTTCCTGGATATTTCATAGAGAAACAAATCAAGAATTTTACCAGCAAATATATTTTAGCACTCTGCCATTATTTCAAGGGTGTTCTCTATTGTCATCTCACATCCGTTACAATAAACTAGGAAATACTCTGCATGTGTTGTACTTATTAATAAAGATGAGTTCTTTACCAGTCTCTATACTGATGAAAATAAAAAAGCTTCTTGTCTTCCTGTCTTTCACTTTTAAATTCAACACCAAAAAATATACTGAAAGAGGGGCCAAGGCCAGGTGCGGTGGCTCATGCCTGTAATCCCAGCACTTTGGGAGGCTGAGGCAGGCAGATCTCTTGAGCCCGGGAGTTCAAGGCCAGCCTGAGAAATATGGAGAAACCCCACCTCTGCTAAAAATGGAAAATTAGCTGGGCGTGGTGGTGTGTACCTGTAGTCCCAGCTACTTGGGAAGCTGAAGCTGGGGGATCACCTGAGCCTGGGGGCGGAGGTTGTAGCCACAGAGTGAGATAGCTGAGAGAGTGAGACCCTGTCTCAACAACAACAACAACAACAACAACAAGGCCACGTGTGGTGAGTCATGTCTATAATGCTAGCATTTTGGAAGGCCAAGGCAGAAGGATCACTAGAGGCCAAGAGTCTGAGACCAGCCCTGGCCATATAATAAGACTCTGTCTAAACAAAAAGTACAAAAAAATTAGCTGAGTATGGTGGTACATGCCTGTAGTCCCAGCTACTGGGGAGGCTAAGGCAGGAGGATCACCTCCTCAACCTTGGAGATTGAGGCTGCAGTGAGTCATGATTGTGCCAGTGCACTCCAGCCTGGGTGATAAAGAGAGACTCTGTCTCAAACAAACAAACATATACACATACACACACACACACATATAAATATATATATACATATATAAATATATATACACCCATATATATAAATATATATACACATATAAAAATACATAAACACACATATATATAAATAAAAAAATATATAAAAAGATATGGGGGTCACTGAAAATCCCCAAACTAGGTTTTAGGAAGTTTTGCCAACTCATAAAGCTCACCTAGAATGCTATCTGATCCATTGATGGGGGGAGTGTGTGAGGCAGCAACATAAGGTGAACTGCTGGTACTGCCGCGATGAAAGCTGGACATTGGTGGAAGACTCGTGTTTATGTCTGTTGGTGAAACTGAATGTGGAGGATAACTCTAGATGGAAAGAGATACGATCTATTAAATATATTTTCTGAATAATATTTACATATAATGGACAACTGTAACAGGTCAAAAAGAGCATTTATAAATTAGCAGCTAAAGAGTGCTACTTATAGTCATTTATTTTTTTAAATGGCATGGTAAATGCCGTAAGCCTTGAAGTACTTCAAACTTCAGAAGTTTTGGCAGAATCAGATTTTACACTTCGAATCCAAAATGAAACACAAGCGAGGACAAAGTGTTGCTGTACCCTAGTCATGTGTTATAGCCTACCAAGCGGTCATGTGAATGAAGGTTGCCATAACTACTGGATTGAGACATGTGGGAAGTGGAGGTCCCCAGAATTCCACCAAAACCAGGCTGGCTCATCCCATTTGATGAACTCCAAAGGTCAGAAGAATTGTGGGTCCCATCTAAGACAAAAGAGAAATACAAAATTTTCCTTAGCTAAAGTTTTCTTGTATTTTGATGTTGCTTATAAAATTCAAGGGGTACCCTCCAGATATTTTTCCTCCCTTTTCCAACCTAGTCTTCTACCCACTTTTCTTCCCTCTGAACTGTAAAATTACCATTTAAAAAGGAGAAATTAACATTTTAGTTAGGGAAAAAAGTAATCTAATCTTTAATAGGCAGGCCATTATAAAAATCTTCAGAAGATCTAAATCGTATCAAGGAAGATAATAAAAATTCCAAATTTGGAAATAGGCTAGATTTATTTTTAGTTAAGTGGTATACTCACAAATACACAGAAAGTTATTAATCCATAACATGCAATATGCATAATATCAAACATTTTGAAACTGTGGAATAAAGAAGTTTCTCTAAGAGTAAAACTAAGTAATTGATAATTACCACATTATAGTTAGCTTTCAAATGAAATGTGTCAGCAATGACTTCACTCAACAATATAAAGTCAAGGAACCATTTATGTAGTAATTTATTGCTCCCATATATTTGCTTCCCATAGTACAAAACCACAGGAGACCAAATAAAAATGATTTGCTAGACATGAAGTAAAGGAAATGCAACACTTTTTCTCTCTTAACAAGTCTTACTCTGTTCTATGATATTCACTCTTTCTTTATATTGGTAGTTCTAGGCATGATATGAATCCATAAATGAAGCAAGAAACTAGAGTTAACAACTTTCATACGTTTAAATTCTAAAATGAGCAAGAACAGCTCTATTTTTTTTCAATTTAAGACCTTTATAAATTCAATCAACAGCACTCCAACGGTTTGCTAGATAATTCAATTAAATTGCAGTCAGTAATAAACAGCACTGGAAAATTATAAAGCTAAATTTTAATTTCCTTCAGCCAAAAAAACACTTAGATAAGGCCTGAATATAGGTATTCTCTTTCCTAATACTTTAAAATACTGGCTGATATACAGATGACTGCAGTAGTATTTGGCAGTTGTTTGGTAGTACTTACCTTGCATAAAGAAAGTGCTAGCGAACATACTGGTTGGTGGCTTAGGAGATGGATAACTAGGAGATTCACGGTTGAAATCATCTGAATTTGGGGATGGTGCATATACCTTAAAATTAAATGGTACATTTAATTAAAATGTAAATGACTATCATATTACTTATGTAAAATGAGTTCTATATTCTGTAAGGGGCTTAAAAGGCCTATCTAATTTTACAAAGGGCTACCACAAATGAAAAGAATATTGTCTTAAATCCACATAAATAATGTCAAACTTAATTACCATCCACATTTTTTTTTTTTTAAAAACTGGTTATTAGAGAAAAATACAACTCTAAATATCTCTGTAATGCATCTTAGTATGACAGTTACAACAAGTGACTGAATAAGCACTGAACTGGCTTACCAAACACAAACCTCACATAGGCTCATGATTCAAAATCTGATGGAGCAAACAAATGTCCTTTGAATACAGCATAACATAAAACCTGGGTTCATAAAATTCATTCTTTTCAGTGTTACAAGATTCACCAAATAAAATCAAAATGAGTTTGATTAAACGTTGCTATCTTTGTTATAATTAGAAGATAACTACCAAAGGCACAACACTTCTTAACTTGGTAGAGTTAGCAACTTCCTTAACTTGGTAGAGTTAGCAAATAAATTAAAAACACATTTCTAGTACACGTTCAAGTCTGGCAAAGCTTTAAGAAAAATCTCATTTAATTTATTAGAGCAGTATTAATTTCCTTTGATAAACCCTTGCTTTAGATAAGCAAACTGTGAACATTTTGAATTAGCAAATGGCCAACATTTGCATTCCTCTGGAAAACTAAATGGGCACCCAAATAACCTTAATGATCAAAATGTGATCACACTATTCTCTTAACTACTGAAACAAAGGTGGAAAACAAATAATATCTAAAGTGATACACAGTCTACAAAAGTCAACCAGAAGTCAGGAGGAAGAGAAAGCTAAGCTATTGTGAGCAGTGAATGAAATAAACTAATTTTGTTTTAGTTTGAAGTGATACATCCATTAAATTCAACAAAATAAAAATTTTAAATGTTGATTGAAATAGAATAACATTAAAATTATGGAAGCATCTATTTTAAAAATCATATATCAATTTGTTTGCATAAGCATAGAAAATTTCTAGAATTACACACAAGAAACCTGACAGTGGTTACATTGTTAGACTGCGAATTGGGAAGGAGGACTTTTACTTTATGTTCTTCTACATAATTTGATATTTTACCCCAACCATATATTTCTATAGACTAATAACAGAAAAAGAGTTAAGGAAGCACACCAAGATTAAAATGGGATCCCAACTTTTTATTTACATAAACTGTCAATTAGATTAATTTATTCTTTCTTGGAGGTATTAACTGTAAAGACCCCTTGCAAATTACCCTAATCTTCCCAAGACTCAATTCCCTCTTTTATAAAATGGTGTTAACGCTGCTTGCATGAGGAGATTGATGGGCAGATCAGATGAGATTATATATAAAATGTTTAGCACAGTGCCTTGTACAAAGTATGCAGGCAATAAGTATTAGCTAACAGTATCATCTTTCATTCTAATAGGAGCAGTTATGTTGCTAAATATTACCTGTTCAATACTCAAATGCTGTTCCTTACAGTTTTTGTCTAACGTGAGCCTAGTTATATACACAGTTTATTCTAAATAAAAGGTAATTTTTACTTTTCGTGCTGGTCCTGATAATGCTAGCACAGGTAATTTTTTTTTTTTTAATGGACTGGCATTCAGGTTTGTTTCCTACCTTTCACATCCCAGAGAAAAAAACATGCATCTGTGGTACCTGAGAAGTCTTGGAAAAGATACAGTATATTCCTAAGAATTATCTAGAAGGATCCCCTAGTTTGAGGAATATGGCAGATAAAATGGTTTGTTCATCACACATATTAAACATACTTTTCTGGTTTAAAAGTATTTCACAAATGATTGTGTTGAAATAAAATAACGGACTATATACAAATGTGTCTGCAATGTATTGTACAGCCTGATAGGCAGATAAGGTTTTCAGGAAAGGAACTTTGGACTGTTTTCTTTTAATCAAGTTTCATCTTTTAAACTTAGCCTTAGCTAGAAGTCCTCGTGTCCCCTTTCTATATAGATTTCCTCAAGCCAAGCTAAAACCACGAACAACAACAAAATAGAATAAATCCATAGAACTATCCAGAAAATACAATGAGAATCAAATTTAGAAGACAGCACCCGAATATATGCTTTTTATCACAAATGTGCACTTACTATATACACCATCCTTGATATGTATGGATGAAATATAAAATTCTCTAATTCTATCTAGGTTATAGACTGAAACAGTATGTAAGACTCTCATACTTGACAATTATGAAAACACTCCAGTTTTGATGTGTCATTTTACACAAAAATGCACATAATTTGTCAGTTTAAATTTTTACATAATTTATCAATTTATATTTCTTTATCCTTATTCTCATTCAATTCACTGTATTCCACACATTAATATACTTACATTTTTAAAATTTGAAGATGCTTACAATTACAAAAGGAAGTAAAAGGATAAACTTTACTGATTTATAAATTGCTGCTAAATAAAAGAGAATATGTTGATCAGATAATGGTTTATTGACGGTTGTCATGGAAAGCAAGAAAACTAAGAAAAACCACACAAAGCACAGACTTGCCTTCCCTTACTCAAAAAGTTTGAAGTTGTATGGAGAAAACGGCACATTTTAGAGGTAAAGTTTGTTTTAATGCTATATCTTTCAAACAGATTTTGAAAACAATGGACTTTTAAAGGACAGACCTTG